>NC_133823.1:7446334-7756334 GCF_047830755.1 Zonotrichia albicollis
GGAGAATCAGTCGTGGCTGAGGCTGAAATGGGGGATCCCAGGATCCCAGACAGGTTTGGGATAGTTGGGGATCCCTTAATGGCCATCCTGAGATGATCCCAGTGCTGCAGGATGGGATTCCCACACCTGCACCCTCAGGATTTTGTGGGATAAACTCCTCTGTGATGTGGAACTGGAGTGAAAGAATCTCCTCCATGCAAGGAAAACGAGATTTTGCACTGCAGAGGGGCGTGGGTGGAGTTTAAATGGGGGATCTCAGTATCCCAGACTGCTTTGGGATGGGAGGGACATTAAAGCTCATCCTGGGGTGATCCAGGATGGGATTCCCACATCTGCACCCTCAGGATTTTGTAGGATAAACTCCTTTGTGAGGGGGAACTGGAGCTGGTAAAGGATCACAGGGTGTGAGGGAAATCCTTCAGTCCTGGCTGGAGCTGAAATGGGGGATGCCAGGATCCCAGACTGGTTTGGGATGGGAGTAACCTTAAAGCCCATCCTGAAGTGATCCAGGATGGGATCCCCACACCTGCACTGCCTCTGGAGCTGCTCTTGTAGCAGCCTGGGATGGTGGAAATGTCCCTGGCCATGGCAGGGCTGCAATGGGATGGGATTTTGTGGGATAAACTCCTCTCCGACATGGAAATGGAGTGAAAGAATTCCCTCTTGGGAATCCCTTCTCGGGAAGGAATTCCTGGCGGAGCTGGAATTCCCAGATTTGCTGTGGCTGCCCCTGGATCCCTGGCAGTGCCCAAGGCCAGGCTGGATTCCCCTGGGACAGTGGGAGCTGTCCCCGCCCACAGGAATTGATGATTTTTAAGGTCCCTTCCGTCCCAAGCCATTCCATGATTCCATGGAATTCTCCCTCTGCCTGGATTAACACATCACACAATGACCCTGATCTCACATTCACAAATTCAGGTGTTTATCTGCTATTTTAACATTCAGACACATCTAAAAATTCCTTGAATTTAGCCCTGAAGAAGTGCCTGCATTTCCTGAGCCAGAGCTGCACTGCCAGTGCTCCCAGCAATCCATAAATCCATAAATCCCTGATTTTTGGGACGTGCCGATGCCACGGGAGCTCGGGCTGCCCCAGGTCAGGACTGATGGCTCCCCTGACACCCCCTCTAGCCCAATCATGGTTTTTATTCCTCTTGATTTCCAGAACAAAGGATTTATTCATCTTATCCCAAAATTTCCCAGTCCACACAACATCAACCTCCCAATCTCATTCCCAAATCCTGCAGCAGGCACGTTCCCAGAGCTGGGAGCAGGGCAGGGCTCTGGAAACACCCAAATCCCTCCTGCAAGTGGGGTTAAACAATCCTGCAGCTCATTTAACCCCTGCAAGGCCAGTTTGCCATGGAAACTGCAGCCCTGGCTGCCACCAGCACAGGGACGGCTCAGGGTTTAGGGGAGCTTTGCTCTGGGTTTGGATAATTTGGGATAGGAGGGTTAATTTGGGATAGAAGAGTTAATTTGGGATGCAAGAGTTAATTTGGGATAGGAAGGTTAATTTAGGATGCAGGGGTTAATTTGGGACAGGAGAGTTATTTTGGGATGCAAGGGTTAATTTGGGATGCAAGAGTTAATTTGGGATAGGAAGGTTAATTTAGGATGTAGGGGTTAATTTGGGATACGAGAGTTATTTTGGGATGCAAGGGTTAATTTGGGATAGGAGAGTTAATTTGGGATTCAAGAGTTAATTTGGGAGATGAAGGTTAATTTGGGATACGAGGGTTAATTTGGGATACAAGGTTTAACTTCAGATATGAAAGTTAATCTGGGATAGGAGGGTTAACTTGGGATAGCAGGGTTAATGTGGGGTAGGAGGGTTAATTTGGGTTATAAGGGTTAATTTGGGATGCAAGGCTTAATTTGGGATGTGAGGGTTAATGTGGAATAGAAGGATTAATTTGGGATGCAAGGGTTAATTTGGGATATAAGAGTTAATTTGGGATCTGAGGATTTGGACCCTGGACCCTTGGTGGGTTTTGGTGCAGAAGCAGGACACGAGCACAGGTTCTGTCCCTCAGTAAGGACAGGTTCTGTCACTCCAGACTGGAACACCAGGAACTCCAGAGGAGCCAAATCCATGGATTTCGGAACCATCCCAGAGTCCCACTGATGGGAACCCATGGATGAGCTGGGGCTCAGGGACACGGGACAGGACCCAAAACCCACAGGGCTCCACTCCAGGACAGGGCATGGAGCAGGTGACACAAGCATTCCAGAATTGTCTGAAACTCCACTGCTGCCCCCAGCCACGACTCTGCTCCAATCCAGCTTTGGAGCCCTTGGGAAAAGGATCTGGAGCTGCTGGAGAGAGCCCAGGGGACATCAGGGAGCTGGAGCCAGGGCTGGGAGTGTTCACCTGGAGAAGGGAAGGCTCCAGGCAGAGCTCAGAGTCCCCCCTGAGCCTCCTTTGCTCCAGGCTGAGCCCCTTCCCAGCTCCCTCAGGGATTGTGCAGCCCCTTCCCAACTCCCTCAGGGATTGTGCAGCCCCTTCCCAGCTCCCTCAGGGATTCCACAGCCCCTTCCCAGCTCCCTCAGGGATTCTGCAGCCCCTTCCCAGCTCCAATCCCTTCCCTGGGCACATACCAGCCCCTCCAGGTCTCTCTCCAAGACCCCAAAACTGGAATGGCTGCATTTCCACTTGAGAGATTTTTTTGGCCGATAAATCAATAATTTTCTTTTCAAAAAGGACAAATCCTCAGGAGGATTCACTCTGGTATTCCCCATGGGATCTCCCCCATGAGATCTCCTCCGTGGCATCTCCTCCGTGGCATCTCCTCCATGGGGCTCTGCCATGGGATCTCCTCCATGGTGGCTGCTCCATGGAGGTTCCTCCACGGGATTTCTCCATGGGATCTCCTCCATGGGGCTCCTTGATAGGATCTCCTCCATGGGGGCTCTCCATGGCATCTCTTCCATAGGATCTCCTCCATGGGATCCCCTCCATGGGATATTTCCCATGGGATTTCCTCCACGGGATCTCTTCCATGGCATCTCCTCCATGGGGGCTGTTCCAAGGGATCTCCTCCATTCGATCTCCTCCAAGGGATCTCCTCCATAGTATATTCCCCATGGGAACTCCCCCATGGCATCTCCTCCAGGACACCTGGCCAGGTGCACCCGGGGGTCCTGTGGCTGCTGCCCCTCCCCCTGTGCTGTTCATCACCACGGACAGCGGCCCCTGCCCACCCTGGGACAGGGACAGGAAAGGACAGGACAGCCCCTCCTGCCCATCCCCACCGCAGGGTCACCCCTGGGAGGTCACCAAAGGGCCACCACACCCAGAGGTGGGATTCACCTGCCTAAGACAGGCCAAAACCATGGAATCATGGAATAGGTTTGGGTAGGAAGGCACCTTAAATACCATCTGGATCCAACTCCAGGGACACCTCCCACTGTCCCAGGTGGATCCAAGCCCCAGTGTCCAACCTGGCCTTGAGCACTGCCAGGGATCCAGGGGCAGCCACAGCAAATCTGGGAATTCCAGCCCAGCCAGCAATTCCTTGCCAAGATCCCAGCCCAATCTCCCCTTTCCCAGTGGGAGCCATTCCCTGGTTCCTGTCCCTCCATCCCTTGTCCCCAGTCCCTCTCCAGCTCTCCTGGAGCCCCTCCAGGCCCTGCCAGGGGCTCTGGGCTCTGCCTGGAGCCTTCCCTTCTCCAGGGGAACATTCCCAGCTCTCCCACCCTGGCTCCAGCCCTGGTCCCTCATTCCATGCTGCTGTAGGAATGTGGAGCTACACCCAGAGGGTCCCAGAGCAGGCCCCAGGAGGGCTCAGGGCTGACCCCACAATTCCATCCCCACGGAGGAAGGTGTGACCTCGCTCTGCTCCGAATGCACAGTAGCCATGGAAAGGAGGGAATGGATTTGCAGGGAGAAAACAAAGCCCAGAATCACTTGAACAACCCCAATTTCAAATTTCCAGTTTGTCCTTGATCCCCTTCATGTCTGCCCAGGGACTGTCACGGACAGGGTGGCAAACACCCCCCAGCCCAGGGACTGGTTGCAGCTGAAAAGATCATTTTCCCAACAAAAGAGGCATCAACAAGTGAGAAAAGCCATCCAGAGGAGCAGAGACAACTTCCCAAAGTTCTTCCCATCCAGACAGAACTTCCCAAAAGGTCCAGGACACGGCTGC
The DNA here is from genome assembly GCF_047830755.1 of Zonotrichia albicollis. Lineage (NCBI taxonomy): Eukaryota > Metazoa > Chordata > Aves > Passeriformes > Passerellidae > Zonotrichia > Zonotrichia albicollis. The sequence goes on from NC_133823.1 coordinate 7,450,486, forward strand.
ATCCCAAGGAATGATGGACACATCCAAAGGCTCAACCCCCTCAGGTCCTGCACTGCAGGTCTGGATGTCTGAGCTGCCTTTCCTGAGACACGAGGCTCAATTCCATGGGAAACATCCCAAATCCCAGGTGAACCAGCACTGGGAGGAAGGAAAAACCAACACCATCCCCAGGTTATGTGGTTCCCAAAACCCTCTGTCAGATGCCAACAAGCTGCAGCAGGAAGGGAAGAAAAGAGAACATCAAGGAATTCAAATTTCTATCCTGACACAGTCCCTTATCCAAAGACAAACCAGGACAAAGGAAAAGGCCAAAAATCAGGTTATGGAGCCATGTTTCCACGAGGGATGGATGTTCTCCTGCAGCACCAAGATGCTGGGACAGACTGGGGTGGGCGTTTCCCAATCCTTGGCCTCTCTACTGAGCCCAGGAATGGGAATAGGGATAAAACCACAAAATAACCACATCTGGAGACCCATCCCATGTTCTCCAGCTTCTTCTGCACCTTCAGGACTCCCCCACGAGCAAGGAGCAAACCTCTGGAGACACCACAGGCACCCCACACCGCCCAGTTTGGTGTTTACCTCTTCCTCCTCATCCTCATCTTCCACATCCAGGATCCCCGAATCCTGCTCCGACATGGGGCTGGTGTTCTTCACTTCCAGCTCAGAGCTGGCGCTGAATTCCTTCTTGGATTTCTTCCCCCCGCCAATCCTGGGCTGCTGGGACACGATGTTGTCCAGGTTCCTCTGCTGCTGTGCCTAGGAGCAAACACAGATTCCACCTGGGGTTTCACTTGGTTTTCAGGCACGAGGAGCAGCCAGCCCTGAACGGGGACAAAGGAGGCCGGAGGCGCCACGCGCTCGGCGGAATTCCGACACGTCGCCTTTCCCCCCGAGCCAGATATTCCCAGATCCATTTGCAAAGCAGGCCAGGGATTATGCAACAATCCAAACACGCTCCTGACTCTTTCCAAATCCCAGCGCCCCGGCCCCCGTGCTGCCACATTGATCCGTTTACGGCCCAGCTGCGGCGATATTGGCCCGCGGGCCATGTGGTGACTGTCACAGGGACCTCCTGAACCGCCGGGTTTGTTCCTCTTTCCCAGCCGTGGCGGCACAAAACATTCCACATCTGGACCCCAGAGGTTCCTGAAAGCATTTTTGTGGGAGCCCAGGAGGGTTTAATTGCGCATTGTTGATGTGCGGAACGAGCTGTAAAAGGTGCTCAAGGAAAACGTGCTGGAAGCAGCGGGATGGAGGGCTGGGAACACGCCGAGTTATTCCAGGGGTTCTGGGGTTGTCTGGCGGCCGAGGTCACACTGTGCCCTCCTGCAAAAATTCCACTGTTTTTCCTTTGATATGGAGCATAATAATCAACAGGAAAAATTGTTCAGCCCCACTTGTTCAGGAGCTGATCAAGTTCAAACCCAAGGGCAAGGAATGGGAATGGCACGAACACACAAGGGGTCAAATCCCAGCCAAAATCAGGGAAAAAGGCCAATCCCATGAATGTGGCCCTGCTGGACACATGGGCTTGTGAGCTGGTGTAACTGGAAAAAAAAACTTGGAAAACCTGGAATTTATACAGATTTAGACAGATTTAGAGGGTTCCTCCCTGTATTATGCTATGGATTTCTGATGCATCAGGAGAAAGGTGTGTGGAAATTATGGAATCATGGACAGGATGTTCAGGATCCTCTCATTCCATAGACAAGGACACTTTCCACAAGCCCAGGTAGCTCCTGGACATTCTGGAATTCCAGGAGTCTCTGAGGTAGCAAAAGGCCTTCCCTATGGGAATGTAGCAGCCTGGATTTAGAAAGAAGCAGGAAAGCCATTAAACCTGAGATCCAACTGTCAGCAATACCGAGAGAATTAAACATTATTAATTACTACTAAAAATCTCTAATTATTAATTACTTTTCCTACCTGAACAGCAGAGAGCACAGAGTGTGCTTAATCTGTGTGCAAACCTCCCAGATTATTTCCTTTTCAAAACTTGGAAGTTTTAACATCCCACCAAAAATAATTCAGGAGCAGCTTTGATTTTTGCCAGCCTGGAAATCCCTTTGGAATCTCCCCTTGGGAAGCAAAACCCCACCAGGGACTCGGCACTGGATAATTCCTACACCTGAGGAATACTGAAATCCAAGCATGGCATGAAGGCGCCATTCCTTGGAAGATCCAGGCATGGACATCCCATTCCTCGGAAAATCCACCTCAAAGTGCTCCTCACCCTGAGCACACACAATCAGCTCTGAATTAATTAACCAGCTGGCCAACCCCTAACAAAATTTCCTGTACAAAGCTGCCCCTGGAGGCAGCTGCAGCAGGAACAGGAGCGAATCCTTGGATAGGGATGTGAATCCTTGCGGGATGTGTTATCCCACAGCACAACCTTGACCTCTAGTGGTTGGAAAGCAGGAGTAGCCCTGGAGTTTATTTACTCCGAGTGCTCCTCCCAGCTGAGCCAGGGGACTTCCAACCCCATCCCTTTAAAAAAAAAAAAAATCTCTTCGGGGATGAATCCCAACAATGGGAATTTTTGCAACAGAGCCCAGAGGGAAAGGTCTGGGTGGACACTGCTCAGGACAAAGTTTTGCTCCCGACATCAGGACATGAGGCCAATGGGGAAAGGGGCATTTTTGGCACCAGGATTTTCGGACTTCAGAGGCAGCACTCTATAGAAAGGCCTTGCAACATCCCATAAAGGGAATTAGGACTTCAAAAAGGGGCGGGAGCGCTTGGTCCTTCAGAAGAGAACACAACAAAGGGTCGGGGCTCGGGCCCGCCCAGCGCTGCCATGAGTTTCCCAATGAGGCCTAATGAAGTTATAACCCTGAATCCACTGGAAATTCCCCCAAAAGCAAGCCCAGTGCACTCATTAAACCCTCCAGTTTATGTAATCCTTCTCCTTCTGGAGAGGGGAGAATCAAAGGGTGGGAAAAGGCGCAGTTTTGGATGCGGCCCTGAGCTGGACACGGCTCGTTAAGCAGGGTGGAGTGGGCCTGGAGAGCACAGGCGGTCATGGGAGAGGGAAATCTGGGATAACGAGCTGGAGGATGCTGCTGCCAGCCCTGGACTCCCCTGCCCCAGCCCTCAGCATGAAATACACGGGATTTCAGCCTGGACATGGAGCTGGTGGGACCAAGGATCCATGGAAGGATCACCAACCTTGGTCCCACCTCTGTTTTCCAACAGGGATTAATCTTCCCTGTGTTGGGAGCACAGCAGGACATGGTCAGACATGGTTTGTCTTTCAATAAGGGACTGCGTCAGGATGGAAATTTGAATATTGATAAGATCCAAACCAAATGTTGATAAGACCTCATAAATTACAGTTATTTAGAAATCAAGGAAATCTGTCCCTCCGGCATTGCTACAGGACAAGGAGCCCCACATGGAATTTACCCGCCAAGCTTTGATTTTGCACTTTTAATGCAAATAAACTGATTTATCAAGAGAAGAGTTTTGATCTGGATTGAAATCCAAGCACCAGCTGGGAAAATCACAGAATCTAGGAACAGTTTGGGTTAGAAGTGACCATAAATCCCATCCCAATTCCACCCCCAGAGACACCTTCCCCTATCCCAGGGTGCTCCAAGCCCCAGTGTCCAACCTGGCCTTGGACACTAACAGGGATCCAGGGGCAGCCACAGCTGCTCTGGGCACCCTATGCCAGGGCCTGCCCACTCTCTGAATTAAAAAAAAGGAAAAATTTGAATGCCCCAACTCCCAGATATCCTAAAAAGCAGCCAGAGGATGCTCTCAAAAGCACAAAAGGTTTTAAGCCCACAAGGAGCAATTGGGACCTTGAGAAATCTTCACCTTTTAGGATTTTTGTGGGGGGAGTTTTAAACTGGATGTGATTTTCCAGGGATTTCTGCCTGAATGACCTCACATCACTCAGTGGAGCTTTGTTCCCTTCCCTTTCTGGGAACACTGGAGCCAAATCCCGACCTGTGATGGGCACGTTCCCACTGCAGCAGGAACAGGAATGCCCCGAGCGCAGAATGAAGGAGTAATCCTGGAGCCAGGCCCTGCACATCCCAGGAGGAACGGGAATGGCTTTTCCATCTCCATCCCACCAGGGCATTCCCAACCCCCCGCTCCCTCCCGGCAGGAAACGATCTGGACTGAGGTGACCTACAAGTGAGAAATATCGAATTTTCCTCAGCTCCGTGAAGTCAGCGAGGTTTGGGTTTCACTGTGAGGGAAAGGCAGGGCTGGGGAGAGGCCCAGAGGAAGCAGCTCCAGAGAAATTCGGGATTATCCAAAGGAACTCCCCAGCTCATTCCCAGCACCTCCCCGGGCCGGAGTGCAGCAGAACAACTTTTCCATGGATTCGTTGTGGTACAGGAAGGATCAAACCCGACCTGCAGAGTAACACTGGGGGGTTTGGGGGCTCTGTTCCCCACCAAGGGATGAGTTCCCCACATCAAAGGCCGGGTGACACTCAGGGTTCCCTCAGAAAACTGACAGAAGCAGGGCTGAAGGAAGCCTAAAACCCTCAGGAGATGATAAATACAACCCAAAATCCCCCCACCTTTTGGTGTGGTTTCCAGGAAAGTGAGGCCAGTTTGGGGTTATCCTGTGGGATTGCCTCTGTTATCCAGGACCATCAATCCTGGCTCGCTCTGCTCCACAGGAGCATAAAAAAGGCAGGAGAGCCAAGGCCTGGTCACGGCTGATGCTGCTTTTAGGATCCAACACAGTGTTGGGATCCTGGAGGTGAAGTTCCCACCAGGCACAGCCACTTCCCTCATCCGCAGCAGCCTGGAGACCAGGAGCACCCCCATCATCCATCAGGGCAGAATTCCCAGCTCCTAGTGGGAATCCTCTATCCAGACTGGCTGGTAGGACAAGCAGAGGCACATCTCCACCTTTGTGCACTGAGGTTATCATCAGGCAGTCCAGAAGACTTTTAGGGGACCTGGGACAGTGAGAGGTGTCCCTGCCCATGGCAGGGGATGGAATGGGATGGGATTTAAGGTCCTTTCCCACCCAAATAACCCTGGGATTATTTGATGGTGCAAATCCTGTCTTCTGCACATCCCTTCACTGAGGGCTCGACCCTGCAGGATGCAGATTTGGGGGTTTCTCTTCAAACCCTAAAATTCCCAGAGAGGTGTGGACTCCTCATCCCTGGAAGTGTCCAAGGTCAGGCTGAACAGGGCTTGGAGCAACCTGGGATGCTGGAAGGTGTCCCTGCTCATGACAGGGGTGGGATGGGATGATTTTTAAGGACCCTTCCAACCCAAACCATCCTGAGATTCAAAGCCCTCAGCAGGAAGGACTTCCCTCAACATTCCAGGATCCATCCCAAAAAACTCCCACAAGCCTGAGAACAGCAACTCTACCTTCCTCACCCCTCAAACCTAAAACAACCCAACCAAGCTGGAGATGAATTTTTGTAGCTGAATTTTTCAGAGTTGGATTTTTCAAAGCAACTCAGCTCCTCGAGATCGAGTAACCCTGGCTCCAAACCTGCACCCCAAGGGCATGGAGGCATTCCCAGCGCCATGGGATCATTCCCAGCGCCATGGGATCATTCCCAGTGCCATGGGATCATTCCCAGTACCATGGAGTCATTCCCAGTGCCACAGAGTCATTCCCAGTGCCATGGGATCATTCCCAATGCCATGGAGTAATTCTCAACTCCATGGAGTCACTCCCAATGCCACAGAATCATTCCCAAAGCCAAGGGTTCCTTCCCATTGCCATGGGATCATTTCCAGTGCCACAGGATCATTCCCAAGGCCATGAAGTCATTCCCAGTGCCATGGGAACATTCCCAACACTATGGGATCATTCCCACTGCCATGGAGTCACTCCCACTGTCATAGAGTCACTCCCAATGCCATGGGCTGGGATCAGTCCCAGTGCCATGGAGTCAATCCCAGCTCCATGGCATCATTCCCAATGCCACAGGATCATTTCCAATGCCATGGGCTCATTTCCAATGCCAAGGGTTCATTCCCATCACCATGGAGTCATTCCCAACACCATGGAGTCACTCCCACTGCCATGGACTGGGAGCAGTCCCAGTGCCATGGAGTCAATCCCAGCTCCATGGAATCATTCTCAATGCCACAGGATTATTTCCAATGCCATGGGCTCATTTCCAATGCCAAGGGTTGATTCCCATCACCATGGCATCATTCCCAGCACCATGGGATCACTCCCAACAGCATGGGCTCATTCCCAACACCATGGGATCATTCCCAATGCCATGGGCTCATTCCCAAAGCCATGGGATCATTCTCTATGCCACAGGATCATTCCCAACACCATGGGCTCATTCCCAACATTGCAGGATCATTCCCAGAGCAGGCCAGGGACTCCTCCAGCCTCTCCCTCCAAAGCCACCCTAAGGAAAAGTTGTTTCCCCAGCTCCAGGAGGAAGGAGCTCCTCTAAAACTCCTATATTGTTATTTTTGTAACTTCACCTTGTTTTCTGCACCCTTTGCAAACACTCCAGTCTCACCTCCCCTCACCTCCACCCACCAATATTTACTTTTGAGCAGAATCTAATTAGGTTTTTCCTGATGAGACACGAGATAAGGCCCGGGAAGAAGGGGCTGGTGATTTAAAGGGAGCCATGATTTAAAGGCTGGCTTTGGTTGTTTTGATTAGTTCCTGCTGTGATGCTTTTACAGACCCCTCTAATGGGCTGAGACACTGGATTTTCAAATATCATTTCCCAATATCCCTAGAAATGGGATACATATTCCTTAAGCAATCTTAAGGAAAAAAAGAAGGGGGAAAAAATAAAAAGCAGCAAAGCCGACTGGCTACGGGGGTAGGGAAAAAAAAGAATGTTAATAAAAAATGACAGTAAGGCTGGAGCCCTGCCAGAGAGCCATTCCAAAGTTATAAAATCCCCCAGGGATCAGATAAAAGCAGGGATTATTATTGCAAGGTGTAAACTCAGCTCACGGCCGCAGCTCCTGCTTTGAGTTTGCCCGCAGAGCCGGCGCTGTCGGGACCAGGAGGGGCTCGGCCTCTCCCGCCCCCGGTGCTAACTTGTTATCAGAGCAGACAATTTGTTGGAGGTTTGGCTGACAAAGTTCTCCCTGGGCTCAGGAAACCAGGCCCAACAATGGGAGGGTTTTCTTTTTTTTTTTTTTTTTGAACTCCATTCCAGGTCATTAAATAAAAGGAGTTTGGAAATGCAGCACTGGACGGGTTTGTTCTCCCCAGTGCACAGATTCAGCCTCAATCCATCTCCACTCCTCATTCCCTAAAAAGTCTCTTCCACCTCAGCCCATCCAGAGCTGAAATCCGCCCTGGGTCTGATATTCCTAAACATCAGTTTTCCTCAAATACAAGTTTTTGGCATTGAGTGTGTAATGAGGAAAATGCAATTCCCCTTTTGCTTTGCTCTCACCCCATGATTTATCCACATCCCTTGCTCCTGCTCATTTCCCAACCTGGATTTAAGCCAGGCCTAATTCCAGGGATTTTACATTTCAATATTCCCTGGTGAGGACAAGGGCACCGCTGTGGCAGCAGGATCCCACTGGATACCCAAAAATTCCTGTTTGTGCTGCCCGGGATCCCTGGAAGTGCCCAAGGCCAGGCTGGACACTGGGCTTGGAGCACTCTGGGATAGGAGAAGGGTTTGGAATGAGATGGGATTTCAGGTCCTTTCCAACACAAACCATTACAGGATTCTGGAGCTCCTCTTCCCTGGGAGAGCTGGGAATGTTCCCCTGGAGAAGGGAAAACTCCAGGGAATCCTCAGAGTCCCTGGAGGGGCTCCAGGAGAGCTGGAGAGGGACTGGGGACAAGGCCTGCAGGGACAGGAGCCAGGGAATGGCTCCCACTGGGAAAGGGGAGATTGGGCTGGGATCTTGGCAAGGAATTGCTGGCTGGGCTGGAATTCCCAGATTTGCTGTGGCTGCCCCTGGATCCCTGGCAGTGCCCAAGGCCAGGTTGGACATTGGGGCTTGGATTCACCTGGGACAGTGGGAGGTGTCCCTGCCCATGGATGGGATCAAGCCCATGGGATGAGCTCAGCCATATTCACCTCCTTGGAGTTCATTCAATAACTGGGTTAATTCAGCTTTTCACACAAAACCCATTAAACCTCAGCTGTGTTGGGGGGAGGCTGCTCAGCCCAGCTCTGGGAGAAGAGAATGATCCAGACTCTCCCTTCCAAGGAGAAATTTATCACACCAGGATTGATAAAAAGCCTCGGGCAACCACAGCCTCCGGGTCAGCTGCGCAAAAAAAAAAAAAAAAAAAAACAAAAAACCCCACTTTTTAAGGAGCCCTTTATGGCCCAAGTGTTGATTTACACTTCTGTGGGATCCAGATCTGCGGGCAGCTTCAAAGGAAGCTCAGAGGGGCGATTACAGAGTTTATTTATCACATTTACACGGCGGCGGAGGAGCCGAGAATGAGCTCAGGGCACCCAAGGCAGCAGCAGCAGCAGCAGGAGGAGGAGGAGGAAGAGGAGGAGGATGGGTGTTCCACAGAGAATTTCAAACACATGAAAGTCCTCGGCCTGACACAACTCAGGGCTCTGCTCCAGCAGCCCAAGCTCTTGGGCACAAAAATGGTTTGCGATTCATCTGAGCTGAGATGGAACTGAGACTCTTTGATTCCCTTCTACCAACCATTCAAAATTCATTTTTCCAGCTGGGAGTACCCCTGGATGAAATCCCCCACCCTGGGAGCTGCTGTGACCCAGGGCTGGTTCAGCTCTGCCCAAGGAGGCCCAACCATGACTCAAAGCTGCCCTGGAAACTCCCACACGTCCCTTGAGCCTCTCCTCACTCGTAATTGGGACCCAACCAGAGCCCTGAGTAAGAGAGGGAGCAGCAGAGGAACCACAACCAAAACTGGTCACAGGTGAGAGGGTCTGGGATGACTCAGGAGCACCCAAGCGTGCAGGGCCTGCCTTTGGGAGCTCTCCCAGGGAATTGGGATTGTTTTCCAAGCCAGGCTTTGTTCCAACACGCTCCCTGACAAGCAAGGCATGGCACAGGGAACAGGGCTTGGGGTTGGCTTTTTTTTCCCCTCCAGTGAAAGTGTTAAAAAGGAGAAATATCCAGGCAAAAGGCTGTGTTTCCTCAGGAAAAAAAAAATAATAAAAACTCCCCAAAAAACTGGAAAACAACAAAAATCACCCCACAAAAAACAAACAAACAAACAAACAAAAACAAAACAAATAACAAAAAAAAAAAAAAAAACACCCAGAGGAAAAGGGAATGAAGCTGGAGAGGAGAGCAGGGAGCTAACAGGACATTCTACCAGAGAACTGCAGAATTACAAAACTGGGCAGTTCATGGAATCACAGAGCGGTTTGGGTTGGAAAAGCTCATCCCATTCCAGCCCTTCCATGTCCAGGGATACCTTCCAATATCCCAGGGTGCTCCAAGCCTCTCCCTGCCCTTCCCTGGGCTCTCCCAGTGCAGCTCTGGTGCTTGGAGTGAGCCTGGAGCACCAGGAAAGCTCCTCCTCAACCCAAAGGCCCCCAGTGAAATTCCAGCCCCCAGCACAGGAATAATCCCAGCTCCAGGAGCCCCTCAAAACCCTGGGGCCTCTCCAGGTGCTGTCCCCACCTCTGTCCTTGCCCAGGGAATGTGGGACCCTCACCCCTCTGGAAATTCAGGATAAAAGCAGCCATGGATTAGATCTCACTGAAGGGGGAAGGTGTTGGGCTGGACTTTCCAGGGTTTGATCCAGAGGGAAATCTGGAAAAAAACATCTGAGTGTGCTCAGCTTGGAGTTGCCCCTGCTCGAGCTCTGACACCACACAGGGCCCTCACTCCAGCCTGATTCCATCATTTCCCAGGGGTTTTCCTCCCATTTTGCCTTCCCACCAGCTGGGAAGCTGCTGCTTTCCTGAGGAACAGCCTGCCTGTTATCCCTCTTTTCCATGGCAGGAGCTGCTCCCCCAGCCCTGGAGCAGACAGGAATTATCACTCATGGATGCCCCACTTTTCCTTGACCTCACAATGTTCCCCAGGGAGTTGGCCTGGCCTGGGATGGAATCCTTGCGTCCCAGTGTCCGTGGGAGTTCCCAGAGTGCTGCTCCACACCCCCTCCCTGGCTCTGGCACTTGCCGATAAGGTTCCTTTCAAGATTCTGCTTTTGTTCCTGTTTATCAGCCTGGGCTGGGTGTTTGAAGGATTCTGAGGCACTGGCCAGGGTCAGAGCACCTCCCTGGGATGGCTCTGATTCTCCTGGAACAACAGGACTCAGTAAATCCCAGGAAATGCCCAGTGTGGGTAATCCTGCACCAAACAGGATTTTGGCTTTTCCACAGGACAGCCTGAAAGTCTTTAAGTGAGATCTGGGAAGAGCAGCAGAGATCCTTTGTCTCTAACTCAGATCCCAGACCTGCAGGCAGAATATCCTCAGCTATTCCCACAGAAATCTGGGATAAGGGGATCCCAAGGAGACATGTTCCATGCTGGGATCTGGGAACTGAGTAACAGAGTAACTCAGTTCAGTGACTGAGGGACAGAGATGGGATCTGGGATGTTCACTGAGTCTGGGAAGAACCTGCCCAACTAAGGCTGCCCTGACATCCCGAAGATCCTGTTTTCCATGGCAGAGGAATGTTCTTCCAGGGATTGGCCAAGGCTGCTTCCCCAAAGTGCCTGTGCTTCTGAGCTATGGACCAAAGTGAAACACTCATGGAATGGTTTGAGATGGAAGGGAACCTTAAAAACCACCTTGTTCTACCTCCCACTGTCCCAGGTGGATTCAAGCCCCAGTGTCCAGCCTGGCCTTGAGCACTTCCAGGGATCCAGGGGCAGCCACAGCAAATCTGGGAATTCCATTCCAGCCAGCAATTCCTTGCCAAGATCGCAGCCCAATCTCCCCTTTCCCAGTGGCAGCCATTCCCTGGCTCCTGTCCCTCCATCCCTTGTCCCCAGTCCCTCTCCAGCTCTCCTGGAGCCCCTCCAGGCCCTGCCAGGGGCTCTGAGCTCTGCCTGGAGCCTTCCCTTCTCCAGGGGAACATTCCCAGCCCTCCAGCCTGGCTCCAGAGCAGAGGGGCTCCAGCCCTGCAGCAGCTCCGGGGCCTCCTCTGGGCTCTCTGCAGCAGCTCCACGTCCTCCTGCTGTTGGCCCCAGGGCTGGGGCAGCTCTGCAGGTGGGCTCTCACCTGAGGGAGGGCACAGGGACACAATTCCCACCTTGCCTTTGGCATCAGCCAGGGGGGGCTGGGCTGGGCCATTCCAGCCTCATCCACAACATCCCAAATCCCTCTCCCAGGGCTGCTCCCAGTCCCTTCCTTCTCCTCCCAGCTGGATTTGTGCTGGGATTGCCCCAATCCAGGTGTAGCTCCAGCCCTGCTGAACCTGCTGAGGTTCTGTCCCAGCTCTCTGGGACTGATCCCTCAGCCCATCCCTGTGTCCATCTGTCCCTCCCTGTCTGTCCAGTCTGTCCGGGGACGCTGTGTGGATCAGAGCCAAATGCCATGCAAAGCCCAAATGGATCCTGCCAGTCCTTCTTCCCTTTTCCATCACAACTTTAGGAGGAATCTGAGCAAGGATCACAGTGAAAAGCTGAACCCTAAAACTCAAAGAACACCCAGGCATCCTGCTCATCCCAGGAGCAGCAGCACCTCCACCTTCAGGAGAGTTAAAAAATACTATTTAAAAAAAAAAAAAAAGATAAATCCTTGTTGGAACAAAGCCCTTTTCATTCTGTATGGGAATAACCCCTCTGGTTTTTTTGATGAGAAACCCACAAAGCAGCTGCCAACGGGGCTGAGCCACAAAGAGCAGCTCAGCTGGGGGAGAACAAAACGGCTTTTTCAGGAATAATCATCTTCCCCAGGATCCCTGAGCTTCAGGGAGCAGCAGAAGAAAGCAGAACATTATTTGGTTAGTGCTGGTTTTAATTAATCACAGAATTAGCCAGGCCCTGCCTCCCCCAGCACGGTGACTGTAAGGAATATTTAATCCCAATATGAAAAGTTTTAACTTTACAGAAGAGCTTCAATTTCATTTTCCTGCCTTCACTTCACAAAGATCCCTCTGATAATGTGAAATATTCTGTTGATAAATACATTTTTTTTTCCTAAGCACTGAGGCGTGAGGGTTGAGGATTCAGAGAAGAGATTACAGCAGAGAAAAATGAAATTATACATTCAGCACTCAGCACTGCTCTCCAAAACCAACTCTCCCAACTGAAACCACTTTTTGTGGTCTTTTTTAACATAAAAATGAACTTAGTCAACACATTACATAATTCTCCTCTCCCACAGTATGTTCCCAGGATTTTTCTCCCTGCATCCATCACTAATATTTCACTCACACCACAATTTTTAGGACTGAGCCTAAAAAGATTTTAAGTCCTCAGCGATAAATCAAAACCTGATCTCATCTCGCTGCTGTAAATTCACTTCATGGTCACCCTTGAAAGCACCACAAGTTATTGCAGAATTCAAATTATGCTTAAAAAAAAAATCTATGTTCTGCCTTAGGAATCCAGCACCAGGAATATCCAGCACCTCCCAAATCCGTTATTCATTCCCTGGACCTGATCTGCCCTCTAAAGGCGTCTGGGGAAACTACAAAGAGCTTTTTTAGCCATTAAAAAAGCCCTGGAAGGGTTGGATTTTCCTTTTCTTTTCTCTCTGGCTTCTCCCTCTGTCCCAGGCACACAGGAGGGTTCAGGCTCAGCCCAGCCAGGACCAGCCTCAACTCAAGGAAACTCCACAGGACAGGGCCTGGATCTCCCTCTATGAGGGATGAGCACCATGCACAAACAGGGTTTAATCCAGGCCTGATTCCATGGATCTCACAGTTCAGTATTCCCTGGGCAGGACAAGGACACGGCTGTGACAGCAGGACCCCAAAAATTCCCATTTTTTGTGCTGCCCTGGATCCCCAACAATTCCAATTTGTGCTGCCCCTGGATCCCCAGAAATTCCCATTTGTGCTGCCCCTGGATCCCCAACAATTCCTGTTTGTGCTGCACTGGACTCCCAGAAATTCCCTTTTGTGCTGCCCTGGATCCCCAAAAATTCCCATCTGTGGGGCCATAGATCGCCAAAAAATTCCCGTTTGTACTGCTCTGTATCCACAACAATTCCAATCTGTGCTGCCCAGGGAGTGTCCAAGGAAAGGCTGGATACGGTTTGGAGCACCCTAGGATAGGGGAAGGTGTTGGTGTTGGAATGGGATGGACTTTGAGGTCCCTTCCAACACAAACTGTTCCCCTGGAGAAGGGAAAAATCCAGGGAATCCTCAGAGTCCCTGCAGGGGCTCCAGGAGAGCTGCAGAGGGACTGGGGACAAGGGATGGAGGGACAGGAGCCAGGGAATGGCTCCCACTGGGAAAGGGGAGATTGGGCTGGGATCTTGGCAAGGAATTCCTGGCTGGGAGGGTGGGCAGGGGCTGGGCTGGAATTCCCAGATTTGCTGTGGCTGCCCCTGGATCCCTGGCAGTGCCCAAGGCCAGGCTGGATCCACCTGGGATTAATGGGAGGGGGTGGCACTGGATGGGATTTAAGGTCCCTTCCCACCCAACCCATTCCATGAACATCCCAACCAGCAGTAACTTGGGATTTAGGCAGATCCCAGAATCCCATAATCAATAAGGTTGGAAAAGTCCTCCCAGACCCTCAAGTCCCACCTGTGACCAAAATCCCTCATCCCAACACACCTGGGATGCTCCCAGCAGGAACAGCCTGGCCTTATTCTGTGGACACCACAACGAAATCCTGCCCCCAAAAAACCTTTAAAAATATTAAAAAGAATAAAATCCAAATGATCCCAACCCCACTGCCAAGGACAGGATTCCAGGATACAAATTCCAAGAAGAATCAGCAGAGCCACCCCCAGCCCTTCCCTGGCCACCAGTCTGGATCCTTCCCACCCCTCCTTGCCCCAGGTTTGAAACTCCCAGACTTCCAAATTTCAGCCCCAGTTTTTAAGAGCCCAAAATAAACAGCAGCTCGTACCAGGAAAAAAAAAAAATCTAAAAAAGGGCAATTAGAAAGTCAGAATTCCTCCAAGTTCTCGTTAGTAAAAGTTTTATATCCCTACAACATGTGGCACTCCAGGAGAAAACCTGGCAGAGGGAAAAATGCCCTGGTGCACCTTTCCTGAACACAGCCACGTTTCAGCCTTGGCCAAGGTGGTTCCTATTAGGGGCCTTTTTTCCATTTGAAATTTACTGGTTAATTTTATGGAAACAAATCAAGGGAGCTGCGTATTATAAATCTATTAAGGATAAAAAAACGTAACTCTGCAAATAAAAAAAACCCCGGAAAAAATCTCACACCTCCTCTCCAGCCCTTTCCAATTTTCATTTATGGGCCTTTTAAAAAAGGGGAAAGTGGAGCTGGGAGGTCCTCCTGGAGTCCCCACACGTGTGGCATCCTTGCCCAGCCCTCAGGAATGAGCAGCTTTGTGGAGCCATCCCCTGTTCCAGGTGACCAACTCCACCTGCTACTGGAACAGGATTAAAAAAAAATCCCTTTTTTACAGGGAATTCTCCTCTCCCTGAGGGATGGGGCTGGTAAGGGGAGCTGAAGGAGAAAACTCCAAAGGGTTTTGACTGCTCTGCCTCCATCTGGAGTTAATGGGGCTGCACCTGCTTTTCACAAGGTGTGAACGTGACCCCCCAAAGAGCTCAGAGGCTCCAGCACTGCCTTGATCCAAGGGAACAGAGGAGACAAATCCAGGTGGGAAAAGGTTTGGGAGCAGAACATGAAACCCTCAGGGGTGGGAGAGCAAAAGGCCACGAGGTCCAGCCAGGCCGGAGGCTGGAGCTGCACCTGGGACAGGGAAATCCCAGCACAAATCCAGGCTGGGAGGAGAAAGGATAGAGAGCAGCCTTGGGAGAGCTGGGAATGTCTCCTTGGAGAAGGGAAAAATCCAGGGAATCCTCAGAGACCCTGAAGGGGCTCCAGGAGAGCTGGAGAGGGACTGGGGACAAGGCCTGCAGGGACAGGAACCAGGGAATGGCTCCCACTGGGAAAGGGGAGATTGGGCTGGGATCTTGGCAAGGAATTCCTGGCTGGGCTGGAATTCTCAGATTTGCTGTGGCTGCCCCTGGATCCCTGGCAGTGCCCAAGGCCAGGCTGGATATTGGGGCTTGGATCCACCTGGGACAGTGGGAGGTGTCCCTGCCTGAGGATGGGGTAGAGTGGAAGAGCTTCAAGGTCTCTTCCATCCCAATCCATTCTGGGATTCTGGGATATCTCTAGATCCCCAGGAACACATGAGGTAAAGAACAAGGTCACTACACCCAACCCTGACATTTTTCCACCAGCTTCAGTGGAATTTTTTCCAGTGAAATCCCAGCTGCCTTTGCTGCCCCACAGCCACTGCAGGATAGGGATGTGTCCGGAGCAGAGGCTCTGGAGCAGCTCCATCCTGGCTGACCTGGACATTGTGGATGTCCCAAATTCCTCCTGGGATTTGCTCCTCACTGCAGGACAACCTAATCTGCAGCAGGGACAGAGGAACTCCGTGGGATGGGATGAGATGGGATGGGATGGGATGGGATGGGATGGGATGGGATGGGATGGGATGGGATGGGATGGGATGGGATGGGATGGGATGGGATGGGACAGGCGCAGAGATGGAACTGATTGCAGGAAATGGGAAAAAATGGGGAAAAAGGGAAAACGCAACATTCACCTGCCCATGTGTGAACTCCACCCACAGCTCCCAAGGGCAGGAACAACCTTCAGGCCTTTGGTCACAGCTGGGATCAAAGGGAATCTAAAACCTGAGCTCCACAATTCCAATATTCAACATGCTGAACTTCATTCCTTACTGAGAAAGGGAAGCGTTCCCCCACCTCCTGGGGATTTCACCAGGATATTTGTTCCCTGTTCACCTCAGAACCACAGAATTCAGTTTATTTTAGGCAATCAGGTGACAGCTGAGTAAGAAAATGACAGAAGAAAACAGCAGACAGCCCCAAAAACACCTTCCTGCCTTGTCCCAATGCACGTGCAGGACTTCTGGAATTGCCCAGAGCTCCCAGGAATGGATGCAGGGAAGAATCCCACCTAAAAATGTCCTTTATTTCCCCCCAACACAGTGACTGGGAGAGCCCCTGCCAGAACAACCCCAAAGATTGTCTTCTGCAAATAATCAGAAAAATCTTCAAGGACCTGGAGCCTCCTCATCCTCCAAATAAATTCCAAGCTGCCTTTTTCTTCCCTTTCCAAGTGGAGTGGAAAAGAGAGAAAGAGAGATCCTCCCTTCTCCCAAAGTCTTAATAATGTTCTTCAAACACTTTGGAGATGCTTCAAGAGAAAGCACTGAAGAAATATTAACCAGGATTTCATCCCAAAGCCTTGGAGCTCATTTCAGGGCTGGCTCCACATTCCAGCCCCGTCCCCTGCTCCCAAATCCCTCCTGCTTTAAGGTGACGGGCGTGTGGGTGCTTCAAAAGGTTGGGAACCTCAAGAGCTTTGTCCTGCAGGGGTTATAAATCCCTTTTTCCCTGCTTTGTGAATGGAACCACAGGTTTTCCACAGTCCCAGAGGGATATTTTGGGAAATCTGGCCGTGGATGATGCCCTTGTCCCAAGCCTGGAGCCTGAGAGCTCCTGGAGCTGCCGAGTCTGACACTAATGAGGAATAAGGAGCTCCCAGCGCAGCTGCCATGCGAGCAAACACCAGAAATGTGCTCCTAATTTCTCGCTCAGCCCCAAAGATTTGTGAGGACTTTGTGGAGCTACTGCAACGAGTTAGGAGTGATGAAGTGCAAGGCTCCGGCTCGGGCCAAGCAGACACTGCCTCGTTAGTGCCCCGCTAATTGAGGCCCTGCCCGGCCTGGAACGCCGAGGGAGCAGCAGGAAAACGTCTGGGACCTTCCCCTTTTCCAGCCATCCTTTAAAAAACACTTTATAAAACCCCACCGTGCCACAGGAGCCGGCCTGGAATGATCCAGGGGATTCTCAGCCGGATCTTTCTTCCCAAAGTCGAAACAGAAGTTTGGAGAGCATTTGGATACCTGGATTTAGGGAAAATCCATGGGATGTGGGGGATGACGGACTTTCCAAGTGCACCTCAGAAACCAGGCTCTGGTTCTTGTCACACCTCTGAGAAAGGAGGAGCAAGGATGGGTCCAGTTAAATGTTGGGAGAGTGGGAAAAGAGCTCATGGAATTCTGAAGGAGATTTCAAGGAATTTATCAAAGCCTGGATAGACCTTGGAGCACTCTGGGATAGTGGGAATTGTCCCTGAACATGGATGGGGTGGAATGGGATGGGATATAAGGTCCCTTCCAACCCAAACCATTCCAGGATTCTGGAGCCCCTCTGCTCTGGGAGAGCCGGGAATGTTCCCCTGGAGAAGGGAAAATTCCAGGGAATCCTCAGAGTCCCTGGAGGGGCTCCAGGAGAGCTGCAGAGGGACTGGGGACAAGGGATGGAGGGACAGGAGCCAGGGAATGGCTCCCACTGGGAAAGGGGAGATTGGGCTGGGATCTTGGCAAGGAATTGTTCCCTCTGAGGGAGAGAAGAACCAGATCCCTGCTCCTCTAAGCGGATCCCATAATTTTCCAAAGTCTAAAAAAGTTCTCCTCAGCACTCCACAGCCCAGGGGTTTCCCTCACTCTCTTGCATCTTTAGCCCTGACAGTAAATCCTCCAACCATTCCATTTCTACCATTCCCATTAATCCCTTCCCTGATTTTAGGAACCCCTCCTCAGTCTATTCCCAAGAGTTTCATGTCAGGGAGGAAAAGCTTCTTCAAAATCTTTACAAAGAGACTTTCACCTCAAAGATGTGAGAGAAAACTCTTCTTCCCAATGGTTCTTTTTGGTGTTTAAGGCAACCACTCCCTGGAATCAGGATTTCACCCCCAGGATTTCATGGAGAGCTCCCTTTCCAGGGAGTGGTTTGCAGCTCACTCTCACTGCAGGAGAATCCCAAAATGGTATTTTTGCGAGACAAGAGGAGAAACACCAGAAAGGGATGGGAACACCCTATACAGATCCCACCAAAAAACTCCTGCAACTCCCTATCCTGGGAAAAAACCCACAAAAAATCCAGGAGAATTAATTTGCAATTGGAAAAGTCAAGATCAGAAAAAAGAAAATTGCTAAGAAGTAGAAAAAACAGAATAAAAAGAAGAATATTCCAAGATAGAAGCTTTCAAAGAAGAAAAAGACAATTCCAAAGGAGAAGAAGAAGGCTCCAAAGAAGAAAGAAGAAAGAAGAAAGAAGAAAGAAGAAAGAAAAGAAGAAGAAAAAGAAGAAAAATAAGAAAGAAGAAAAAGAAGAAAAAGACGAAGAAAGAAGAAGAAATAGAAGAAAGAAGAAAAAGAAGAAGAAAAATAAGAAATAAGAAGACAAAGAAGAAGAAGAAAGAAGAAAAGGAAGAAAAAGAAGAAAAAAAAAAAGAAAGAAGAAGAAAGAAGAAGAAAAAGATAATTCCCAAGAAGAAGAAGATTCTCAAGAAGAAGGTTCCAAAGAAGAAGATTCAGAAGATTCAGAAGAAGATTCAGAAGAAGATCCATAAGATGATTCAGAAGATTCAAATCCAGATTCAGAAGAAGATTCCTAAGAACAAGGTTCCAAAGAAGAAGCAGAAGCAGCAGGAGAAGCAGAAGAACAAAAAGAAGATTCCCAGGAGGAAGAAGAAGATTCCCAGGAGGAAGAAGAGCCTGTAGAAGGACACCATCCCCTCACCGTTCCCAAGGACATGGAAGGCTGTTCCTAAACCTTCTTCCAAGCATCCCTTGGGACACCAGGCAGGATTCCTGCCCCTCCATGGCAGCTTCTGCCCTGCCAAGCCTGGAGCCACGATCTGGAGTAAATCCAGGCTTAAAAATAACCCAGGGATGTGACACCACAAGGAGTGGGAGGGAAATTGCCTGCTCTCCTCACAGGGGGAGAAAATTCAAATTCCAGAGCGGCAAATGTAGAAGAGAAGGAAAACTGAGGGTCCAGGTGCTCAGCAGGGGCTGCTAAGGGAAGGGATCAATGAACTGTCCTGAAAAAAACGAGCCTGGCTTAAGGAGCACTTCCCTGAACAGGGCTTAGGCCTGGCCTAAGGGAATGGAGAGACCTGGAGAGAGAGAAAAGTGGGAATGTGGAATGGTCCAAAAGTGAATCCACACCCCAGGCACCAGCAGGGCCTGGGAGGTTGTGGGGACAGCCAGGAATGGGAGCTGGGGCTCAGGAGGACAAAGAGGCCACCAGGGGAAGGCCTGGAAGGAGAGGAAAGATCAGGGTAAGACAGAAAAGCCACGCTGAGGATGTGACATCATCTCTGGAGACAAGGGAATTTGGGACTGGAAGGTGAATAAAAATTGGGAAAGAGCTAAATGCTGAGTAGAAGAAATATCTCAACAGGTGTGTGAATTCCAGAGGAAGGAGAGATGGGATTCATCCACATCCCACACACAACAGCTCCAGGAGGAACAGTCAAACACCATGGTTATCCCAGGAACTCAGGAGCTCTAGAAAACATGGTCACAATGTCCCATTAGATGTAGGAATATCATGTTATGGAGAAGACAGCCTTGAGAAAATTTGGAAAAATTCCTTATTTTCTAAAATCCCAAACTGAGCTGGGCTGGAAGGGACCTACAAGGGTCCTTTAGTCCAGCCCCTGCCGTGGGCATGGACAACTTCCACTGAATCACATCCTGCCAACCTGGCCTGGAATGTTTCCAGGGATGGGGCATCCACCCCTCCCTGGGCAGCTGTGCCAGGGATTTACCACCCTCATCTTGAGGAAGTTTCTCTTTATATCCCATTAAAGTCAACTCTCCTGCTGCTCCAGCTCTCAGCCCTCGCTGTCCCTCACCACAGGCCCTGCCATAAAATCTGCCCCCGTTTATGAGGATACAGCAATCCCTGCTCCTGATCTCCTTCCCGACTGGGAAGTCTCATGGCTGGAGTTTGCCTGCCTGTGGGCAAACTGGGATGGGGTTTGATGGGGTACTGGGACCCCACGGGGCAGTTTAACGCAAGCCACGGCAGAGTCTGGTAAACAACTCCTGTGGTCTGTATTGAGAACAGATCTGGAAGCAGGAGAAGGGGCCCAGCAGGGGGGATTTGATCTGATCCATGACCAAAACCATTCCCATGCCCCAAGCCAGCCCTTCCTTCATGGGCTGACCAGTGAAGCAATCCCCCACAATTTACTCCTGCCATAAAGGGAGCCTTGTTTTCCCACAATCCTGGAGCCACCGTATCTGGGATCAATAAACCTCCTCAATAGCCACATAAAACCCCTTTCATCCCTTCTCCCCTCCAGAAAAGGTGGCAACTGCCACTCCAAATGGCCAATCCCACTGACCAAAGGGGCCCCGTGCCCACGCCTTGGGATCAACTCCCAGCCCCACCACGAAGTCCTGGAAAACAAGTGACTGCAGCTCCTCACCCCAAAAGCTGTGGCTCATGGCCTCGGCTTTGTAGGACCTCTGGAAAGAGTTACCAAAGATAAAACAATCTTTCCATCTTCTGATTTAAAAGGGACTTCTGGGCAATGTCTGTCCTAAAACTCAATATAAATTTGCATTTCTCCCTGGAGGCTCCTCGTTCCAAAGGGTTCCCATTGGGCTTTAACAATGCCACTGCCCTTTTTTCGGGGAACAATGACAAATCCTTGTCCCCTTGATGGATGCTTGTTCCCTACAGAAGTCAACAGTAAAAATGTGAAAGGGTTGGGAGCATCCACGATGTTCCTACCAAATTCCTCAGGCTCCCCAGCCAGGCACGATTAAGGGCTCGGCACAAGGAGTGAGGATGTGCTGAAAGAGATCCCAATCTCACCAGAAAAGTCATCCCAGGTTCCTCCCAGCCCAGCAAAGCGGGGCTTTGCTCTTCTGGGGGGCTTTCAGCAGAGATTCTACCCCGGGTTTGGCAAGATCTGCCCGCTGCAAAGGGGGAAACTCCACAGGGAAACAATGAAAGGAAAAAGGGAACGGAGTTAAGGCACTTCGGAG
Source organism: Zonotrichia albicollis (assembly GCF_047830755.1). Taxonomy (NCBI): domain Eukaryota; kingdom Metazoa; phylum Chordata; class Aves; order Passeriformes; family Passerellidae; genus Zonotrichia; species Zonotrichia albicollis. The sequence continues at coordinate 7,471,381 of NC_133823.1, forward strand.
CCTAACAAGTCACTGAGCTGTTGCTCAGGCAGACTTCAGAAAACCATTCATCTTCTGAGGGAGTCACCAGCAAGGGCTCTGGAACTGCTGCCATCCTGGTGGGAGGTCCTGTCACACTCCCAGGATTTACAGCGCCGAGGGAAGATAACGGGATCACCACGGGGAAGGACTGTCCTCCCGACAGAGCAGCACAATTCCTCCCACCCACCACTCCCAGCCCAGCCTGCCTGAAGCTGCAGGTGGCACCTCCGTCCCAAACACCCTCCAGAGGACAGGGGGAGGCTCCAGGAACAGAGGAGAAATCCCTGCAGGGGGTTCAGAGGGATGGGAGGTTCTGCAGAGTGTTCAGTGCCAATCCCAAAACTCTCCTGGAACAAAGGGGGAGACTCCAGGACCCTCCTGGATCAGACCTGCAGGGGATTCAGAGGGATGGGAGGTTCTGCAGAGGGTTTGGCGCCAATCCCAAAAAATCTCCTGGAACAAAGGAGGTTTGGGCACCAGCAGAACCAGAATGGATTGGGCTGGACCCTCACGAGTCATAATTATTATTTGTTGATAATTACAGATGCTTAATGAGCTGATTAAAGCCACAATTTCTAACCAAGGAGACCCAAACACAAGTTTCTGGTCTCCTTTGGAATAGGTTGTGTCCTCCTGAGGACTGAGCCCAAGATTCCCACTTTGCCATCCCTGTCCCTCAGGAAAAATGAATCCTGGCTAAAATCCAGCAGGAACTTCCCACCCTTAACTGCCCATCCCAAATACCCAAGGAAAACAGACTTTTCCAAAGGTTTTCACACCTGTCCCACACCAGAACTGCCCTGGAGCAGCTGAAAAGCCAAATAATTCCATGGATTTATCCCACCCACAGCTGGGATGGGTCACTGGGAGCAGAACAAGCTCTGCCTGCAGCGATTTCCCTTTCTGCCCTCACCCTTTGGAAGCACAGCAGCGATTCCCAAGGTGAGGATGTCACTGAGACTCCAGTGCTGGCCACCAGCTCCAGGAATTCCTTGGCTTGGGCAGCTCTGCCTGGCCAGGCCAGCCCCCAGGAGAGCTGGAATGGCTCTGTTGGCAGAGGGAATGACCTGGACAACGTGGGACACAGGGTGGGACAAAGCTCTGCCCCCACAGCAGCGGCTGCTCCTGGCCAAGGGCTCTGGGAAGGGACAGGCAGGACAAAATTCCCAACTCCACCAGCTCAGCTCTGCCTCTGACAGAGACCCAGCAAGGAAATCCTCCCAGTCAACATCTACAGGGAATCATGGAATGGTTGGGGTGGGAAGAGACCTTAAATCCCATCCCATCCATGGCAGGGACACCTCCCACTGTCCCAGGTGGATCCAAGCCCCAGTGTCCAACCTGGCCTTGGGCACTGCCAGGGATCCAGGGGCAGCCCCAGCAAATCTGGGAATTCCAGCCCAGCCCCTGCCCACCCTCCCAGCCAGGAATTCCTTGCCAAGATCCCATCTAAACCTATTTTTTTCCACTTTGAAGCCCAAACCTGGACATCTCACCTTCCATCCCACCTGCTCAGGGTTACATCAGTCAGACTCATTCCCTGGCTCATCCCAAGCTGAGCAGACACTGCAATGATCCATGGAAAACAAGAAAGCAGAACAAAAATGGATAAATGGATAAACTCCACGTTTTCTCCTCTCACCCAGCTTTTCTTTGCACCAGGAGCGGGTTCTCCATCACCACCATTTGTTCCAGCACCTGCTTCTTTCCCTAAAGGATGATTTTCCTTGGACACTTGGCTGCACTGCAGGAATATCCCGAAATATTCCTCAACCTCCAGCTCAAAATAAAAAACTTTAACCCTAAATATTTAACCAAGGCACCTTTACTTGCTTCGTACAAACCAAAAATTACAGCTTTTGAGGTTTTGTTCTTAGTTGTGGGTTGGGTTTTTAGGACAGCAAATAAAGATCACACTTTCTGCTAAGGTAAGAATAAAACAATGAAATTCCCAATAAAATCAAAAAATGACAACCCCAAGGAGCAATAGGGATGGAAACTCTGCCCAGAAATAAAGGAATTTCTGCGGCTCCCTCTTTGAAGAGTTTTTCACATCCCTCTCCATAGGATCAGAGCACTCAATTTATATAAAACAAATGTACAAACAGGCTGGGAGAGGCTTTGGGAAGCGTTGGGAGCAGAAAGGAGGAGTTCCCACGATAAGGCAAATGGGAGAAGCCATCGGACACGGCGACAGAGGGATTCTGACACCCCATGTGCAGTAGGTTTTAATTATATTGTAATAAGCAGCTATATACGTGCATTTTTCATGATTTACTAGATGGCTTCTTTAAATTGTAAGCCAAGCTGTGTTTTTTGGTTTTGTTTTTTTTTTTTTTTAAGAAAAAAACCCCAGTTTTTTAAAAAAATAATTAAAAATAGAAACGGTGCTGCAGAGAACATTTGGAAAATTTTTCAGAGTCGATTGTTTATTGGGACTCCAACTGATTTTAATGAAAAATATGGTTATAATTTGAAAAAAAGCAGCACTTTTATGTTTTGCATAAGGAAAAGGCCCTACAATGCAACCTCCAGGGCACTTCTGGAATGAAAAAAAAAAAAACCCTAAATCTCAAATGGTCACCAGGGCTCGCCAGCCAAACCCCCCCTGGAAACCCCAAAGATGTGGGTTCCAAAGTATTCCAAGCATCCACAACAAGTGAAACTGGATGTAGGGAAGCAATGTTCCCAACATTTCCTTCTGTTTCTGGTGAAACTGGAACCAGATGACCCCGAGCAGAGCATTGTGTGAAGGGGTCATTAAGCAGCTGCAGATGCGGCGGCGGCGGCGCTGATGGGATCCATCCCGCTGTGGGGAAAGGTCATCCCGGGGGTAACTGGGATCATCCTGCCCCTGGAGCGTCCCAGAACAGCCCTGAGGGCTGGGAGAGCTCAGCCTGGAGGTGTTGGGAGCACAGGCCCAGGAACAGGGGCAGGATGGTGGAGGAGACGTTGGGGTCCATATCCAATTCCAGGTGTCTCTCCTGGGGGTGTGTTGGTGTTCCCAGATTTTACAGAGATGGGGTGAGAGAGAGGTGCTTTAAAAGATTTTGTTCCATTATCAGCCTCGATGAAGAGTGAGACATAAGAGACGAAAAACTCAACACCACTCTATCAGAAGCCAGCCGATTTCCTGGTTACAACACCTTATAAATGTGTTTTAGGTTATCAGCTTTCGTCACACAATGCTGCTAACACTCCTAACACCAATCACTGATATTTTTACCCCACGTGGTCCTGCTACAACGCATCTTTCACAGTCCTAATTCTCTTAAATATCTAATCTTTTTGCAAGGCCACATTTTGAAACTGGTAAAACTTATTTCCAGTTCAACCTCTCTCTCAACAACGTCATCTCTATTCCACGGCCATCCTAAACCAACACACCTCATGTGCGCTGCACACAGATGTGCAAATCTGTGTGAGCTTTCTGTCAGGTTGTGAGAATCCTTTACAAATCCATTTCTCTCGTGAGTGGTTCTCCCATCTTCCCTGCTCATTCCACCCCAACAGCCATCCCAGTGTGGCTCCCTGGCTCTCTGAGGCCACAGCAGAAGTCCCCAGGTCATCCTGGTGGGACTTGGCCCAGCCTCAAGTGGTGCTGCCCTCACCTTGTCCCCATCTTTCACAGTCCTAATTCTCTAAAATATCCAATCCTTTTGCAAGGCCACATTTTGGAAGTGGTTAAAACTTATTTCCAGTTCAATCTCTCTCTCAACAATGTCATCTCTATTCCACAGCCATCCTAAATCAACACACCTTATATGCATTGCACACTGATGTACAAATCTGTGTGAGCTTTCTGTCAGGTTTTGATAATTCTACAAATCCATTTCTCCTGTGGGTGGTTCTCCCATCTTCCCTGCTCATTCCACCCCAACAGCCATCCCAGTTTGGCTCTCTGAGGCCACAGCAGAGGTCCCCAGGTCACCCTGGTGGGACCTGGCCCAGCCTTGAGTGGTGTTGCCCTCACCTTCCACAGGAACTTGGGCTTTCCACCCCTTTTCCAGATCATTCACAGGACACCTGTGAAGATTCCTCCATGGAAAGGGTGCTCAGGCCTTGGGAGTGCCCAGGGAGGTTTGGAATCCCAATCCCTGGAGGTGCCCAAGGAATTCCTGGATGTGGCACTCAGTGCCAAGGTGGAGATTGATCCCAGGTTTGCCTGGATGATCTGGAGAGCTTTTCCAACCTCAGTGATCCCAGGATTCTGTGATCAGGTCAAGATGGGATATTAAAGGGAAATTCTTCCCTCTGGCACAGATTCCCAGATTTGCTGTGGAGGCTCCCAGATTGGACACTGGGGCTTGGATCCACCTGGGATGGTGGAAGGTGTCCCTGCCCATGGAACCAGATGATCTTTAAGGTCCCTTTGCACCAGACCATCCCATAATTATCTCATCAAACAAACCACACCAAGTTCAGCAGGAGCTGAGGTTGTCCAGACATCAAAGGGTTGGAGACTTCACCCCTTCATTCCAGAACCACCATCCCCTAAATGCCACAAACCCCAAAATCAGCATCCCCTAAATGCCAGTGCCCACTTGGAAAAATTCAGTTTTACAACCAGCAGCCACTTTTTTCTCCACATTTCTTTCCTGACAGCCGAAACTCAAATAACCATGACTTGATCACAACTGTGCAAAAATATATAAATATATAAAAATTAGGAATGAACCAGCACCACCAATAGTCCACAAAAACACAGCATCTTAAAGAGGACCAGTTCCATCAAGCTGAAAATAATTAGGAGGCAAATCAGTGGGGAGAAAGAACGTAATCAGAAAAATATGAAGCCTAATTGAAAATTGTTTAAGAACATTTTAACGAGATGCTCCAGAAGCCACAATCCCACAACTGAGCGGGGCGGCCACGCTGGTTAAAAGGCAAACCTGGCGCAGATGGGAGTTAAAGAGGCCATAAAAAAACAGGGAAAAAAGAAAAAGGGGACATGACAAATGGAACGAAGGGAAAAGCTCGGGCTGACAAAGGGAAATCTGGCGTTAGGATGTGCAGGGGCTGGTATGGGAAGCAAGAGATGCACGGAGAAATAACGGGCTGGTTAAGTTTATCCTTGGTTTCTTTTTTTGGGAACACTCGAACAATCCAATGGATTCTTCCTCTAAAAGGGAATTTTTGGGTGCGTTCAAGGCCAGATTGGATGGAGCACTATGGGACAGCAGAGGTGTCCCCTCCCAAGGCAAGGGGTGGAATGAGATGGGATTTATGGTCCTCTCCAGCCCAAACCACTCAGGGATTCTATAATTTCTTTTTCCCCTGAAGAACTGGAAAAAAAAAAATCTCAAATTTTGTGAACAGCTGAGAGAGGTGATGGAATCACAGCCACGGAGATCACAGATCCCTTTGGATTGCAATCCAGGGACAGGTAAAACACATTTTGGATGAGCAGATTGTCCAGGTCAGCGGTACAACCACAGAAATGTTGGTGTGACTCCACCTGAAAGACTGGACTCGGTTCTGACATCCAAATTCCAGAACTTTGCTGGAAAACCTCTCATTCCAAACCCCAGCAGCTGCCCAGACAGGAAAACTGGGAGTTTTTCCATTGGGACGCTGATTTGTAAGCACAGCAGAGGTTAGTGAAGTGTAAGTCCTCAGATTTGCAGTTTAGTGCCACAAAATCAACCCCATGAGGCCAAAGAAAGCCAAAACATGGGGAATTAGGTCCAGGTTATTCTCCAGGAGAGGGAATTAGTGACCAGTGCAAAGTACCTGAACATTTGGAGAGAGCAGGAGACTGAAGAATATCCTGGCAATTATTTTCCACTGATTGAATCTGCAATCCTTTAGGGAATGAAGGGAATAAACATTAATAAAAGAGCGAACAGCAACAAAGCAGAAAGAGAGAGAGCAGACAGGCAAGGAAAATTCCTGAAAAGGGGAAGAAACAAAGAGGGCAGAAAGCTGACAAAAACATGGGATTGAGGAATTTGTACAACTGAAGGCAGTGAGAAAAGGGAAATTAAACCAGAACTGCTACACCTGGCAGGACTTCCCAGATTTGCTGTGGCTGCCCCTGGATCCCTGGCAATGTCCAAGGCCAGGCAGGATCCACCTGGGACAGTGGGAAGTGTCCCTGCCCATGGATGGGGTGGGATTTAAGGTCCCTTCCATCCCAACCCATTCCATGAGTCCATGAAATGCCAGGGTTTCAAGGGCTGGAGATGAAACAATCGTAATTGTTACACCCTGAGCTGTTTCTGCACCTGGAACAAACCCAGAGCACAGAACTGACACTGGCCCTGGCTGAGATTTTACGAACATTCAAATCTTCTCATTTGAAGTGAATTCTACTGTAAAAAATCTTGTGCTTTTCAAGCTGCCCAAACACCTCGGTCTGGCGTGAGAACAGACAGAGAACCCTTAACCCTGGAAATGGTTTGGTGAGGAAAAAATGTAAATATACAGAAGAATAAAGAGAGAAAATTCAGAGAGGGGCACCGAGGCCACGTCTCAACCTTCACAGCCCCAAATGATACCAGCAGTGGGATCATTCCCAAAATAAACCCATGCCCGAGACAACCAACAAACCCTTTCTGACTCAGCCAAGCCCTGGTGTCCAAGGCCACCCTCTCCCTCAGGGTCAGGCTCTCCGTGAGTCAGAGCTTGATTCCTTTTCCCGTAAGGCATCAAGTTCAGCACTCCAAGAATTTCCCAGTTCCATTGAAATCCATAAACACGTTCATCCCATCCAGGAGAACATTGAACTTGGCGGCACCGAGCGCCGCAGCCGTGGCCACGAGTCAAGAAAAATCCTCTCTGGAAGAGTCAGAAACATCTCCCAGGAGTGAAATGAAGGAGCTCTGGAAAATGGGCATCTCCCCTCAACGCAGCCACCCTTGGTCATGAACAAAACATCCACAAAAAGCCGGGAATTATTCCCTATTTACATTAACGGGCTGTTAACAACGCCCGGCTCCAGCGGGAGCTGCTGGACAGCTTGGCACAGGGAGGCACCCCTGGATTAACAGCTCACCCAGGGCCACACAGGGAGCGTTATCAGAGCCCAAATCACAGCTCCCAAACCCTTGGCTGCCCCAGCTGGAGCTCAGCTTCCCTTCCCTTGCAGCTCCTCTCGGCTTTTGAAATTTGGTCTTCGCCACAAGAAGAAAAACAAGTTTGAACCCACTGTTCCTACGTGAGGTTTTAGGGAGCTCAGGTAGTCCTGGATCCCAAACAATGCACAGGAGGAGCTGGCCACTGGTGACTGTCCACCTCGAGGTCAGGGGTTGCGGTTGGAACTTGGAGTTTTAGAGAAAATGACTCATTGGGATTGCAGAGGTTCTCCAGGGATGATGCAATGGCCACCACAAGCCTGGATGGATCATCCCTGGAGGTCTTTGCTCCACTCCCAAACCCTGACCCAGCTCTGACCTTTAACTCCTCAGCCCTGGGCTGCTTATTTTAAACAGTGGCTGCAATCAGTGCTCTCTAAACACAAACCAAAACCCCCTTCTCTTTGATAAATCAAACAAATCCCTCAAGCCCCACAAATCCTGTTTCCAACACCAATAAAGATTCCAGTTGTCCCATCTTTGTCCAGCTCCAGTGAGGTGAGGACAACACCAGCACAAATCCCAGTGCCCAGAGGTGAATGTTGGTGAGGAAAAAATGTAAATACACAGAGAATATAAAAAATGTAAATATTCTGTGGCCTGAAGTGAAGCAGGTGGAGTCAAACCAACACCTGCCATGAGAACATTCCAGAGGGATTGCTCAGGACGTGGCTCCCCTGGAATCTTTTTCCTGAACTGTTCAATTCCTCACCCTGAAACGTGCAGCAGTTCAGGAGGAAAGGGCAAAAGACCAAGTAAAAATTTTATTTTAAAGATGCTACTCCCAGCAAAGGTGAGAGAGGAAAGCAGCTCCCTCTGTTCCCATGTGGATTTTGGCCATCAGAAAATCCTAAATCCATTGGAACTGATTTCACATCAAATTTATTTAACTTATTGAACTCCATCCTACCCAGACACTCTGTGTACCCTGAGGTGTTTCCAAGGGATCCCAGATTTGCTGTGGCTGCCCCTGGATGTTCCCAAGACCAGGTTGGACACTGGGGCTTGGATCCACCTGGGACAGTGGGAGCTGTCCCTGCCCATGGCATGAGATGATCCTTAAAGTCACTTCTAACCCAAACCTCTCTGTGATTCCCTGGATTGTGCAAATCCCAGGAAGTCTGCAGCTGACAGACTGTGCCACACCCAAACCAGGGATATTCCACGTTCCTGACACTCCAAAGACATCAAACGGCTTTTTTTGGGATCAGGTACTTTGCAGCTGTCTCAGGGTCAACATCAACCCCTCAGTGCCTCATGTTTGTTATAAATCCTGGTTTCCTACAGGAAAAACCCAACATCCAGGAGGTCCCAAGGGCCTCTGATCCACATCCATGCCAGGCAGCTCCTGGGCACTGGGAGCACTGGGATTTCCATGCAGGAGATCCCTGATCCTGCCCCTGCCCTCCTTGGGAATGGTCAGGAATGAGCTCCCCTTCCCAGACTGCAGCTCCAGCAGCCAAAGGGGAAGCACAGCCCTGCTGAAGGAATAATTTCCTGGTAATTACTCTCATTCCCTGCTCCCGGGGCTGCAGCGTCACAGCCAATAAATAAAACCTTTGGGAACGCCACTGAAATCCTACAGAAAGCACAGGACTGAGGAGTGGCTTCACCTCTGCAAGGGCTTCCTTCACCTTTCCAATAACCCCACTGAGGCCCAAACCTTTGAAACCTGCAGAGGGTGGGATGGGAACAGAGCAGGGCCCTCCCTGTAACCCCAGCAGAAGGTCCAACCCAAGGGACACCTGAGCCACCACAGGTCACCAGGAGATGGGAGCCGGTTCCCTAAAAATCAATGAATTTCCATTTATTCTGATTTTTAAGATCTCAGGGAGGCCACCTGAGATAGAATTTCACCAATGACATCGTCACCAACTTTGATATTAGATGTAGAATAAATTCCTGAACACACTGTAAGCAACCTTCGCCTTCTTCAGTTCTGAGGTTTTGGTGTTTCCAGCCCCCATTTATGTCCCAGCCTCACCTCATCCCAGTTCCCAGCAAATATCCAAGTGGTAAATTAGAAAAACACAAATAAACATTTGTGCTTTGAGCATCAACATTTCCAAATGACCAGAGCCTTCACTAAGTCCATGGGTCACTTCCCATGAGCTCCATGCCCAACTCCTCACTGGGTGCACATGAAAAACCCCTCATCAAGAGCAGGAAATCCCCAAATTAATCCATGAACTGCAGAGCACAGAGGATGGGGAGTGTTAGGACAGCACCTCGGATTGTTTGCAGCTGGTCAGTGCAGGTGTTGGTGGCACAAAGCCCCAGTGACCAAAGGGTCACCTCAAAGGCTGGACTTGGTGTGGAATGGTGCCATGGTGTGGTGACACCGTGGTGTGAGGTCATAGGCTGGACTCAACCATCTCAGAGGTCTGCTACATGATTCCATGTGATCCTGGAGGTCTTTTCCAACCTTCATGACCCTACGAGAAGCAGTGCTGGAAGGCAGCACTGAGGTGACCCACACCAGGTTTTACCAAATCCCAAAAGTCCACATTAATTCCTGCCTGGTTTAGTTTTTTCCATCTGCTGCCAAACAGAGCCCAGAGATTTCTATTTGCATCCTGGTATTTGGCAAGGGCAAGGAATATTTCCTAGTGGGAATACTAAAAAAAATAAAAAAAATAAATCTTCCATTCACACTGAAACATCTCCTGGACATCCCTGTGGGCCTAATTCCCAGAACACCAAAATCCAAGTGGGAAAAATAGACTGATTACCTGCCAGGAACCTCAGGAGGGGCAAGCCAAGCCCTAATAGCAGCCTGTGTTCCCATCTGGCCTCCACACAGCAACTGGAAAATGTCCCTGTTCGGAGCTGGACCGGCTCGTCAGGGTAATTGCCTCAGAATTAATTAAATGTTCCTCTCTGCAGCTGCACAGAACGTTCACGTGGATCATTCCCTGATTGCCCTGATGATTCCCTGGAATGGACAGGACCATCAGACCCAGTTCCATCAGAGTTGGATTCCATCATCCTTGTGGGTCCCATCCAACACTCTGTAACGAATTTGCATCTAAATACTCATATTTTAGGCAAAAATCCTGAATATTCATTTCAGAATTGTGAAGACCAAGTCACAGCATCAGTCTTTAACCCCTCAAAATTATTAAAACATCAGAGGGGAAGAATGGCTTCCCACTGTCAGAGGGCAGGGAGAGATGGGATCTTGGCAAGAAATTCCTGGCTGGGAGGGTGGGCCAGGGGTGGAATGGAATTCCCAGAGCAGCTGTGGCTGCCCCTGGATCCCTGGAATGTCCACGGCTAGGATGGACACTGGGGCTTGGAGCAGCCTGGGACAGTCAGAGGTGTCCCTGCCCATGGATGGGATTGGGAATGGGATGGGATTTAAGGTCCCTTACAACCCAAACCATGTTGGGATTCTGTGCTGTGCTGAGGAGCTGCTGTGCATGGAGATTTGGGGATCATCCAGAGGTGGAAATGTGTCCTCCTGAAGCCACTCCCCATGACCTCGTTCTCCTCTGGAATTCCTTCAGCCTTCACAGCTCCTCCACGTCTCAGCTGCGACTCTGAGCAGGGCAGTAAAAAACTGAACGTTTTGCTCAAAAATTGAAACTTTTTGCCGAGCCTAATTAAAGCAACTCCTGATGATGATTATGTAAAACGCTGTCCCAAGGCCTTCAAACGAGTTCCTCAGCGCCGGCTGCGCTCGAGCTGCGTGCCTAATCACCCCTGGAAGGAGCAGGAGCTGCGGGTGTTGAAAGGGATCAGCTCCGGCTTGGCCGCGGCACCCGGCGGCCGCGAGTGTTGGAACTCACGGGGAACACGAGCACGGCTTTGATCCCAACACAGCCCAAACTTCCCCAGCTCGGGATCAACGAGGGCGCTGAGCACACAACAGGCTAAGAAAGGCGGTTTGGAGAGACTTCAGAGCCTGTGACAGCAGAGTCGCAGCTGTCATCTCGTGGAAGCCTGGCTCTGTGGAATTCCCGGCGCAGAAATGGGATCCAGGTCAGCACAACCCCTTCCCTCTCATCCCCAGAACCTCTCTGGGTCCTTCAGCTTCTTCCAAATTGGGTCACTTGTGGTAAGAAGCTGAAGAACAGGCTGAAATGCAGCCAAGGGAGGGTGGAAAGGATTTGAGGCCAATGGAAGATCTTGGCACGCTCCTCATTTTCTGTCAGAAGGATCTCAAGAAGATGGAGCTCCGTGGAAATCCCAGCACAAAAATGGGATCCAGGTCAGCACAACCCCTTCCCTCTCATCCCCAGAACCTCTCTGGGTCCTTCAGCTTCTTCCAAACTGGGTCACTTGTGGAGGACAGCAGAAGAACAGGCTGAGATGTGTCCAAGGGAGGGTGGAAAGGATTGGGGACTGATGGAAGATCTTGGCACGCTCTTTGTTTTCTCTCAGGACAACGTGGAGATGGAGCTCCATGGAATTCACAGCACAGAAATGGGATCCAGGTCAGCACAATCCAATCCCCCTCATTTCAAGAACCTTCTTGAGTCCTTCAGATTGTTCCAAACTGGGTCACTCATGGAAGGCAGCAGAATAGGCTGAGATGCAGCCAAGGATATGTGGAAAGGATTTGGGGCCAATGGAAATCTTGGCACGCTTCTCGTTTTCTCTCAGGACAACGTGGAGATGGAATTCCCAGCACAGAAATGGGATCCAAGTCAGCACAACCCCTTCCCTCTCATCCCCAGAACATCTCTGGGTCCTTCAGCTTGTTCCAAACTGGGTCACTCATGGTAAGAAGCTGAAGAACAGGCTGAGATGCAGCCAAGGGAGGGTGGAAAGGATTTGGGGCCAATGAAAGATCTTGGCACGCTCCTCATTTTCTGTCAGAAGGACCGCAAGAAGATGGAGCTCCACGGAAATCCCAGTACAAAAATGGGATCCAGGTCAGCACAATCCCATCCCTCTCATCCCCAGAACCTCTCTGGGTCCTTCAGTTACTTCCAAACTGGGTCACTTGAGGAGGGCAGCAGAAGAGCAGGCTGAGATACAGCCAAGGGAGTGTGGAAAGGATCTGGGGCTGATGAAAGATTGAAAGATCTTGGCATGCTCCTCACTTTCTCTCCAGAGGACAACGTGGAGATGGAGCTGCACAACTCACAGGGTAACAAACGTCACTTGAGGTGTCCTGGAATTCTTTTAAGCCGGGCTTGGGACATGGTCCAAACCTGTTAGAAGCCGCTGAAAAACCAAGTGGGAGCTGCAGCAGTGGTGGATTTGGTTCATGGATAAAAGTGGGAATGCAAATGGGATAATCCTAATTATAATTCCTCATGATCTTTAGTTCAGGTAAGGTGGCTTTTTGAGGAATTATGACTCTCCCAACCACTAGGAATCTACAGGAACTTCAGTGGTGTCAGGAGTCCCTGCACACTCAGATCCCTTGATCAGCTCTTGATGTTATATTTAATATTAATTCATGCTGGTTTAACTGAACTGAGTGGGATTAGCAGCAGAACATCAGGAAAATGAGGGGTGGCTGGAGAAGCACCTGAGGCTGGGCCAGGACATGTGAAGGAGGCCAAGAACCTGGAACTGGAGGTGGAGGAGAAGCAGGAGGAGAAGCAGGAGGAGGAGAAGCACTGGCTGAGCATGTGCTCATGGCAGTCGGAGAATCCCACAATGGTTTGGGTGGAAAGGACCTCAAATCCCATCCAGTACCACACCTGCCATGGGCAGGACACTTCCCATTGCCCCAGGGAGCTCCAAGCTCCATCCAACCCAGCTCTGAGCCATTTTAAACTCTCAGTTCATAACTGAATGGATCAATTATTGATCCCCCTTCCCTAAAGATGAACAAGAGATCAAACAGGAGCTGCTGAGATGGGGAAACCAAGCTGCTCTCCATATGCCCAAGAAAGGGCCCTCTATAAATAGCAGAGTGGGAAGCGAAGGCTCCTTTAGGAACATCGCTGATACAAAGTTGGGTTTGTTCCCAACTTCAGAAGCGAGAAGCAGGAGGAGGAATGAAAGCTGATTGCAATCTGATGGATGCAGCTCTCTTATCTCTGCGTCCCCAGAGCGGCTTCACGTGAGAGCAGCTCTGGAAAACACGAACTGAGCTCCCACCCCGGCAGCTCCCCAGGCTCAGGGACCTCCTCTGGCCCAGCTCTGCTGGAATTCAACAGCTGAGCTGCAAACCAGGATGGAATTCCAGGAGATTCCAGCCCTCTGCTCCACCCTGTGCTTCCTGCTGTGTCCTGCTCCATCCCAGAACTTTTCCCACATCCAGACAGCTCCAGGCTTTCCCAAAGTGACTCCCCAAGGAGGTCTGGAGGTAAAGGATCTGCAAAGCTCTCCTGGACTCTTCAGGAAGGAAGTCTGGTGGGAGCTGGAATGGCTCCCCAGGGAATGGGCACATTCCTGAGGCAGTCAGAGCTCCAGGAGAGTTTGGACAATGCTCCCAGAGACAGGGTGGGGTTTTGGGGTAAGGATCAGGAGCTGGACTGATGACCCTGTTCATGGATTCTCCTCATGGCAAGGGTTGGAATGAGATGATCTTTGAGGCTCCTCCCAACCCGAACCATTCCATAATTCCATGATCCTTGTGGGTCCAACTCAGGACATCCTGCCCAAGCTTCCCACTGCTGCACATGGAAAACATTTTAGGGAGAGAGCTCCTGGGTCAGGGGAATTCTTCAGTGGAGGAGCTCCCCTACGGCACCTGTGTGAGCAAAGCAGAGCTGAGATTCACAGAATCCTGAGGCCGGAAAGGACCCCTAAAATCTGCAACTCCAGCATATTCCAGAGATTCTCCATCTCCCAGGATGGGGACTCATCCTGGATAAGGAGCAGGAGATGTTTCCATCACCCCAAACTCCACATTCTGGAGCGATGGGAATCGCAGCGGGAACAGTGACCAAGTGACCTGGGATGAACTGACAGCTGGGGAAGAGGGAAAAACAGGGAGAACACAAACCCCACAAACCTCTGGGCTAAAAAAGGCAGCCAGGAAATTCACAGAGAGCCAAAAACCTGCAGAACACCTCGGTTCCCTTTCCCTGCACAGCCAGAGCAGGGGGACACTGGGAAGGGCAGGAAATCCCTGGAATTTGGGGCTGGAGGGATGAATTCCCCATCTCAGCCCATGCCTTTCCACAGAACAAATATGGAGAGGCAGGGAATTGTTTTTCCAAGGCAGCTGCAGCCTGGAAGAAGCTCCGTGTGTGGCTCCATAAACACCCAGGGATGCTCCTTGAAGTGAGATCCTGCAGGGAATTCTGCTCCCAAGGCACACGGAATGAGGAGACTCCCCGCGGCTCCAGCTGCTCCTCTGGGATGGATCCCGTGAGCCACCCTCGAGCCTGGATTTGATCTCTTTTCCCTGCAGAATGTTTACCTTCAGCACCTCAGGTCAAAGGCAGAGGCAGCATCGAGCCCTGACACTGCTCCAAAACCTCTGTGTGGGAACAGAGCTGTTCCCAGGACGATGGAATTCCCTGGATGAGCCCCTTGGAAAGGCAGGAATGGTGACCCTGGATCCTGTTAGGGCTCCTGTCAGCAATGCCACCCCTGCTCCCAATCCACAGGCTGAACTTTCCCTGCAGACACTGTGAATCCCAGCAGGAATTCCCTGCAGACATGGGCCGGTGAATCCCAGGAGGAATTCCCTGCAGACACGGGGCTGGTGAATCCCAGCAGGAATTCCCTGCAGACACGGGGCCGGTGAATCCCAGTGGGAATTCCAGGCACCAGCAGCCCCTCCTGCTGCCAGCATCCTCAGGATCTGGATGCCCCCCATGGTGCCAGCACAATAAAATCCATCCATCCATGCCATCCACTCTGCTTCCCAAATACTCCCAAATCCCCTTCCCCTCCCAACTCCTCAGCAGCTCTGTAACATTTCAATTTGGGAAGCTCCAGGCTCCCAAATCCAGCAGCTGCTGCCGCTTCCCATCCTCTGACAGCCCCGGCTGCGTTCCTGTAAACACCTCCCCAGTGCAGCCACTCCAGGGGGGTTTTCCAAGAGAGAAAAACCCAGGAGGGAAATTGGAATCCTCCAGCCCTGGCCAAGAGCAGAGCAGGAGCTTCCCGAGGCAGCCCCGATTCCCGCCCAGGGAAGGGAGCAGGGATGGGGATGGGAGGTGGAAGGAAGGGGCTGTTTAATCTCTTCTTGATTCTCAATAATTATTTAAAGCTGCCAGGGACCTTGTTTTGAAAATCCCACTGTGTGCACTCCATATATCCCGCTCACACTGACACAAGGAATTAGAAAATTCCAGCTCCATCAAAACGGCTTTCAGGCGGATTTTGCTGCTCTGGACTTTCTCAGGCTGCAGACAATGCAATAAAAGCTCTCCCTAAAACAATATTCCCCCGTATTTTAACAACGCTGGGGAAATATTTCTTCTGTTCTGGCTGTTTGCTATGACAAAATCTCCAGCCAATGCCAAATTCCAGCTTCAGTTTCCCAGCAAGGCTCGGGAATTTGGGATGCTGGGATCAGCAAGGAGCTCGGGAGCAAACTCAGCTTTAGGCATGAGCTTGGTTTCCCCTCAAGGTGGCTGGGACACGCTGAAGGCCTTTCCTCAACAGGCCTGGTTTGCTCCATCAGGGCACGGAAAAGAACATAAAAATTGAAAATACACTTTAATAGTGACCGAGGGCTTCTCTCCGAACCGAAAATGAAAAATTAATATGGATGTGGGGTGTTTTCCTTGGTCGCCACCGTGTTTTTCCAGTCCTCTGTGTGTTATTCCAGGCCATTTTATGGAGAGACATTATTTGCTCAGCTGAATTATTCCCACTTTATCCCCTCTGATTCAGACATTCATTGGATTTCTGCACAATGGCAGCTCCTTGTCAGAAATCAGAGGGGATTCATGGAGATTTCTTCTGAAAAAGTCATTTTTGCCAAGGCTGAATTGACCTGAAATTCATTTTTAATTTTAGGTTTTTTTAGTTTGTAGACTTCCAATCCCTGGAAGTGCCCAAGGCCAGGCTGGATGGGGTTTGGAGCAACCAGGAATCCCCAAATTAAGAAGTTTTAAATAAAATTATTGGGGCACTGAGAAAGTCAGCCTCATCAGAGAAAATCTGCACCAAACAGTGAGTCACACACCACGTTGCAAAGTAGGAATTCTCCCAAAAGCCACCCTGAAATCGTCATTTAAGATCAACTCCTGCTTCAAACCCCTGAGATTACACAGAATTAATTCACTGAGAGTCCAAGAGTGGAACCTGAGCACAGCAGGATTGGTGCTGCTGCTCCATCCCCACACTCCAGACACACATGGAGCAAGGAGAAGGTTCTGACACAATTTCCTTTCTCTAAAACATCTCAGAAAATGTTCTGAGTCAACGCTGGGCCTTATCAACATCACAAGCTCCCAAAGTTATTCCTGCCCAGTTATTCTCATCTCTAATTCCATCCTCACACATCACTTTTTCCCTTCACCTGCCATTTTTACACCTAAAGAGAGGAAAAAGCAGCTCAGACACCAACAGTGCTTGAACTCTGCAGACTTCTGCCCTTCCCAAACCTTCTGCCACATTCCCTGTCAGAATTTGCTCCCAAAAAACCTCATAATTCCCCAAGACTTGGTTTTAACCCCAAAAATCACCTGGCAGCACCAACAGAGGAGGAGCCGAGGGTAGGAACGCTTTTGAGGAGGAGCAGATTTCCAGGAGGACATTCCCAGATTTCACCATCAATTTCGGGTTGTCCTTGAGGGTCAGCTCAGATGCCAGAACTCCTGAGGTTGGAAAATCCCTCCAGGATCATTCAGTCCAAGCTGTGCCAAACCACACCTTGGCACATCCAGGAATTCCTTGGGCACCTCCAGGGATGGGCACTCCAAACCTCCCTGGGCACTCCCAAGGCCTGAGCACCCTTTCCATGAGGGAATTCCTGCTGATGTTCAACCTGAGCCTCCCCTGGCCTGGCCTGCGGCCGTTTCCTTTTGGCATCTTCACCCGAAGGACCTGAGTAAGGCCAACACCTCACTCCCAAGGCTGTTTTCCCAAATTAATTTGGTTTTCCCACAATGGCACAACATAAGGAAAACACAGCAGGAGATTGGGTTGGATATTAAGGAAAATTTCCTGGACAGGGCAGGGCTGGAGTTCCCATCACTGGAGGGATTTCAAGCCCTGTGGATGTGGCACCTGGAGACATGGGCAGGGGTGGCCCTGGAGGTGCTGGAGATCTCCAGGATCTCTGAGGGCTCTTCCAGCCTCAGCCACACAACAGCTCCAGCAGCATTCCCAAAGCAATCCCAGGGGCTCCACATCCACATCCTGTCCACCCAGGACACTCCATGGAGGGGCTGAGGGATCCCCCAGGAGGCTCCAGAATTCTGGGACAACAACAGAAACGCTGGAGAATCCCTGGGATCACTCAGGGCCTGATTTTCCATGCGCTCCTCCCTGATCCCAGGCAGGAGCTGCTCTTCCCTGGCTCTGTCACTCCAAAGTCTGCTCTGGAAAAAGCCCTGGTGCTTCCCAAGGATGGACACATGTGCAGCAGGGCCGGGGGCAGCCGCTAATTTGGCTCCTGCTCGGGATCACCGAGGTCAGCAGCAGGGACCCAGAGGGAAATGTCAACAATCCCAGCCTTCTCCAGGGGGAGAGGCCTTGGAAAGGCTTTTTTTCCCCTGCCATGTGTCTGGTTTTACACTGTTGGTTTTGGCTCTTCCAAGGAAGGAAATTAAATGAGCAGCTTCTTTTTTTATCCCTTCTGGAATCCTCCAGAGGAAGAGAGGCTGAGCCGAGGCTGCAGGAGGACGCCGGGGCCTTTGCTCTGGCCACAGAGTTTTTGTCAGGGCTGGTGTAGAATTCCCCATCCCTCCAGAATAATTCCCCGCAGCTGTCATCACCCGCACACCAGGTTCCCAAAAAAGGCTCCAGCCACACAAATCTCCCCGGGGAAGGAGCACGAGGCCGTGGATGCTGCAGGTTGGGAAGCAAAGAGCAGGAGGAGGTCCCTAAGTTCCATCCTTTGTGGCCTCACCTCCTTCCCAGAATCATCCAAGCTGGAAAAGACCTCCAAGATCATCAATCCAACCATCATCCCAGGATTTCAGCCTGCTCTGCTGACACAATTCGAGTTCCAAGCCCATGGTCCCAACCCTAAGGAGGTTCTGCCCCAATTCTGCAGCTGCTCTCCCACAGCCATGCCCAGGTGATGCCAGGGGATGCTCCAGGTATTCCTGTAGCACAGAATTCCTGCTGCTGGGATGGCTGCAGCAAATCTTCCCAGCTGCCTGGGCCCACTCCAAAAAAAGGCTGAGTTAAAATTTCCATGCCAAGAAATTCAATTCTCACTCTGGGAGAATGAGAACTGCAATAAGAACTTTTAAAGGTCTGAGATGTGCAGAGGAAATGGTGCAAAGACAGGGAAAAAGGGAACAGGACGGGTAAAATTCCCAGACAAGCAGGAGATAGGGTTGCTTTCCAAGCTGCAGTTAAGAGGTCTGAGCTACCAGAAGTCATCAGAAGCAGCAGGGAGCCAGACAAGGTGCAGGAACAACCTTCCTTGGACAGAGAATTCCTTCCTTTTCCAAGAGAAACCCAACGGCAGCGGCGATGGTTTTCATTTAGAGCCCATTTACCTTTGTGGGAGCCAAGGCAGACACAGAGCCTGGGATTTGGGAACAGCTCCCAGCTCCCTAAAAACCCCCGGCAGCCTTCCCACTGCCTCACTTCACTCTGCTCCACCGTGCTTTCTTCTGTTCTGGCCTCTCTCCTCAACCTTGCCCTTCCTGAATCCCAACTCCTCATTCCCTCTCCTTGCCTGGCAATTCCTGCTGGGATTTCTCCCTTCCAGAAGCCCAGAAGGACGGGGCTGTTTCACCTCTAAGTGCAGAATTGTTACGTAAGTGCCCCTGGCAGGAGCTCCGTGCTCCGTGCACGGGGTCGCTCGCAGCAATTTGGGATTTTAATAGACATCAAAACAGGAAAACATTCCCACTTATGCAATCAGAGCCCTGATTGAAACCAGAGGCAGCCACCAGCTCCCAAAAAAAGAATTGGGAGCAGCCAAGTGGTGTCCACACAGCTCAGCATTGCTGCTCCCTCCCTTTCCATCCCAGAATTCCCAACCTTTGGAACCAAACCCAATTCCCTGGGACAGGGCCTCTCCTGCTTCCTCATGGAAGCACCTTCAAGGTGCTCTTCCAACAGGGATCTTCCCAAGTCACCTCTGCTCCTCCCAGACCCTCCTGCAATATTCCAAGGCTTTTCCAGGCTCTAGGAATAATTTCTGAGGTTTAAACCTTTCAAATTCAGATCAGGAACAGCTCAGGAGCTGGTGGTGAACTCATCCCACCATCAGAGCTCTTGTTTCCCAAACACCAGGGAAATCTCTCTCCATGATTTCCACTGCTTCCTCCCTCTCCATCCCAGAATTCCCATCCTTTTCCTCCCAAACCCTCCTGCAATATTCCAACACTTTTCCAGGTTCTAGGAATAATTTCTGAGGCTTGAACCTTCCAGCTTCAGGGCAGGAACAGCTCAGGAGCTGGTGGTGAGCTCACCCACCTCATTCTCCCATAACCTAGGGAAAACTGAAGAGCTCTCATTTCCTAAACCCCAGGAGATTCTCTCTCTGCAATTCCCACTTTTCCAGGCTCTCACTACTGCCCAGCCTCCCTGGCACAAGGGGATGGAGCAGCTGCACCCTGCACCAAGCAGGAATTCCAGGGATTAAAGGAATCTCTGTTTCAGAGGCAGCTGCAGGAGGCAAACATTACCAAACACCAAAAACCAGGGAAATAAATGCAAATCAGTGAAGGAATGGGATATAACTCCAGGACTGCCTTTGTGGCTTCTTCCCTTGAGGACTGCAACAGGAACAGACTGAGGGAGAAAGGCCATTTAGTGGGATGAGGAGGTTTGGAAAAGCCACAGGAAGGGGATGAGCCAAGGGTGAGACAACAATGGCAGGAGATTTCAGTGTGCCACAGCTTGGGATTTAGAACAGGGACGAGCACGAGTTTCCCAAAATTCTGGGGTCAGCAGAAGGTCTGGATGAGGAGTCAGCTGCTCAGGGCTGCAGGGTTTGCAGGGAGCAGCAGGATGAGGAGAGGACACGATGGGGAGATCCCTAATGTCACCTGGAGATGACAGCAAGCAGCTGCCAGGCCCATCACAATTGGGACACACAATTGTGGAATCATGGAATGGTTTGGGCAGTAAGGGACCTTAAGAATCATCTCATTCCAACCCCAGCCATGGGCAGGGACACCTCCCACTGTCCCCGGGTGCTCCAAGCTGGCCTTGGACACTTCCAGGGATGCAGAGGCAGCCACAGCTTCCTCTGTCCCATTATGGATATTCCAGTTGGATAATTCCAGCAAGGAAAACCAAGCCTAAGAACTCCCAGAGATCCCAGAAAGGTGGGGCAGACAGGGGAATCCCACAATGCAGGAGCCAGGAGAACACCAGGGCTCAGAACACCTCCAGAGCTCTCTGGAGCATCCCAAATCCAAGTTTGAGATGGATTTTCCAGCTGGTGTTGAAGCCACAGCCAGGAATGATCAGACCCAAGCCCTGCAGGCAGCACATCCCTGGGTGTGTCCCTCACTCCCCAAATAAAAGCTGCACTCAATATTCTGTGCCAACAGCAGCTCAGGTTACCCCATACCCCCATTATCCAGCAACACAACACAGAACTCCAGAGAAAAGAGTTTTTCACCCAGATGTTCACTGCAGAATTTAAAAGGAAACACAAGGAGCTCTGTTCAGAGCTGGTTTTACCCCTGAACCTGTCCCAAACTCTCCCGGGACCCATCCTGCAGGTTGTCACCCCACAGTGACCACACAGGGATGGTTTGAGCACCACCACAACACGGAGCCTGCCCCAAATTATCCCAAAACAACCCGCAGGAATTTCCCAGGGAATCAACTACAAACGAGGAGAAAATCCAATTATTCTTTGGAATTGGAAGACGAAGGTTTGGGGGGTTTTTAATTAGCAGAACCAGGGTGCAAAAGCTGCGCAGGTCACGGAGTTGTGTAAGGGATGGCTGCAGAGCTGATTTCCCCAAATCACCAAATGGGTTCCTTCTGCTGCAGCCCAGGCCTCGTAAACAAACTCATTATGCTGCATCTTGAAAGAAGTAAACAAATAGTTGGCATCTGAGAGCAAGGCTCTTGCACAACCTCACCCAAACTCCTGCCCGGCTGGACGGGCGTGCGGAGCCCCCGCAGCACCAGGGACACCTCGGGGACAGCACGGGGACACCCTGGGGACAGCCAGGCCCGGTGCTACTGCAGGTGCCACCAGCAGGAGCTTTTGAACGCCCCCAGGCTGGTGATGCCACCAGGCCCTGTGCTCAGCCTGGCCACTGCCACCCTCTGGCTCTGCTGGGATGACCACCAGCACGGCCACTGCAGCCAGGAGGAGCTTCTGGTGCTGCAGAGTGCAGGGCCAGGGAGACCTGAGGGGACAGGGGACACCAGCCTGCTCCAGAGCATGCCACCATACTCCAGGGGACACCACAGGGACAGCCAGGCCTGGTGCTGCTGGATGTGCAACCAGCAGGAGCTACTGAACCCCTCCAGGCTGGTGACGCCACCAGGCCCTGTGCCCAGCCTGGCCACTACACTCCTGGTCCTGCAGAGTGCGGGTCCAGGGAGCCCAGAGGGGACAGGGGACACCAGCCTGCTCTAGGGGATGTCACCATACTCCAGGGGATGTCACCATACTTCAGGGGACACCAGCCTGCTCCAGGGAACACCATCTTGCACCAGGGGACATCCATCCTGCCCCAGGGTTATCACCATACTCCAAGGGACACCACACTGTCCCAGGGGATGTCACCATACTCCAGGGCACACCACTGTGCCCAAGGGGACATCATCCTGCCCCAGAGGACACTATCCACACCAAGGGATGTCACCATACTCCAGGGGACACCAGCCTGCCCCAGGGGACACCAGAGCAGGGCAGGAGATGCCAGCACTGCCCCTCCATGCCCAGGAGCCCTCTGGGCTTAGGCCACAGGTGGGGAACCTCACAATGAGAGGCTCCTGATCAAAGGTCTCAAAATTTGGGTGATCCCAATGATCCCAGGGTGCTGCCGAGCTGCTCAGCATTCCCTGGACAGGCACATCCAGACTCCAACCCCAAACCCAACCCCAGAGCATTCCCGGCACAGGCACATCCAGACCCCAACCCCAACCCCAGAGCATTCCCTGCACAGGCACATCCAGACTCCAACCCCAACCCCAGAGCACTCCTGGCACAGGCACATCCAGACCCCAAACCCAGCCCCAGAGCATTCCCTGCACAGGCACATCCAGACCCCAACCCCAAATCCTTCCCTCCTTTGTTCCTGTGGGGTTTTCCCCATTTCAGAGTATTTCCTACAAAATCTCAAGGCCTGAACAAACACAGCTGCCAGCAAAGCCACAGCAGCTGAAGAGCCTGGTGGGACTGGAGATGGAAACTTCCTTCCTCTGAGGGTTTTGGTGTCCTAGAAACTCTGGGCAGCACCATAGCCACACCCAGCTCTGAGCAGAGCAGAGCAGAGGTGACACCATCCACATCCCCCAAACTCAGCCATGGTGACATGTCCCAGTGCCACCATCCCAGGTCATCCCCTGGGCCAGCAGTGCCTGGTGAGCACCAGAGGAGCAAGGAGCAGGTCACAAAACCATGGAGTATCTCGAGCTGGAAGGACCCACAGGCATCCCCCAGTCCAACTCCTGGCCCTGCACAGACACCTCAACAGCTGAGGGTGCAACAAAACCAATTCCAAGGGCAGCTATTCCACATCACAACCTTCCTGCTGAGCTTAAGCACTTGGAGAACCTCCTTGGCCACAAACTCCAGGTTATGGCCAGAACCGGCCCAGGGTTAGGGGATCCTACTCTTCCCATGGGATCTCTGCCACGTTCCCATCCAGCGGGAATGGCAGGGTCCAGCAGGACCCCAAACACAGCCCACAGCACCGGGAAGGATTAGCACAGGTTTGTGCCAAACCAGGAATTCTCCTCCGGGCTGGGCTTTCTCAGGGGGGACACCTGGATTGTCCTTCAGTCACTGGACAAAACCAGCTCTGCCTCCATGAATCCACTCATTGCCCATGAACTGCTGCAGGACCCCTTGGAGTCCCTTTCTCAGCTTCTCCTCCATGGAAACACCTCCAACCACGTTATCCCAGGTCATTCCTGGGAACTCCTCCCAGCTGTCCCAGGCTTTTCTCCATGAGCAGGAAAGGAGGTGGATGTCACCGATCCCAGAGCAGGGACAGGGACATCTCAGCACTGGGACGTGCTCTGGATGTGACAGCAATCCCAGATTCCCCACAGAGCACAGCATTCCCTGCACCTCATCCCTCGGAGCAGCAGCCAGCAGAGCCCAGCAGCCGTGTCAGCACCAAATTTGCACTTTTATGGCAAAAGCCTCTGGCACAGAACGGAAAAATGGAATCTGTGAGGAGTTCACTTCCTCCTCTTGGACCCAAATTTCCTTCCCAGCCTCCCAGTGCTGCAGGTCAGGAACCTCCAAGGGGGACCAAGGAGGGGAAGGGAGAGAAAACTGCCCCGAAAAAAACCCACAGGCAGCAAAACCCAACAGAGGCAGCGAGAGGTGACAGAGCCTGGTCATTCCCAGTGCTCTGTCCCATCTCCCAGGCACCCAGGGCTCCGTTCCTGGGTGATTCCCTGCTCCAGGCTCAGCCATCCCAAGCTGTACCCGTGAGAAAGGGAGGGGAGGGCTGGGCTCCCCCGTCAGCCCCGCGAGGTTCTTTATCTCGTTACTCTAATGCAAACAGACTTCTGTGAGCTCTTTCACATCCAAAATTTCACCATTGCGGCGACCGCAGGCCTGGCAGCCTCTCCCTCGCCTGGAAAGGGAACAAACTTCCCAATCATTTCTAAATAACCATTTCAAGAGCACAGCTTTTCTTCTTTCATCCCACAAAAGGCAGAAATTTTGCTCGGGACCGCAAGCTGTCAACTTCCCAGCAAACCCCAAATCCCACTTAACTCTCTATTGTAAACAGTGTAGTATTGCGCTCCCACATCAATAAATAACATTCCTGAAGGAATTATTTCTGTGTTTGATTCACATTTGTTCTGCATATGCCACTGAGCCCAAGGTATTCACAACGTTCAACTCCTAAAAGCCTCGGCTTTCAAAAGGGCCGCGCGCGAGGCACTGGGGCGAGCCCTTCCTGGGGGATTGTGAGAGCCAGGATGAAATCCCAAATCAAGGATGTCATTTGTGCCCCCCCCCACAACAGCTCCTTCATTTCAGGATTAAAAAATGAAATGGTTCCAAAGTGCCTCTCAATGGGGTTGCTGAGCTTCAAGGCCCAGATGGGGCTGGCAGGGGGAGCTCGGGTGTCCCAGTGGATGTTGGCCCTTCCTGGTCTGCTCCAAAGGGACCAGGAGCCTTGGGAGAGGGGTTTGGGATGTTGGGGATGAGGCTGGAACGGCCCAGCCCAGACCCCCCTGCTCAGCCCTGGCTGATGCCAAAGGCAAGGTGGGAATTGTGTCCCTGTGCTCTCCCTCAGGTGAGAGTCCACTTGCAGAGCTGCTCGTGCTCCTGGATCCCAACAGCAGGAGGACGTGGAGCTGCTGCAGAGAGCCCAGAGGAGGCCCCGGAGCTGCTGCAGGCCTGGAGCCCCTCTGCTCTGGAGCCAGGCTGGCAGAGCTGGGAATGTTCCCCTGGAGAAGGGAAGGCTCCAGGCAGAGCTCAGAGCCCCTGGCAGGGCCTGGAGGGGCTCCAGGAGAGCTGCAGAGGGACTGGGGACAAGGCCTGCAGGGACAGGAGCCAGGGAATGGCTCCCACTGGGAAAGGGGAGATTGGGCTGGGATCCTGGCAAGGAATTCCTGGCTGGGCTGGAATTCCCAGATTTGCTGGGGCTGCCCCTGGATCCCTGGCAGTGCTCAAGGCCAGGTTGGACACTGGGGCTTGGATCCACCGGGGACAGTGGAAGATGTCCCTGACATGGATGGGGATGAAATAGGAATGGGATTAAGGGTCCTTTCCCACCCAACCCATTCCATGATTCCATGACCACATATGGGCAAAAAGCAAAGCTGTTCCTGAGGGCTCTGAAAGACTTCAGAATAAAAATCTACACCAGGAGAGAGGCATGAAGATGGAAAATGGGAGAACTTGGGTTGCAGAAACCCAGACCTTATCCTAAATCCCTTTCCATGGATTGGCAGGAGGCTCCTTTGCCTTCCCACAGATGTTCCCTCACCAAAACTCCAGGGAAGAAACTCCAGAGGCATCTCTGCATGAGCAGAAGCCTCAATCCCACCAAAGTTCCATCCCTGCCCCTTCCCCATTTGGAATTTCCAAAAGTTGAGCAGCACAGGGATTAACCCTGTGGAAATGAGGAATCCCTTCAGCCCCTCTGCAGATCCACCATCCCCGGCACCGGGATGGGATTTGGGATTTGACCATTTCAACTCTCCACAGTGGGCGTCTGTCTCGCTGCACTAACAAAGAATTCCTCGGGAAGATTTCGGAAACAGAAGGATTATTTAGCCACCCACACACAGGCAAAATTAACCAGTCATGGAAATTCAAGATAATAAATGCCATAATTTTGCCTTTAACTTCACAAATTTTTTTTTCCCTCTACAAGTGAATGTTTCTAATTTATGGAGAGAGAGAGAAAGAAGGGGGGGGGGGAAAAAAGAATAAAAAAACCCTTTCATTACTTTGTTTTTCCATGGATCAGAAGTCCCCAAATATAAGGAATTAACACGCTAATGTAAACACCCGTCTGCTCGTGGCACTGGAACAGATTTACCCAGGCACTACAAAAGGCTGCCCCTCACTGATCACCAGCCTCAACTGGAGACTTTTTATACAAAAACAACCCTATAAAGCTTTTTTTTTTTCATCTAAATGAGAAAGTGGCCGTGCTCCATTGTTCCCAAAAAAAAAGCTGGAAAGGATGAGCTGCACCTCCGGAGATCACAGGGATGGGGAAGGAGAAGGAACCTGGAAGGGATGTGAAACCTCACACTTCAGGCAGGCTCTAACACAGCTAATGGGGATAGGAAGGAAATACATGAGGGGTTTGGGACCACTGGAGCTGCTGAGGGAGTTTCTGAAGGATTGGAGGCTCCTGAATCCTGGATTTTGGTGTCCAGGCAGGACAAGCCCCAGCAGTGCAGGCCCGGAGATCCCACAGCTCCTCAGCAGCTAAGAACAAACTTATTCCATTCATTCCCTTCAGCGACAGCTTTCTAAAGGCTCCCCTGCGCTTCCAACAGAACCAGAAAGGCTGGGAAAGCCCTCTGAGATCATCAAGTCCAAGTTTTGTCCAAATACCCCGTCCCCACTCAACCGTATCCCAAAGTGCCATGTCCATTTGTCCCTGAACGCTTCCAGGGATGGCACCTCCATCCCTGCCATGCGGAGCTGCCCCAGAGCTTCACCACTCTTCCAGCAGAGCAATCCCTGCTGGAACCCAACCCCTCCCCACTGATCCCTCGGAATGCAGTCTCCCAAGAACCCAAATGTGGCCAAATCCTGTGGGATGGCCCCATGAGGGACACCACAGCCCCTTGAGTGCCACGTCCATGTCCTGCACCCCACAGCGGAGGATTCCCCAGGACACTCCTGCCTTTCCTGCATCCCTTGCTCATTCCTTGGAAGTGCTGAGCCCCCAGCAGGACCTGTCCTCTCCTTCTCCCACCTGGCTGAGAACTTGTGAGATTGCAGTACCAACACCATCAGTTCCTTTCCTTTCTCTTTTGCCATTACTTTCCCTTTCTCCTTTTTCCTTTCTATTTCTCCTTTTTCCTTTCCCTTTCTCCTTTTTCTTTTCCAGTTTTTCTTTCCTTTTCCCTTTCCCTTTCCCCTTTTTCCTTTGCATTTTTCCTTTCCCTTTTCCATTTTTTCTTTCCTTTTTCCTTTCCCTTTCCCCTTTCTCCTTTTTCCTTTCCATTTTTCTTTTCCCTTTTTCCTTTCAATTTTTCCTTTCCCTTCCATGGCTGCTCCCTCATTTGGCAACATCCAGAGTGACAGGAGCCAAGGGAAGAGCAAAGCTCCTGGATGAGACTGGAAAAACAACAGAAAAGGAGCTGCATTCCCACAGACATCAGGAGGGAAGGAGAAACCACCTCAGGAACGGCCATGGGATGGTGTAAAATAAAATAAATCCTGGCTCCAACACAAAGCCCACGTTTGCCTCCAACTCGAGGTCTCCCAATCCCAGCCCCCTTCGCTCTGCCCGTAACTCAAAAGGAGGAATGATTTAAAAATTGGTTTTTACAAAAAAGGAGTTGATTCAGTGTTGGGAGTCAGCGAGGGGAAGTTCAGCCCTGGATCTCCAGCGGTTCAGGACATAAGGGATTGATTGCTCCAGCTTGGATAATCTCCGTGGCTCCCAGGCCCCACTGAAGTGGTTTCCAAGAGCTAAAGCCTTGGATCAGCCTGTCAAACCCTGGGAAAACTCTGGGAAAGCCACAGTGAGCATGCTGGAAGTGGGAGCCTGCCCCTGAAACCCCAGAGTGTGCACACACCAAATTAATAATGCACAGTGGCAACCCCGAGCTGCTTTTTCCAACCCCTTCTCAAAGGCCCCAGCTTCCCCACAGCCCCTTCCCTGCAATTAAACCCCAAGAAAAAGGAGAACTCTGGGTGAAATCTGATTTTTCACACTCTAAGTGCACTTAGGATCAGAGTTGTTTGGTTGTGATGACCAAATCCCTCTTTTTCAGCACAGCAACTGCTTTTTCAAAGCACCTCCCATGGGAATCATCCCAAATCCCATCCCTGATGCCAAAGCCTTGAGCTCAGCCAGGCTCCTCCAGCTCAGCTTTGGGAATTTTTCTGTTCCTGTGCACAAACCTGACTTGTCTAGCTGGAATTCCTAAAGGAGGGATTTAGAATGCAAACAAGGAGGAGTTATTGGGGTATGAGGACCAAAGAAAATCCCAAATTTGTGGACCAGGAGCACAATGATCCAAGCTGATCTCTCACACCCACAGCAGATCCCTCTCACTCCTGCTCCAGGAAAACCAGGCAAAAAGGGATTCCTGCAGTTCCAAGGGGTTTCCTGCAGGTTCAGGTTGATGCCAGGATGGAAAAGGAGCTGTGGGACTCCTCACCTGTCCCATGCCTGCTCTGGATGTTCCAAGGCTCAGCTGACAAAAAGGGACAACTGACAAATTTCCACCAAATCACCTCAAACCTGACACTCCAAAGGGAATTATCTCAAATTCCTCCCCAAAGCTGCTGTCACATTTCCTTTACCTCAGTCCCAGATTTACCACTATACCATATTTTTGTTCTTTTACACCACAAAGTGGCCACCAGTTATTTTTTTTTTTTTTTAGCAAAATGGACACATTTCTTGAAACTTGACAGAAGTCATGGAATGGTTTGAGTGGGAAGGGACCTCAAGGATCATCCTGTTCATCCCCTTGCTATGGGCAGGGACACCTCCCACTGTCCCAGGTGGATCCAGCCCCAATGTCCAACCTGGCCTTGGGCACTGCCAGGGATCCAGGGGCAGCCACAGCAAATCTGGGAATTCCAGCCCAGCCCCTGCCCACCCTCCCAGCCAGGAATTCCTCCATAAAACCTCTTTTAATCCTATTTTCCCTCAGTTTAAACCATTCCCTGTCCCTCCATGCCCTCGTATATACAAATACATACGAGCCACAGCAAATATACATAGACAAATAAATAAATTTAATATAGATATATAAAAAATCTGTCCACACTAAGAAACTCACTATGGAGAAGGAGCTGGGATCCACACAGGAATCCCTGGATGCACTCCTATGGAATATCTGCCTGACAGCTTCTCCAGCACCAACATCACCAGTTCCCTTCCTTTCCCTTTCCTCTCATGGCTGCTCCCTCATTCTGCCATATCCAGAGTGACAGGAGCCAAGGGAAGAGCAAAACTCCTGGATGAGACTGGAAAAACAACGGGAAAATGAGCTGGATTCCCATAGACATCAGGAGGGAAGGAGAAACCACCTCAGGAATGGCCATGGGATGGTGTAAATTAAATAAAAATAAAAATAATTAAAATAAATTTTAAAAATAAATAAAATAAATAAATAGAATATACACATTAAAAATTACAAATAAATAAAACAAATAAAAATAAAATTAAAATTAAAAATAAATAAAACTTATAATAAAAATAATTAAACAAAATTTTAAAATAAATAAAATAAATAGAATTCATAAAGGAAATAAATTACAAATAAAATAAATAAAAATAAAATTTAAAATATAAATAAATAAAACTTATAAAGTAAATAGATAAAACTTATAAAATAAATAGATTAAATAGATAAAATAAATAGATAAAAGTGTCCTCACCCCAGAGCAGCAAGGGATAATTCAGATTTACGATCTGCTCGTGCTGGTTTGGAGCGACATCACAGCAACTGGAGCCTGACAGACAAGAAAAGTCAACAAATCCCAACTTCAATCCTTATAAAGCCTCTGCCATGGCAATCAGCTGCAAGTCAGGCCAGGCCAGCCTGGTGATCTGCTGGATGTCACCCCCTGGGCCATGGCAGGAGAGCCCAGAGGTGGAAGAGGAGCTCTCATCAAGGAAGGCATCTCTGTGGCTTTCCTGCTTTCTTTTCTGTCTCTCCTTTCCTTTCTGTCTCTCCTGCTTTTCTCCTTTCATTTCTGTCTCTCCTGCTTTCCTCCTTTCATTTGTCTCTCCTGCTTTCCTCCTTTCATTTCTGTCTCTCCTTGCTTTCCTCCTTTCATTTGTCTCTCCTGCTTTCCTCCTTTCATTTCTGTCTCTCCTTGCTTTCCTTTCTTTCCTCCTTTCATTTCTGTCTCTTTCCTTCCTTCTTTCACTTCTGTCTCTCCTTTTTTCCTCCTTTTACATCTGCCTCTTTCTTTTCCTCCTTCCATTTCTGTGTCTGTGGAATCCAAAACAATTGGAATCCTAAACAATAATCCAAGGCCAGGTTGGACATTGGGGCTTGGAGCATCCTGGTCCATGGGAGCTGTCCCTGCACTGGATGAACTCTGAGGTCCTTTCCAATCCAAACCATTCCATGGTTCTCTGATTAACTGAAGAAATTGTTGCTCTTTAAGGAACTGGACTGAAGTTGCTATTTTTTGTTGTTAATCTTCTGCTCCTGATGACTTGGGAAGGGCTGGAGGGAAACCAAGCCAGCAGCAGAGCCTGGATCCCCCTGGGAAGGAGATTCCCCTACAAAGCCCAGCTTGCTAAAGGGCTGCTCACCCTACAAATGGATTTTATGAACCTTTCCACACTAAAGACTCACTCAGCCTACAAAGAATCCTCCTTCAGCTTTCCTAAAGCAAACCTGGGACAGCAAAACCAGAGAGTCAGCACCCAAGCTATGCCCTAAACCCAGAATTTATCACCTGTCACTTCCTTTAGAATGCAAACAAGGAGTTATTGGGGTAGGAGGACCAAAGAAAATCCCAAATTTCTTGACCAGGAGCACAGTGATCCAAGCTGAGCCCTCACAGCCCCAGCAGCTCCCTCACACTCCTGCTCCAGGAAAATCAGGCAAAAAGGGATTGTTGGAACCCCAGATGCTGAGAATCTTGGACTTTGTGTGTTGAAAGGCACAGACCCTCTAGAGAACCCTGCATTTGACCTGAGAGCATAAAGAAAGCTTCCAAAATTATTTGATAGCACTGGAATTAGAAGGGTATAATTTGAATAAAAGTGTGTAATATCATCTAGTAAAAAACTTAAAGTTTTAAAATATAGTAAAATATATAAGAAAAGATGAAAGTTTTAGAGCAGAAGCTAGCCCTTCTTCTTCATCTTATTCTTTAAAAGTAATATTTTATAATTAGACCAAAAAGTCCACATTATGACACAGAAATAATTATTTATTAAGTTAAAAATAAAATAATATAAGTATAATTTCTTAATTAGATCGTTTTTTCCTTAAAAGACCTTATCAAAATAAATACAGAGCCAATTTATACCTTATTAGTAAAATACTATAAAACTCACAACTTACAAGACTATAATATAAATAAAAATACTAAACACAAATCCAAACACAAAATACCATCTCTAACACTTTCAATCCCAACCTTAAGAGAAAAAAAAATTAAAAATTCTAAAAAATCACCAAGGGATTCCTGCAGTTCCAAGGGGTTTCCTGCAGGTTCAGGTTTATGTCAGGATGGAAAAGGAGCTGTGGGACTCCTCACCTGTTCCATCCCTGCTCCGGATGTTCCAAGGTTGAGCTGGGACACACAACTGACAAATTTCCACCAAATCAGGCCACAAAGAACCACCAGGTGAGACAGGACAGGAAAACTCCATTCTCTACATCAAAAATCAGACACTGAACAACTCTAGTGCCAAAGTGAGCAGCTGCTTCCACTTTGTCCCAAATCCATGTCCTGAATGTCCATCCTGTGTCCCCTGCAGAAGCAGCCTGTGCTCACCCCATAGCCCCAATAAGAGGAAGAAGATGGAAAAAACCTTTAAGGAGGGCAAAATCTGCAGTGTCTCCTCATAAACCTGGGATCAATGCAGGAGAAAGGACAAAGGGACACCAGCTGTGCTCCCAAAATCCATCCCAGGCTGCTGCAGGAGGATCATTAAGTAAACAATGGAGGGGTGGTCTTAGAGGGGGTGGATGAAGCACTGAGCTCTGGGGAGATGGCTGAACCTTCCTTAAACCACCATTCCCTTGGGAATGCAACAGAAAGGTCCAGGAGTAGGAATTCCATCCCAAACTCCAGCCACAGATACAACCTGGAGGTGTCCAAGTTTTCCCTGCTCCATCTCCATCCCATCACGTGTTCCCTGCTTGTTTCAACCCCCATTTCCTTGGGAATTACACAGAAGTGTCCAGAAATGGGAATTCCATCCCAAACCACAGCCATGGACACAGCCTGGAGGTGACCGAGGTATCCCTGCTCCATCTCCATCCCACCATGAGTTCCCTGCTTGCTTCAACCTCCATTCCCTTGGGAATTCAACAGAAGTGTCCAGGAGTGAGGATTCCATCCCAAACTTCAGCCACAGGTATCCAGGGATGAGGTGACCTAGGTGTCCCTGCTCCATCTCCATCCCACCACATGTTCCCTGCTTGCCTCATTCCTTTTGGAATTACACAGAAGTGTCCAGGAATGGGAATTCCATCCCAAACCTCAGCCATGGACACAACCAGGAGGTGTCCAGAGATGAGGTGACTGAGGTGTCCCTGCTCATTCCCACCACGTCTTCCCGCTTGCCTCATTGCCTTGGGAATTCAACAGAAGTGTCCAGGAGTAGGAATTCCATCCCAAACTCCAGCCACAGATACAACCTGGAGGTGTCCAAGGTGTCCATGCTCCATCTCCATCCCACCACGAGTTCCCTGCCTGCCTGCAGGGATGGCGGGAAGGGCTGGAGCTCCACAGGGCTTTGCAAGCCCAGGTGGGACCAGGGAATGTTTCTGAGGTTTCCCTGCTCCTGGAGCCTCTCCAGCCTGGAAGAACCTGGCCTTTCTCACCCTCCATCCCCTCTGGATCAGAACTCATCCAACAGCACCTTCTGGAAGCTCCCCAGCTCCCACCAGAGCCAGACACATCAGCCCCACCTTGAGAGGCAGAATCCCGGCCCTGGCCGCCGACACTTCCCTCAGAATCCCAAAAAGTAGCAAAAAGCATCTCCGAAGGCCACAGTGCTCTGTACTGGAGCCCAGGAAATGTGGAAGGCATTAAAGGCTCACTTTCCCTGAGCAGAGAGGGAACATGGACCTATAAACAACGCCTTGGAGGCATTTCAGCAGCTCCATCTACACGGGGGCCTTTTTTTATGATGATTTTTTAAGTCAATCAGAAATCAGCCGGGCCAGGAAGCCATAAATTCAGCTTAAAAGGGAGAAAAGCAAATAAAAGCTTGGAGGGAATGGGGAGGGGGGGGGGGAAATGGGAATCACTGAAGGCTTCCAAAGCCTTGTTTGTTTGTGATAAAGCTCAGCTGTACACAAGCTGTCCCTCATGGGGACATTTCCCTGCAGTGGCACCACAAGGGGCGGCGAGCAAGGGGGTCTGTCAACATCTTATCAGCAGCAACTGTTACCAGGGCTTTTTATGAGGCACAAAAAGCTCCTTTTCCTCGTGGCTGCTCAGGATGGGGAGGCTCTGACTCAGAGCAAGTCACTGGGATTTAAAAACCACATCACACAGAGAGTGGGGTTTGGTACAGGGGAGGGGAAATGGAGAGGAGGTGGCACCCAAAATGTGGAGTTCTGAGGGGAAAATGTTCCCCAAAAAGCTCTTGGAGGTATATGGAACAAACTGGGGAGTCCCAGCACAGATATTAAGGCTTCATAAGGCAAGAAGCGATAAAATGAGAGAAATAATTCAATTAGCCAACTCATCCTGACTTTATTTCTATATAAAATAAAAGCACAGTGTAAAATTAAGCCTTAAAGGCTCCAAGGTGGGCAGAGCTCTGCAGAGAAAATCCCTGAAGAGCGAGAGGAGAGGAGAGGAGGAAGTTGGGATTCATGGAATAAAGACAGAAGGTGCCTGCAGGGGTGTCCAGCCTTTGGCCACAATCCCACAGGAACTGCAGGACTGAGCCCCAGAGCCTGGGGACACCTGGGAGCACTCCCAGAGCCCAGAGGTTCCCATAAACCAGGGAAGAGCCACGTGCAGCCTCCATAAATCCCATCATCCCTCCCTGGGGGATGGAATTTCATCGTCCCTGCTGGTGGAAGAGCTAATCCAACTCTCCCTGGCTGGGATTTACCCACATTCCAGGACCATGATCCCACAGAGGGACCTCCCCGACTGAGGCCCTGCACACAAAGCTCATGGCATGGACAGGAGACCTCAGCATCTTCAACCTTCATTCCTGCCCTGAGTCCTTCACTCCTGCCAGGATGGAATTCCCAAATTTGCTGTGGCTGCCCCTGGATCCCCAGGAATGTCCCAGACCAGGCTGGACATTGGGGTTTGGAGCACCTGGGACAGTGGGAGGTGTCCCTGCCCATGGATGGGGTGGCACTGGATAATTAGACCAAAAAGTCCACATTATGACACAGAAATAATTAGTTATTAAGTTAAAAATAAGAATAATGTATGCATGATTTCTTAATTAGATCTTTTTCCTTAAAAGATGTTATCAAAATAAATACAGGGTCATTTTATCACTTATTAGTAAAATACTGTAAAACTCACAACTTACAAGACTATCACAGAAAAAAAAAATTAAATATTCAAATCCAAACAAAAAATGACATCTCAAACACTTTCAATCCCAACCCCAATAGAAAAAAAAAATTTAAAAAATCACCAAGGGATTCCTGCAGTTCCAAGGGGTTTCCTGCAGGTTCAGGTTGGTGCCAGGATGGAAAAGGAGCTGTGGGACTCCTCACCTGTCCCATCCCTGCTCTGGATGTTCCAAGGCTGAGCTGGGACTCACAAATTCCCACCAAATCACCCCACAAAAATCCATCAGGGGTGGGAATGGGTGGGATTTAGGGTCCCTTCCACCCAAAGCATTCCAGGCTTCTGTGAAATCACCACATCCCAAGGAGGCCATGGAACAGGGCTGGGAGCTGTGGGACAAGGATGGCACTGCCCAGGCAGGGCAGGGGGACACCTGTGATGAGAGAGGCTGGAGCACCCCAGAGGAAAAGGCTCCCAAAAGATCCCTCAGTCCCCACTGGGGGTCACCAGGAAGATGCAGGAACAATACACAACTGGTTCTTCCTGAAAACACCCAGAGGTTCTGCAGCCTCACCCATGGAGGTTTCCAAGGTAAAACCCTGAGAAACGCCTGGCCTAAAAGTGTGAGCAGGAGCTTAAACGAGACCTCCCCTGGCTGTGCCCTAAAAACCAAACCCTGTGTTCCCTGATGATCCTCCAGGCTGAAGTTCCAGCACAACAAATGGGGCTGAGCAGCCCCACGGAGGGTGGGTTCTGCACAGTCATGGAATGGTTTGGGTTAAAGGGACCCTAAATCCCACCCATGCCAGCATCCATGGACAGGGACACCTCCCACTGTCCCAGGTGGATACAAGCCCCAATGTCCAACCTGGCCTTGGGCACTGCCAGGGATCCAGGGGCAGCCACAGCAAATCTGGGAATTCCAGCCCAGCCAGCAATTCCTTGCCAAGATCCCAGCCCAATCTCCCCTTTCCCAGTGGGAGCCATTCCCTGGCTCCTGTCCCTGCAGGCCTTGTCCCCAGTCCCTCTGCAGCTCTCCTGGAGCCCCTTCAGGGACTCTGAGGATTCCCTGGAATTTCTCTTCTCCAGGGGAACATTCCCAGCTCTGGAAGCATTGCCATGACCTCTAGGCTCTCTGCAGCAGCTCCACTTTGCATTTTTCATTCCAGGCCATGAGATGCCTCCCAACAGTCCCATGGAGGGTTCAAGGCTGCTCCAACCTTCCAGGTGTGTGTCCAGTTCCTGAATCCCAAGGAACAGCTCCTTTCCCTGTTCCCTCCTTTCCCTTTTCCCAGTCAGTTCTCCCCTGGGAGCAGCCCAGGTGTGCATCCCTGGCCCCACACGAGCTCCCTCCCCAGAGCAGAGCTGCAGTAGCTGCAAACACAAACTCCTGCAGCTGCACCAACAGCCCCTCTCCCCAATAACCCCTGAAAGGGGACAAAAACCCCAATTTACGGGGCCAGTGCCCCTCTGTAAAACAGCCAGGCGGGCACAGGTGGCTGATAAAAGTGCACTTTAACAGCCACACTTGCAAAAGAAATTTATAAGAGTGAGCAAAGCTCACAGCCTTTTAATTGCATGTCAAACTCTGAGCTCTGAGACCCAAACCAGATTCCTGCAGCCTGTGCCAAGTGCTTCCAGATATTCCATGTCTGGAGCAGCTCCCCTGGCTACCAAGGGGTTAAACCTCAGCCTCTGAGGCCAGGGAGGCTTGAAGGCAATGCCACCAACCCTGAAGGAAAGCAGAGAACGTTCCTGCCAGCTTTGTTCCAAATAAAAAACGTTATTAAAAACAGCCCCAGCCGTTGTTAACAGGAACGGCCCGACAAGGAGACGTTTACAAAGCAGCTGAACTTGTAAATAAATGGAATTAATCCCCAGCAAATTCCTTTGATCCACAGGACACGAATTCCCTTTCCCTGCAGAGCTGCTCATTAATAGCTCCATGTTCCACTCGTGTCACCCGCCAGCGAGCCCGAAGGAAAATGCTTCAAGTTACAGAGAGATCTCCAGCTTCTCCTCTGCCAAGGGATTTCTGGGCACAAAAATGAGCCACAAACAGATCTCCAGGTTCTCCTGTGCCAGTGCATTTCTGGCCACAAAGAGATCTCCAAATTTTCCTGTGCATTTCTCATCTCAAGAACATCTCCAGGATCTCCAGTGCATGCGGATTTTTGGTCACAAAAATGAGTCACAAAGAGATCTCTGGGTTCTCTTCCACCAGTGGATTTCTGGTCATAAAGAGACCTCCAGCTCCTCCTGTGCCAGTGCATTTCTGGTCATGGAGACATCTCCAGCTCCTCCTGTGCCAAGGAATTTCTGGTCAGAAAGAGATCTCCAGGTTCAACTATGCCAGTGGATTTCTGGGCACAAAGAGATCTCGAGTTTTTCCTGTGCCAGTGCATTTCTGGTCACAAAAAATCCCCAGGATCTCCTATGCCAAGGGATTTCTGGGAAGTCCCAGGAGAGGCTGATGAGCAGCAGCAGCAGCAGGAGGAAGAGGGCACTGAGGGAATTCCTCACCCAGAGGCAGGTGAGATCCTGGGAAGGATTCCCAGAGCAGCTGTGGCTGCTCCATCCCTGGAGGTGTCCCAGGCCAGGCTGAAGCTCTCTGGGACAGTGGAAGGTGACCTTGCCCATGGAATGGGATGGCCTTGAAGGCCCCTTCCACCCCAAAGCACATCAGGATTCTGGGATTCCTCTCAGCAGGGTGCTCACAGGTATTCATGTGAAATATTCAACATTCCCCAAGTCCCAGCCACCCGACATTTCAGACACAGACCAAAGGCAGTGTCCTCACAGCTCCCTGGAGCACCTGGAGAATGGGATGAGCCCTTGGCATCACGAGGCACTGCAGGGCCAGGGTTGTCCTGTATCGCAGACATCTTTTCATTAAAAATCCTTTCCTTAAGATTTTTTCTTCCTGAGAAACTGAGAGGCCTCAGGAGCAAAATGTAAACAATGGTTATCTGCTGCTGTGGAATGCAATAGGTACATCTGTGATTGGTCTCATGTGGTTGCTTCTAATTAATGGCCAACCACAGCAGAGCTAGCTTGGACAGAGAGTCTGAGGCAGCTGCCTTTGTTATCATTCTTTTCTTTTCCATTCTTAGCTTAGCTAGCCTTCTGAGATGAAACTTTTCCTTCTATTCCATTTAGTATAGTATTAATGTAATGTATACCATAAAATAATAAATCAGCCTTCTGAACACGGAGTCAACATTCTCGTCTCTTCCCTCACCTGAAAACCGCTGTGAACAGCATCACAATCCTGCAGGAACTCAGCCCCAGGGATCCCAACCAGGCATCCCATCCCCAGGAGCAGCCCTGAGCCAGCCCAGGGCTCTCTGCAAACCCCAACACACTAAAACCACCCCCTCCGAGCATTCCTGGGGCATCTCTGGAATCATGGAGAGCCCAAGGAGGAGACACCAGGAGAGCCCAGCTGATCCCAGTCTAGGCTGGGCCTAAATTCCAGAATAATTCTGTTGTTTTTCTCCTTCTCCGCACTGAGGTGGAAAGGGAGGGATGAAGACACAGCACCAATGAACTCAGCCAGCCCTGGGTGCACAGAGAGGTGACCTGGCCACCTGCCGGGATTCAGCCCCAAATCCCAGGAAAGGAACCAGCCCTGGCTGCAGGACAGGAACACATCCAACACATCCATGTCCGGGCAGGGTTCTCCTCCACTCAGAACCCAAGGAACCAAGCCACAGAGGTGGGAAATTCATCCAGCTTTTCTCCATGCTGTCACACTCCCTCAGCACCAGCTCCCAGTGAAGATGACAAGGCAGAGATGGATTTTCCAAGTTTTAATGAAATGAGGATGGAAAGGAACAACACAGGCTGCAAAGAGGCAAAGCACGACAAAAGGAGAGGAAAAAATAATTTGGATTAAGTTGGAAATAGGGGGAAAAATACTGGAAAGAGGAAGAACCCAGAAGATGTGAACCTCCATGGACACATCAGTGGAGAAGGGGGTGTTGGCCCAGAGGGCAATTCACAGGAGGGACAAGTTATCAGAGCAATAATTATCATGGAATGGCTTGGGTGGGAAAGGATCTTCAAGATGATCCAGTGTCACTCTTGCCATGAGGACACCTCCCACCATCCCAGGTGGATCCAAGCCTCAGTGTCCAACCTGGCCTTGGGCACTGCCAGGGATCCAGGGGCAGCCACAGCAAATCTGGGAATCCCAGCCAGCAATTCCTTGCCAAGATCGCAGCCCAATCTCCCCTTTCCCAGTGGGAGCCATTCCCTGGCTCCTGTCCCTGCAGGCCTTGTCCCCAGTCCCTCTCCAGCTCTCCTGGAGCTCCTTCAGGAACTCTGAGGATTCCCTGGAATGTTCTCCAGGGGAACATTCCCAGAGCAGAGGGGCTCCAGAATCCTGGAATGGTTTGGGTTGGAAGGGACCTTAAATCCCATCCCATCCCAATACATCCATGGCAGGGACACCTCCCACTGCCCCAGGCTGCTCCAAGCCCCAATGTCCAACCTGGCCTTGAGCACTGCCAGGGATCCAGGGGCAGCCACAGCAAATCTGGGAATTCCATCCCAGCCCTCGCCCACCCTCCCAGCCAGGATTCCCTCCCCAACACCCCATGGAAGGTTCCAGTTCCCACAGCCCAGCTCACACAACCCCAAAGCAGCTCAGAGCCAAGAACTGCTCCTCTCCAGAATTGTCCTTCCTTTGCTTAATCCAGGGCTTTCCACAGCCTTTGGGGATGTTCTCCTGAAGGAGAAGCCACAACTGAGACACCCAGAGCTGTGTCCCCAGCAGGATCCCAAGCACAAGGTGCTGGGGATGTGACAATCCCAGGAAACCCCAAACACTCACCACTGGGAAATCTGATCCCCAGGGCCAGGCAAGAACAGCTTCCCAAGGGCTTCCCAACTCCTCTGGGAAGCTGAAAACATGGAAAATCTCAAGCCTGGAGCAGGAGCTGCTCCAAGAGGAGAGCTCTGCATGTTTTAACGGGCACACCAAGGGAAAGCTGGCACAGGGAAGATGGAGATCCATGGGGAAGCAGCACAAATGGGATTTTACCTGCACAGGGAAGCAGCACAACTCCCTGAGCCTCTGCATTCAGGGAGGGTTTGAAGCACCTGCACCTGCAGGCACCTCCTGCTCCTCCCTCTCTACACACAGGAGCAGTTTCTGCCCCAAACCTTCCCCCTCACCCATCCCAGCATCAGACACAGCCAACACCCATCCCACAGCTTTTCCTCTTCCTTTTCCCAAGATCTGGCTTTAGTTTTTCCCTACAAATTCTTCTTAAATTCTTTCCAAATCTGCCTGAGGCATGGGAAGGCTCCGTGCCCTCTGCTCCTGCTGCAGCACACCTGGAATGCCAGGGAAAATCCCTCCAGTCCAGCAGAATCACCTCCAACAGGCTGTTCCCACCATCCCTATCCTTTTCGGAATGGTTTTTTCCTAATTCCTGAGTTTTGTAAGATCTGAGATGCCCAGAGGATGTTTCTGTGGAGGGTGTTTGGAACAGCAGGAATGGGAACACAGCAGGAACCACATTTCCCTCCCAAACCTGCAAAGGAAATGGGGCAATCCCCATCCCTGGGGGATTCAACATTCCTGTGGATGTGGCACTTGGGGACATGGGGCAGTGCTGGGCCCAGATCTCACAGGATTTTCCAACCTAAACAATCCCACAATCCTAAAGGCACAGGTGAGCTTGGCCCAGGTCAACACCCAGCACCAAAATGCTGAAATTTTTAATGAAAACCCCAAATCCCACCTTCCCTGAAAATACAGCACCAGGGAATGTCCCTGGTGCTGCTGGAGTTTCTTCCACCCTGATGGGAAAGGATCCCAGCCTTCCCGAGGAACAGCAGGTGGAAACCCCAAACCGAAGCCACCAGGGTGTCCCAGCCATCTCCTCCCTGTCCCACTCCCAAAAACCAGGAAAAGGGAACAAAGCGGTTCTTCCTGGCCTGGAGGAACTGAAGGACATTTTGCCTGAAATAAAAGCTGTTCTAAATTTGCCATAGATGGGAATTGGAAGAATATGTGGAGAGGTTTAAACGACCTGAGCCTGACAGGAGAACTTGGAGGTTTTGCAAAAAGCCTTGGAGGGAAGGGAAGCCTTGGGCTGCTGCAGGATCCCCTCAGGGGCTGCTACAGCACCTGGCTGCAATTTGGCCCAGGGTGTCACGGGAAGGGCAGGCAGCTTGGCACCATTCCTGAAAAATGGAGCTACCGTTCCCTGAAAAATGAATGAGTATTCCCTGAAAATGGAGCCACCATTCCCTGAAAAATAAACCAGCATTCCCTGAAAAAGGGAGCCACCATTCCCCAAAAAATGAACCAGCATTCCCGAAAAATGGAGCCACTATTCTCCGAGAGCTGAACTGCCATTCCCTGAAAATGGAGCCACCATTCCCTGAAAAATTAATGAGTAATCCCTGAAAAATAAACTACCATTCCCTGAAAAAGGCATCACTATTCCCTGAAAATGGAGCCACCACTCCCTAAAAGATGAACTACCTTTCCCTGAAAATGGAGCCACTATTCCCTGAAAACCAAACCAAACCACCGTTCCCTGACAATGGAACCACCATTCCCTGACAATGGAACCACCGTTCCCTGACAATGGAGGCCCCATTCCATGAGAACTGAGCCAGCATGCCCTGAAAACTGAACCACCATTCCCTGACAATTGAATTATCATTACCTGACAACTGAGCTACCATTCCCTGAAAACCAAACCAGCATTCCCTGAGAACTCAGCCATCATTCCCTGAAAACCAAACCAGCATTCCCTGAGAACTCAGCCATCATTCCCTGAAAACCAAACCAGCATTCCCTGAACATTAAATCACCATTCCCTGAGAACAGAACCACCATACCCTGAGAACAGAACCACCATTCCTTGACAATGGAACCACCATCACCTGAAAACCAAACCACTGTTTCCTGAAAACTGAATCACTGCTCCCAGAAAAGCAAAGCATCATTCCCTGAGAACTGACTCACCATTCCCCAAAAACAGAACCACCATTCCCTGAGAACCAAGCCACCAACCCCACTGAAAATGGAGCCACCATTTTCTGGTATGGAAAACATGGAAAACAGCATTAGAAAACACGTGGAAAACAGAACTGCCATTCCCTGAAAACTGAGTCGTGATTCCCTGAAAACCAAATCACTGTTCCCTGAAAAGCAAACCACCACTCCCTGAGAACTGAACCACCATTCCCCAAAAACAGAACCAGTATTCCCTGAAAACTGAGTCGCCATTCCCTGAAACCAGAACCAGCATTCTCTGAGAACTCAGCCACCCTTTTTTGACAACCAAACCACCATTCCCTGAAAATAGAGCCACCATTCCCTGACAACCAAACCTGCCATTCCCTGAAAACAGAACCAG
Organism: Zonotrichia albicollis; assembly: GCF_047830755.1. Lineage (NCBI taxonomy): Eukaryota > Metazoa > Chordata > Aves > Passeriformes > Passerellidae > Zonotrichia > Zonotrichia albicollis. The sequence goes on from NC_133823.1 coordinate 7,512,927, forward strand.
CATTCCCTGAAAATTTAGCCACCATTCCCTGAGAACCAAACCACCATTACCTGAAAACCAAACCAATGTTCCCTGAGAATTGAACCACCATTCCCCAAGAACTGAACCACCATTCCCCAAAAACAGAACCACCATTCCCTGAAAATGGAGCCTCCATTGCCTGAAAACAGAACCACCATTCCCTGACATTGGAACCACTGCACCTCAGCTGGAAGAAGCCCAGCCCTCAGCATGGACCCATTTCCATCTCATTCCAGCCCCAGGGCGAATTCCCTGGGGATCAGAGCCCTTCCCTTCCTGGGGTCACTCCCAGCCCAGGAAGGGAAGGGCTGGATGAGGCTCCCTGGGAATTCCACGGCAGTGACATTCCCAAAAGGGGATTTTGGTCCAGCTGGCACCCTGCGCACGAGGTTTCAGGTCCCTCATTTGCAGGATCAGGTTTTGCTCCCCTGGACCAAAATCTGGGGTCAGGGGCAGTTTGGGGTGGGTGTGGCACTCGGAGTTCGGGTGCCCAGCTGTGACCTTGGCACAGCATTGGGATTTTGCCACATCCACCAAATGTTTGGCAGCTCCAGGTGAGGACCAGGAGACTCTGAGCACCCTGACACAGCCCTTGGAATGGGAATGGGATGGGATTTAAGGTCCCTTCCCACCCAAACCATTCCATCTCCATGTCTGTGGGACACCAGGAATGCTCCCAAAACCTCCTGAGATTCCTCCCCATGTCCAGAGTCCCAGAGCAGGAGCAGTGCCCAGCTGGAGAGCACAGAGACATCAAACCCCTCCCCATCACCAAAACCACCCCTGGAATTTTTAAGAGTAGAAATCTGGGAAACCCCAGTCCATTTAAAAGGTTTATGAGAAGCCGTATTTTTATTGTTTTTATTGAATTTATCACCCTGGGCAGCAGCATCCTGGTGGGAACCATTCCCAGAGATTTTTGAGGTGATTCCATCACCTCTCCTGGCAGGGCCGTGCTGCCCAGAGCCCTGAACTCCTCCACACCGAACCAGGCACAAACTGAGTTTATTGTGGGGTCACTCTGAGCTGCCTCAGCCTCACAGGATCCTGGTGCTCCTGGAGCAACTTCCCAGTCTGGAAATAAAAACCAGGAGAAGCAAGAGCAGGAAAAATCACAGTGCCCAACCTAGAAATCACAGTCCAGGCTGAATGAAAGGAGGTTCAGGGCTCCTCTTTCCCAGCTAAAATCCCAAAAACACAACAGCCATTCCTGATGGCTCTAAGGAAGGAGCAAGGAGTGCTCCTGCCTCCACTGGCGCTTTGCCTAATTATTAATGATTAATTATTAATCCTGTCTCAGGGGCTGGAAGAGGTCCAAGCCAAGGCTGGATTTGCTCTGAAGGACCCTGGGATGTGGAAGCTGTCCCTGCTCACAGCAGAAGTTTGGAACTGGATGATCTTTAAGGCTCCTCCCAACCCAAACCATTCCATGATTGGAAGATCAAGGATTTATTTCTAACATCTCTGAATTTCAAGACTTTTAAAAGGTCTGAAAGGCAAGCACAGAAAAAGCTGGGCCAGCACATGCTTTCCCTGTAGTTAAACTTGGATTTTCTGGTGCCAGGGAATTTTCCAGTCATGCCCAGGGAATGTGGATCCACTGCTGGGATCCCCCAGGCCCCACAGCCCTTCCTCACCCATATGCTGAAATAAAAAAGGCCATGATTTAGCAGTTTCATTTCTGAGGTCATAAAAGGAATTGAGAGGGATGCCCATTTATTAATAAACTTCCTATGGAGTATAAATTTTCAAGGCAGACTTAAAGGCACAGAATTCCTGTTAAATAAACAGCGAAACCTTCCCAGAACGCCAGGAAACGGGGAATAAAAAGCCCTTTTATGACAATAAGCACATTTGCACTGCAGCTCTGTGATGTGGGAGGGAGCAGAGGGGGAGCACGAGGAAGGACAGAACCTGCTGAGATCTGCACAAAGCCCTCAGCACCTCCCCAGACGTGTCCTGCACTTCGAGATGCTCCCGCTTGCGTTTCCCATCCACGGCGCCGAGGGATCACATTCAACCTCAAGCTCCTGGCCTGACACTTCCCTCCAGGAGCCACTTCAAAAATCCTGCTCATTTCTCACATCGTTCCCATCTCCTCCTGCTCCTTTTTCCTGCAGCTCTCATCCCATCCCATCCCATCCCACCCCTGGATGTCCCAGAGTGCGACCAGAGGGTGGCACACGGTGACAGAGCCCACAAGATGCCACCTCCTGCCTCTGGGGTTTCTCACACCTCATCTCCAGAGCCCAGAGAGTGAAGAAAACCCAGAAGTCCCAAACATCAAAGGTTGGGCTTGATGATCTTGGAGCCTTTGTGGGCCTGGACGGATCCAGGATGGTGACGGCAGTGGAGGCTCCAGCTCAGGGCAGACACTCGGGGAGGTTTTGTCTCAAAAAGCTTCCAGATCAAACACCAGTGGCAAGGGATGGCTCCCCTGCCCGGAGAGGGCTGCTCAACACTCTTAAAATAACACATTTCGGGGCCAAGGCTTAATGAAAAAAAAAATAGCAGGGGCTTCCAGAGCCGGCTGAGGTTTTCATCCGGCACAAAACAACAAAAATCTCCTCCCCGTTTTCCTCGAGGAGGTTCTGCAGGAGGTTAACCAGAGGATGCTGAGGGCAGAGCCCAGCAGAATTCCCGCTGTTCATGCAGCTCCTCCTTGCCAGGAGGAAGGGGATGGCTGTGAACAGCCCCTAAATTCTGGCAGAGTTTAATTCAAACCCAGGGAGTGCCTCCTCTCCATCCGTCATTCCTCCAGTGGGACACGGCATCCCCTGCGCTGCGGGAGCCCCTTCCCAAAATCCTGCAAGCCCAGCCCGTGGCTGCCCATGTCCCTTCCCATCTCTCCAGCCCCAAGGATGCATTTCCTCTCCTAAGACTTTAATATCCCCAGCAGACGAGCAGCAGGAGCCAAGATTAAAAAGGTCTCGTTCCTAAATTCGACTGGAAAATCAAATTCCTGCTTCCCAAACCTGCCCAGGAGCAGAAACTCCCATCCCATTATCCCCAGCCCGCTGTGGAAATCCTCCCAGCCACCAGAGCGACCTTTCCAAGGCTCTCCTGCTGCATGCAAGCCTGGAAAACTCCCAATTTTTAATAACCAGCCTCATTTTGCCTTGTTAAGGCAAACCCCCGGAATGGGAGCAGGAAGTTCCGCTCTGGGGGTGCCCCTGGAAGTCCTGGGGCAGGATAAACCCAGCCCTCACTGAGCAGGAGCTTCCAGAGGCTCTGGCTGAGCTCAGCCTTGGCATGGCCACGGCACAGATCCCAGCCAGGGCTCTGTGACCTCTGGAAAACACGGAATGTCACCCATTCAGGAGCAGTGACACCCAGCACGGGGACATTCCCTGCCTGGAAAAAGCATCAGGACCCAGCTGAGCCCAGAAGGATTCCAGCACTGCTGCCCAGTGTCAGCCAGAGCCCAGAAATGCCAGGGCTTATCAGGATAACTGGGATTATCAAAATAACCAGGGTTATCAGGATAATTTGGGTTATCAGGATAACTTGGAACATGATCCAAAGTACCTTTTTGGAACATTGTTCCGGGCCAGCAAAAGGCCACCAGGCCATGTCTGGAGACTGGGAAATGTCCCTGTGTCCCATGGATCAACCTGTCCCAATTCATCCTGGATCAATGGTCCAAACTCCCCCTGGATCCAGCCTGTCCCAATTAATCCTGGATCAGTCTGTCCCAATTAATCTTAGATAACCTGTCCCAACTCCCCATGGATCAGCCTGTCCAAATTCATCCTGGATCAACCTTTCCAATTGCTTCTGGATCAACCTGTCCCAATTCATCCTGTCCCATTTCATCCTGTCCCAATTCATCCTGGATCAACCTATTCCAATTCCTTCTGGATCAAACTGTCCCAATTAATCCTGGATCAACCTGTCCCAATTCATCCTGGATCAATGGTCCAAATTCCCCCTGGATCCAGCCTGTCCCTGTTAATCCTGGATCAGCCTGTCACAAGTAATCCTAGATAACCTGTCCCAACTCCCCATGGATCAGCCTGTCCAAATTCATCCTGGATCAACCTGTCCCAATTAATCCTGGATCAACCTGTCCCAATTCCTTCTGGATCAACCTGTCCCAGTTAATCCCGGATCAACCTGTCCCAACTCCCCCCGTCCAAACCCAGATCCTCGCCTACCGAAGCCCAGCTCTGCTGCTGCATCCCAGTGATTCCCACGAATAAACTGCTGCTTTTTCTGCCCTCTGGAAAGGCAGCACTGACACTTCTGGCTGCCCCCAGCACTGATCCATGGCTGCCTTTAGGCTGGGTTGTTTTTGGCCCCTCACTCACAGCAGCTCCATCCCCAGTGGCCTCCTCCACATGCCCGGCACATTCCAGCCTGGAGCGGGACAATAAAGGCCGGCCGGATATCAGCACGTGTTAATGGGATGTAATTCAGGCCTGGAGCTCAGAGCCCTGTAAAAGAAACCCCACCAAAACCCAAACACACACGCAGGTTCACAGGGCCAAAGTCCAAGTGGAGTTCAAGTGTGTGCAGCTCCTTTCATCCGCTCCAGGCCCCGCCGTTAACAACGAGATCTGGAAGGCGGCGAATTCCCCTGGAATTCAGGTAATAAAACTCAGATTGGGCTGAAACCCAGGAGGGAAGGAGAGCTGGGAGAGCTCCTCGTGTGGGACCCCGGGAATGCCTCCCTGGGTCCATCCCAGGAGGGGCTGGGAGCTCCCCCGATCCCGGGAGCACGGCCCGGCTGCAAGCGCTGCCGCCAGATCCTCGCGATTATCACAAAATGAAATGTTCAGCCCTTGTCAGCGGCAGCCCCGCGTTTGTGATGTTACAAAAACCCCATTTCCTCTCCCGTTGTAGCCAGGCCTCCTCCGTTCCCGCTGGTGAAATCAAACAATTTTAAAGGAATTTATATGATCCTAATTTAAACCGAATGGACGGAGCTGCCAATCGCGGCTCCATGGGCCTCCCACCAGCTCCGCTCCTTTCCAGAGCTCTGAGCACATCCAGGGAGGGAAAACACCCACCCGTCCATCCATCCATCCATCCGTCCATCCGTCTGTCCATCCATCCATCCATCTTGGGGATACTGGGAGGGACACCCTTGTGGAGACATTTGGAGCAGACACTGGATAAATCAAGCTGCACAGCCCTGCATGCATGCCTGATAATAGCAGGGACACACTGCCCTTGGATGTAAAGAAGTTTTCCAAGATGTACCCCAAAAAAAAAAGGGATGTAAAGCAGGATGTTCTGAGGATGAGAAGAGAAGAAATGGGGCAAAATGTTCTGCTGACACTTTAGCCAAGCTCCCTGCCTCTGCCCCTGAATTCCAGAAAAGCTGCAAAACCCTCCTGGAGAGCAACTCCAGAGCCTCTCAGAGCTCTGCTGGGATGAGATGAAATCCAAATATTCAGTGGGAGTGGGAAAGGCAATTCCTAATTTAAGGCACAGCCAGGGAGGTTCAGTTCATCAGCTCATCCTTCACAGACACAACCACTGGAAAAAGTGAGGGAGGCACCAGCCAAGTTTGGGCTGGATTTAAAATCAGTTTAGGATGCAAATTCATGGAATTGCAATGCACAAACTCTTGCTTTTTTATCCCAAAAGTGGGGAATCAACCCAATGTCTCCAGGTCTGCCAGTAGTACCAATTCCCTGGGCAGGGAAGTGGAAAACACGAGTGGAAAATGGAGTTATGGGGAGTTGTGATGCCTCAGGTTTGAGCTTTTATATTTTCAGACTCTGTGCTGCTTTATTGTGTGGGTCTGGGTTCATATTACGGGATGGTGAGCTCTGTGCACAGAGCAGGGAGACAAAACAATTCCTGCTCCAGCTGGGGACCAAGGACAAATGACCCAAATCTCAGCCCAGGAGCACAAACCCCGTGGGCTGGAGAGAGAAAAACAAGGATGGGACTGCCTGGGCTAAAGCTGGAATGGGACAATGAACTGCAAGAGGCAAATGGAGCAGAACTGATCCAAGGGAGAGACCCTGTGAGCGCTCGTGCATTTTGGGACCATTTTAGTTCGTCTTGGGTTCATTTTGTGACCATTTTGGTCCATCTTGGGTGCAGCCCTGGCTGGGCTCTTGCGCTGCCCAGGGTGGATCCATGGAGGAAATCCTTTTATAAATCCCTGCTTTATTCTGTAACTCTGCCCTGCCTCTGCTCTAGAGCAGCCTGCACAAGGTATCAATTTCACCCCCAACTGCACCTCCCAGAGTGCCACAAAATCATGGAAAACTCTGGGAGAAGCCAAGGACACAATGGATCCTCACTTCTCAACAGCCTAAAACCCAGGATAAACTCCAGAATAAAATCCAGGATAAAACTCCAGGAGCAACCAGGGAAGGAACAACATCCAGCAACAAAATCCCAAACTCATCCCAGAGCCTTGGCTTGGAGAAGCAGAACTTCCACACAACGAATGAACCTCCAACCTCTTCCCAAAAAATTGGGGACTCCCACCAAAAGCCCACAAATCCCACCTGTTTTGTGGTGGTCTTGCAGACCTTGTTTTCCACCAAATCCCACCTGCTCCATGGCAGCCTCACCTTCCTTCATTTCCACCAAATGCCACCAAATATCCCACCTGTTCCATGGCACTCTGATCCCAATCTCCCCAAATTCCCTCAGATCCCACCTGTTCCATGGCACTCTGATCCCAAACACCCCCAAATCCCACCTGTTCCATGGCAGTCTGATCTCAAACTCCCTCAAATTCCCCCAAATCCCACCTGTTTCATGGCAGTATTATTTTTCTCAATTCCCACCAAACGCCCCCAAATCGCACATTTCATGGCGGTCTCACCATCCTTTTTTCCCACCAAATTCCCCCAAATCCCACCTGTTCCATGGCAGTCTGATCCCAAATCCCCCAAATCCCACCTGTTCCATGGCACTCTGATCTCAGCCTCCCCAAATTCCCCCAAATCCCACCTGTTCCATGGCAGTCTGATCCCAATTCCCTCCCCAAATCCCACCTGCTCCATGGCTGTCTCACCAATCTTGCTTCCCCCCAAATTCCCCCAAATCCCACCTGTTCCATGGCAGTCTGATCCCAATTCCCTCCCCAAATCCCACCTGCTCCATGGCTGTCTCACCAATCTTGCTTCCCCCCAAATTCCCCCAAATCCCACCTGTTCCATGGCACTCTGATCCCAAATCCCAATTGTTCACGGCACTGTGATCCCAAATCCCCCCAGACGTTCCCAAATCCCACCTGCTTCATAGCAGTCTCACCAATCTTGTTTCCCCCCAAATCCTACCTGTTTCATGGCAGTCTGATCCCAAATCCCACCTGTTTCATGGCAGTCTCACTGATCCTGATTCCCAGCAAACACCCCCAAACATCCCACCTCTTCCATGGCACTCTGATCTCAGTTCCCCCCAAATATCCCCAAATCCCACCTGTTTCATGGCACTCTGATCCCAATTCCCCCCAAATCCCACCTGTTCCATGGCACTCTGATCTCAATTCCCCCCAAATTCCCCCAAATCCCACCTGTTTCACGGCACTCTGATCCCAACTCCCCCCAAATCCCACCTGTTCCATGGCACTCTGATCTCAATTCCCACCAAATTCCCCCAAATCCCACCTGTTTCACGACAGTCTGATCCCAAATCCCACCTGTTCCACGGCAGTCTGATCCCAATTCCCATCTGTTCCATGGCAGTCTGATCCTAAATTCCCCCAAATCCCACCTGTTCCACGGCAGTCTGATCCCAAATCCCACCTGTTTCATGGCGGTCTCTCCGATCTTGTCCGAGTGCTTGCGGATGCTCTCCAGGAAGTCCTTGAGGTCGGACATGGAGAGCTCCTTGATCTCCTCGCGCAGCCGCGGGATGTTGTCCACCATCACCTTGCAGAAGCGGTAGTGGCTCACCTGGGGCAGGAACGTGTGCTCCAGGTGCTCCAGGGTCTTCAGGGCCGGGTAGTGCCTGGGGGAGCAGGGAAAGGTCAGGAATGTCACCCTGGTTTTTTAGGATTTTCTAAGCCTTCTGATGTTGACATTCTTGTAACAAACCTTCTCGCACACTTTCTGTAAATAACTCAATGTTTTGTATTCCTGTACTGTGGAGGAGAAAGTTGATGGACCGCTGGTTTGTCCAGCGGCATTGGAGAGGTGGCACTGTCACCCTCCAATCCACTGTCACTCTTGGAAAACTATAAATGTTGGAGTCAGAAAATAAAGTTCCCTTTTTTCTTCGCCTTGAGAACAGCGGTGTGCACTTGTGTTCTTTTGTGTCCTACAGCGACACAGGAACCCGGCTGGAACCCTGCTCTGGTGGACACCAGGGCTCAGGGAATGCTCCTCTGCCTGTCCTGAGATGTCCTCACCCCCAGGAGAACATTGCACTGCTTCAACCTTCCATGGAGAAAGCTTCCAAGATTTCGGGATGAATTGGAATCTATGTGTGTGAAATACAGTAATATAGTTTATCATAGGCTGAAAAACTAAATTTTTGGGTTTTTAGTATGGAGGTGTGTCGCAGACATCTTTTCATGAAAAATCCTTTTCTTAGGATTTTTCCTCCTGAGAAGCTGAGAGGCCTCAAGAACAAAACAATGATTATCTGTGCTGTGGAATGCAACAGGTGCATCTGTGATTGGCCCATGTTGGTTGTTTGTAATTAATGGCCAATCATAGCCCAGCTGGCTCAGATATAGAGCTTTTGTTATCATTCTTTCCTATTCTACTCTTAGCTAAGCCTTCTGATGAAACCTTTTCTTCTATTCTTTTAGTATAGTTTTAATGTAATATATATCATAAAATAATAAATTAGCCTTCTGAAACATGGAGTCAGATCCTCATCTCTTCCCCAATCCTGGGACCCCTGTGAACACGGTCACAGTGGTGGATAAAGATGGAGGACTTGGGGCATTGTCTGATCTCCTTCTCGTTCTTCATCTCCTTGGGGTCGGTCTCTTCTCCCAAGCAATCACGGAGAAGACAAGAGGACACAGTCTCAAGGTGTACCAGGGGAGGTTCAGGCTGCTCATTAGGAGGAATTTATTCAGAAAAAGGGTGAGGAGATCCTGAAATGGGCTGCCCAGGGAGGTGGGAGATCACCCCTGGAGGTGCTCAAGCAAAGACTGGACATGCCATGGTCCAGCTGGCATAGTAATCTTTAGTCCTAGGTTGGACTCAATGATCTCTGAGGTCTTTTCCAACCATTTTCTGCTGTGTTGGTGGCACAGGGAGATTGGTCACAAAGAGCCACAATGCAGATGTTGTGTGAACACACAAATAATTAGTTTTTGGTAGAAAGGTAGAAATAAAACACATTCTAAGAGTTGATTGGACAAAATACTTTTAAAAAACCTTAAACCTGTGTGCCTTGTAACTTTTTTACCTTTCTCTTTGTACACCAAGTCTAGAATGTAGATGGTGTGCTCAACTGTTAATAAGAGAAAAAATAAATACCAACCTGAAAACCAAAAAAAAATCCAAAAGTCTCATTCATCTCTCAAATCTAGCACAGAACTTTTTCAAGTTCTTCCCCTCAGGGGGAGCTGTCACAGTTTTGGTTCACCCATTTGTGATTTCACCAATTTTGAGATTTCCCAGCCCAATGCACCAAGGAGTGTGGTGGGTTCCGTGCTGGCCAATCCCCAGGGCACTCAATTCCTGCCCTGAGACAGGATTAGGAGAAAGGCAAAGCAGGATCAAAACCTTAAAAAGGCACAAAGGAAAATTTATTATCAGTAATTTTATTATCAGCTTTGCATCACTTCCCTAAATGTCTCCTGTGGAAAACCAAGACACCAGGTTACTGAGAATTTCAGACTTTCTGTGCTAAGAGAATTCAGGAGAGAACCTTGGGAATGCCCAGGGAGCCAGGGACTGACCAAGAGGGACAAACACCTGCTGGGGGCTGGTATTCCAGGGAATTCTTAGGTCCCATTCCTCCCCAAATCCCCTCATTTTAGTTCTATTATTTAATTTTGGAAGCTTTTTTTGGGAAGAGCTCCCAGAGGGGAGCTGAGCTCTGTTCCAGCTCCATGTCCCCGGAGGTGAGGGGGAAAAGCAGAATTTGGATAAAATCCAAGGCCAGGGGGCCTTTTTGGGGTGATTTTCCTGTTCCTGTCGGGGATTTCTCAGCTCCCAGCAGGATGAACATTTCCAGAGAATCCATGGAGCATCCAGGTCTACAAGGGAGCTGCAGAGGGACTGGGGACAAGGCCTGCAGGGACAGGAGCCAGGGAATGGCTCCCACTGGGAAAGGGGAGATTGGGCTGGGATCTTGGCAAGGAATTGCTGGCTGGGATTCCCAGATTTGCTGTGGCTGCCCCTGGATCCCTGGCAGTGCCCAAGGCCAGGGTGGAGCACCCTGGGTGTGGAAGTTGTGCAGTTGGGTGATCTTTGGGGTCTCCTCCAACCCAAACCCTTCCAGGATTTTACAATTCCATTTCTCACTGCTTGGAGACCACACAGAGCCAGGGGTAAATAAAAAGGTCTGATCCCTCCAGAGCATCCAGATCTCTCCAGAAATTTTGGACTTTTCCACCATTTTCCACACAGCCATGGCAAAAAAAAAAAAAATCTTTTCTGTCCCCTCCTTAAAATCTGGCCAATTCAGAGAAAAATTCCTTCTCTCCATCCTGATCATTCCTCTGGGATCAGCTCCACCTCCAACTCCTGGCCATGGATTCTCCATTTGGGAACAGCTTGAGCTACTTTAGAAACTTTCCCTATTTCCTTCTGTCTGTGGAGTTTATTCTCCAAAACTGATCCCAAACCCTGATGGCAGAACCCCCCCATGGCTGCACATCCTGAAATGATCCAAGTGAGACCTGGAGCAGATAAAAAAGTGGAATATCTTGTGCTGTGTCTGTTCAATGGAGCCATCAAATCCAGACAAAAAGAAACAGGAAAAAAAAACAGCCACGGCTCCCAATATTCCTGAAATGTGGATTTCAGTGTGGGTTTGGTCACAAATGAACCAATCCAAATAATGGAGGAGGGAAAAGGGAAGCAATTCTCAGCTGCAGCCCCTGGAAAGGCTGCCCAGAGGGAGGGCATGGAGCAGCTGGAGGATTCCCTGCGGGAATTCCCAGGGATCAGCTCCAGCTCCCACCCCACATCTGCCACCCCCAGGGCTCCAAAATTGCTTTTTGCTGCTCAAACTAACCAGGATTCCTGCCAAAATCCCAGATTTTCATCCCTCAGCAGATGCAGGGTGGGGAAACTCCTGGATTTACAGCCCAGCATTCCCGAGGCACCAAGTCTTGAAGAATTATTTCTACAGAAGTTTTCTCCCCTATTCCCACCATCCTGATGTTTCCAGCTCTTTGCCTTCCCCCCACATTCCCTAGGATCTCTCAGATTGGATTAAGATTTGTTTTATGGCATTCGTGAAATAAAATTTACTTGGTAAAACATCTTGGTTATATGTACAATATTGAGCTGCCATAAAAACCACGGAGCACCCGCCCTCATTCCCAAAATCCAAACCTGCTGCCATTCCCAATATGGAGCTGCCATAAAAAACAAGAAGCATCCACCTTAATTCCCCAAATCCGAACCTGCTGCCATCCCCATTCTCAGTTGTACCACAGGAGGATGAGCAGGACTGTGAGGAAAAGCAGTCAAAATCCAGGAAATTTAACCTGAACTGCTGAGATTCTCCTTACATTACCCAGCACCAAACAATTCCTTGGACTCTTCCCCCCACCACATTCCCTGGGATCTCTCAGATTGGATTAATTAATTCCATGGCATTCATGGAATAAAATTTAGTTGGTAAAACACCTTGGTTGTATGCACAATATTGAGGTGCCATAAAAAAACCAAGAAGCAGCCACCTTAATTCCCAAAATCTGAACCTGTTGCCATCCCCAATATTGAGCTGCCATAAAAACCAAGGAGCATCCACCCTAATTCCCAAAGTCTGATTCCCATTCTCAGCTGTACCACAGGAGGATGAGCAGGACTGTGAGGAAAAGCAGCAAAAAAACAGGAAATTTAACCCAGAAAAGCTGGTTTTGAGCTGCTGGGATTCTCCTTAAATTACCCAGCACCAAAGAATTCCTTGGACTCTTCCCCTGAAAGCCCAGCCCAGATTTACCTCTTGGATTTCATCTGCTCCCGCAGCTTGCTGTACATCTCCAGCACTGGGAAGAGAAGAAAAACACAGCTCTGAGACAGGAGCACACAGCTGGGAATCCAAAAAGGAAACAAAAAATTGGGAATTCCACCAAAGAGCTCCAAAAAGGAGGAGGTTCCTCACCGGGGAGACACAGGGTGAGTTTATCCACCGTGGCTGAGATGTTCCTCTGCTGCAGCCGGCACTGCCTCAGCTCCTGCATGGCCAGGATCAGCTGGAAAAAGGGGAAAAGCTCCCTCAGGATCAGCAGCCACCCCTGGGCTCCATCCCAGGAGCAGCAGAGCCCAAACCCTGCTCTGATAAGGGGCGAGCTCGAGATCGGGGCAGCTCCAGCCAGGGAAGTTCCCTGAATTCCCTGGATTTCAAACAGGGAGCAGCAAACCCAAAGGCATCAAACTGGCGTTGGAGCACATCCTGTGCATTCCAAAATGTTATTTCCCCTTCCCATTTTAGGCATCTCTTCCAAGATTTTTGGTTCTCAAAGGCAGGATGTGGCTGCTTGCTCCTGGGGGATTCTCCTCATCCCAGAGTTAACAGGGATTTCATGAGTCTCCAGGAGAAAATCCTGGAATGGGGAAAAGGGGAAAACAGGGACACAAGGAGGGAATTCTCACATCCCAAAGTGAACAAGGATTTCTCAGGGCTCAGGTTCCACAGAAAATCCTGGGATGTGGAAGAAAGAAAACAGGGATAACAAGGCCAGGCTGGACAGGGAATTTTCCTCATTTCTAGGTAAGAGGGATTTTTCAGGGCTCAGGCTCCAGAGAAAATACTGAAGATGTGGAAAAAGGAAAAACAAGTGCACAAGGCCAGGTTGGACAGGGAATTCTTACATCCCAAAGCTAAAAGGGATTATTCAGGGCTCCGACTCCAGAAGAAAATCCTGGGGATGTGGAAAAGGGAAAACCAAGGATACAAGGAGGGAATTCTCACATCCCAAAAGTAACAGGGATTTCTCAGTGCTCTGGTTCCAGAGAAAATCCTGAGATGTGGAAAAGGAAAACAAGAACACAAGGCCAAGTTGGACAGGGAATTCTCACATCCCAAAGCTAACAGGCTGTTAACTTTCAGGGCTGAGGCTCCAGGAGAAAATCCTGGGGATGTGGAAAAGGGAAAACACAGATACAAGGCCAGGCTGGACAGGGAAATTTCCTTATTCCAAGCTAACAGGGATTTCTCAGGGCTGAGGCTCCAGGGAAAATCCTGGGGATGTGTAAAAGAGAAAAGCAAGGAAACAAGGAGGGAATTCTCACATCCCAAGGTTAATAGGGATTTCTCAGTGCTCAGGCTCCAGAACAAAATCCTGGGACATGGAAAAAGGAAAACCAAGGCCAGGTTGGACAGGGAATTCTCCCTCCCACACCAGTCCAGGCTGCAATTCCAAGACTGGATCCATCACTTACTTCTTTCCCTTCGTTCTGCAGCTTCCGGTTGGTGTCTGTCACTTGGTTCTGTGGGGATATTGGGAAAAGCACAGAGCACATGCCATAAATCACAACAATGTTCTTCCCACCAAAACAAACTGTCCATAAACACCATCCCTCCCTCCTTCCCCATGGCTCCCATCCCATGGAAAAGCTGTTTATGGCTGAGTTAACAGCCACTGTCACTGGGGGACAAATCCAGGGATTTCCCTCTTTGCCACTGGAGAGAAGGGAAAGGCAACAGGAATTCATTCAGAGGCATGGAAGCCTCAAAATGCTGGAATTTTCATGGATCCAGTTTGGAAAAGGACACAAGGCCAGGTTGGACAGGGAATTTTCTTCATTTCAAGCTCACAGGGATTTCTCAGGGCTCAGGCTCCAGAGGAAATCCTGAGGACGTGGAAAAGGGAAAAACAAGGACACAAATCCAGGGATTTTCCTCTTTGCCACTGGAGAAAAGGAAAAGGCAACAGGAATCATTCAGAGGCACGGAAACCTCAGAGTGCTGGAATTTTTATGGATCCAGTTTGGAAAATTCCAGTTTTCACCTGAGTAGGGAAGGAATTAATTCCCTTCCCCATCACCCAATCAATTCCATTTAGGTTTTAACTCCTTCATATCCCACCAGGAAAGGATTCCTTACCAGGAGCTTTCCCTACAAATAATTATTTATATTTATGGAATTTCTTATAAAACTTCATTTGGGATCTTCATCTCCCTCTGGATGGATCCTTGCTCCTGCCTGGTGCAAGATATTTTTATATACCTTGGATAAAAAATCTCCCTATTTTTTCTGGATTATCCCACCAAGCTGGGGCTCAGAGGTGGAAAATTTCCACTTGGCAAAGCTGACGATTCCCTGGAGAGGGAAGAGCCCAGCCCAACCCTTCCCAGCCCCAGAAGGACCCACAGGAGAACAAAGGGGATTTGGGGGCTCATCAGGATGGAAAATCAGGAGTTCTCCTGTTATTCAGCCAAGGAGTAGGAAGAGAACTTTGGGAATTCTCCTGAGTTCAGGCTGGGACAGCTGGAAAAACCAACCCAAACTTCCAAGCCAACATTCCCAGCTCCAGATCTCTGCCAGTTCCTGAGGGAATTCCAGCAGGGCTGCTCAGAGTTCTGAGATTTCATATCACTCTGAGATTTCCATGCCATAAAACCCCTTTTTTCCACCAAAATCTCCTTCTGCAGCTCCTAAAGCTAGAAATGTTCATTTCCAAGCTCATTCCTGTAAAAGGTTTTTTCTGATCCAGGTTCTCCTCATAGTGGGAGCTGCTGCTGCATTCCTGCCCCATTTTAGGAACAAATTCCTGCCTGATTTCCTGAGTTCTGGAAGCAGAACCTTTCCCAGAGCTTAGAAAACACCATGAACTGGGAGACAGAGCCTCAAAGGACTTCCAGGAGTGGGAGATCTCACAAATCCACCCCAGAGCTTTGTTTCCTTTGGAATAATCACGGAAACGAAGAATTTTTAACAAATTTCAGCCCAGAGAAGGAACAGCACATGGGGCTCTCCATTTCTCCAGCAGGATGGGGATGGAGGAGCAGGAGGAGCTCCAAGGGGGATTGGGAAGACAAACAAAAAAAACATCTTGGAGCAAAAATCCAGCAAGGAACAGCTGAGGGAGCTGGGAAGGGACTGCACAATCCCAGAGGGAGCTGGGAAGGGGCTGCAGAATCCCTGAGGGAGCTGGGCAGGGGCTCAGCCTGGAGCAAAGGAGGCTCAGGGGGCCCTTGTGGCTCTGCACAGCTCCTGCCAGGAGGGGAACAGGGACAGGAGCAGAGGGAAGCTCAGGGTGGATTATTGGGAATATTCCTACATGGAAAGGGCTGCCCAGCATTGGAAGGAGCTGCAGTGGAGTCTCCATCCCTCAAGGGTTCAAAACCCTGTGGATGTGGCACATGGGATGGGCCTTGGTGGCGGCTGGACTTAAAGATCTTGAGCAACTTTTCCAACCTCACCAATTCCATGATCCCACAATCTCCATCCTCTTTGAGCTCACCAGATCAGACAGAAGGAAAACTTTGGATTCATCCACAACAAATTGATTCAGAATCCATTTTTTCGAAACAGATCCTGGACCACCACAGTTTTCCCCCTGTTCCAGCCTCCCCCAGGAAGGTTTGTGGTGCTCCCAGCAGCAGAATCACCCAACCTCAGAGCTCCCTTCCATTCCCACACCAGCCATGGTGCTTCCCAAGCTTCCCAGGATGGAAGAAAGGAGTTCTCCATGATTTCCCCTCCAGCATCTGCATCCCATCTCTGGTCCTGCTGCAGTAGCTGCAGCCCTGCTGGCTGCCTGCCCTCCCCAAAACCTGCTCATTTCCTTTATGGTGTTTGGAGCTTTTATGAGCAGGAGCCCAGCATCTCCTCCAAAGATTATTTGATTTGCTCAGATCCCGAAAATCCCACCAGGAAAAAGGAATCCGTGTCGAGTAATTTAAAACCACTCCTGAACTGAGGCTGGGGCTGGAGGGGTTTGCTGCTAAAATCCCCCAGCAATCCCAGCCCCAGGGAAAAGCACGGCTGGAGCGGGGCCCTGCACGCTCCAGGATTTTGGGGGGCAGGGGGTCGTGTTTGGGATTGTTCCTGGAGTCTCCAGGCCTGGATGAACACAGGGATGGTTGTTTACACACACCCCGTGCTGCTAAGCTGGGCTTGGCAGAGCTGGGCTTTGCTAAGCCAGGCCAGACGTGTGGAGGGGGATGTGACAGTGGTCACAGGGAGGGAAGAGACAAAAATCTTGACTCCATGTTCAGAAGGCTGATATATTATTTTATGATATACATTACACTAAAACTATACTAAAAGAACAGAAGGAAAAGCTTCATCTCAGAAGGATGGCTAAGCTAAGAATAGAATAGAAAAGAATGAAAACAAAAGTCTGTGGCTCGGGGAGAGAGAGAGAGCCAGCTCTGCTGTGAGTGGTCACTAATTCTAAACATCCACACGAGACCAGTCACAGATCCACCTGTTGCATTCCACAGCAGCACATAATCAATTTTTGTTCCTGAAGCCTCTCAGCTTCTCAGGAAGAAAAATCCTAAGGAAAAGACTTTCATAAAAAGATGTCTGTGACAGGGGGACAGGCAGGTGGCACAGCAGGGACTGGGAGCTCTCCAGGGGTTTGTGGGGTGAGCGGTTCCCTCACCCCCAGAAAAGGGCTCAGAAAGTCCCTGGGATCATCCCAGAGGGGCAGAACGCTGGGAGAGAGGAGCAAGGGCAGCTGGAGAGGAACCCTGGGAATGGAGCCTTGTCACAGATGTATTTTCTGAAAAATCCTTTAGTTAGAATCTTTTCTCCTGAGAAGCTCAGAAGCTTCAGCTTCTCCATGTTTTGCTGCTTTGGAATGTGATTTGGAGAATTGTTTACCCAGCATGTGAATTGTTTTTAGTTGATGACCAGTGACAGCCACCTGTGTCAAGGCTGTGAGCAGACACAAGATTTTATTATCATTTTTTCCTTTCCTTTCAAGCTTTCTGATGAAATCCTTTCTTCTATTCTTTAGAATAGTTTTATTATGTCATTTTCTTTTAATATAATATATATCATAAAATAATAAATCAGCCTTTTGAAACATGGAGTCAGATTCTCATCTCTTCCATCATCCTGGGACCATCAAACACCACCACAGAGCCACCTCTGGATCTGTCCCTGTCCCTGCTGGTGACATCCACTCCCGAGGGAAGGGACAGTGACCAGAGCCATCTTTCATGCTGCAATCCCAAAAACTGCTCCCAGCTCTCTTCTCTACACATGAGGGAAAATTGATTCCCCAAAAGTGTTGTCCAGCCCTGGCAGGGGTGGAGTGATGATTCCTGAAGGATCTAAATCCATGGATGTGGCACCTGGGGACATGGCCTGGGCAGTGCTGGGAATGGTTGGACTCCGAGGGATTTTCCAATCTGAACAATTCTGGGATTCCATGAAATTAAAAAGGAATCATCTCTGGTTTCTGACTGACAGGGCAGAAAGCTGTAGAATAAAAAGGGCTTGGCAGCCATGTGAGCTGGGATTCCTGGAGAAGGGAGGAAGGACAGCCCCAGCTGGGACAACACTGGGGGAGGTGGGATAAAAATCCACCAGGAATGGCCCAGCTAAGTGAGAGAATCAGGGAATGGGTTGGGCTGGGGGCAACCTTAAATCCCATCCAGTTCCATGGGCAGGGACACCTCCCACTGTCCCAGGTGGATCCAAGTCCCAGTGTCCAGCCTGGCCTTGGACACTGCCAGGGATCCAGGGGCAGCCACAGCAAATCTGGGAATTCCAGCCCAGCCCCTGCCCACCCTCCCAGCCAGCAATTCCTTGCCAAGATCCCACCATTCAGTCCATGGCATGAACGTGAGAGCAGCTCTTTATTGAGCCACAGCAGGGCAAGTTGGAACTCACAGAATCCCAAAATCATCCTGGCTGGAAAAGATCACCCAGTCCAACCATGCCCAGCAGCACCAGGGCCAGCACTGCCCATGTCCCCAAGTGCCACATCCACAGGGCTCTGAAATCCCTCAGGGATGGGCACTCCAAACCTCCCTGGGCACTTCCAATTCCTCATCCCACTTTCCATGAGGAAATTCCTCCCAATGCCCACCCTGAGCTCCCCTGAGGCCGTTCCCTCTGCTCCTGTCCCTGTTCCCCTCCTGGCAGGAGCCGTGCAGAGCCACAAGGGCCCCCTGAGCCTCCTTTGCTCCAGGCTGAGCCCCTGCCCAGCTCCCTCAGGGATTGTGCTGCCCCTTCCCAGCTCCCTCAGGGATTCTCCAGCCCCTTCCCAGCTCCCTCAGGGATTCTCCAGT
The DNA here is from genome assembly GCF_047830755.1 of Zonotrichia albicollis. Classification (NCBI taxonomy): domain Eukaryota; kingdom Metazoa; phylum Chordata; class Aves; order Passeriformes; family Passerellidae; genus Zonotrichia; species Zonotrichia albicollis. Next base: position 7,531,259 of record NC_133823.1, read on the forward strand.
CCCTGCCCAGCTCCCTCAGGGATTCTCCAGCCCCTTCCCAGCTCTGTTCCTGCCCTGGCCATGCTCCAGCCCTCCAGGGCTCTCCCCAGCACTGGAGGTGCCCCAGCAGTGCCAGCACAGGGGACAAGGGCACTGCCCTGGCACTGCCACCCCAGAGCTGGCACAGCCCAGGGGTCTCTTGCCCACCTGGGCACCTCAGGCTCATGTCCAGCCAGCTGATGCTCAAGGAGATAAACTTCCCAGGGCAGTGCTTGGGGACAAGCAGGGACAAAAAACACAGCCCTGAGGTTCTGCTCAGGTTTAGTTCATTTGGGGCCACTCTGAGAGCCCCAGCCACAGAAGGTGACACATCCAGGGTGAGTTAAAACAACAGCAAAAGGGACATTTGTGCAAAAACCCAACCCCAGAGCAGCCCAGAGCACACGAGAGGAGGAGGAGGGAGCAGGGAGGGCCCCGCTGGCTCCTTACGGGTTCAAAGGCCCAGATCAAATGGAGGATGAATGGCTGGAACCAAACCCACTCTCAGCACTCGATCCTCAGATGATTCCCCAGGGAAAGCCTCACAAAGAGAGCCCAGGGTTTCAGAAAGGCTTTTCTGGGGATGTTTTTGCCATGTGCTGTTTTATGGATCACATAGGCCTGGAAATCAAGGGAGATCCTGAGGGGACAGGGATGGACTTCACAGTGAGCCACCAACAAAGGGGCTGGTGGCAGAATGGGAACCAGCTCCGAGCAAACAAACAATGTGCAAGTCTTGGCTGGAAACAATGCCTTGAAAAAATAAAAAAATAAATTTAAAAAAGGGGAAAAAAACTCCTTATTTCATGGTCATTCCAATGGATTCATCCTGCAATGAATTGCTGGGTGAATTCTCCTCGGGACATCCCTCAGGAAGGTGTTCCTGAGAGGAAACCCCATTTTGAGATGGAGACTTGGATGTGTCACGTAGGAACCCTGCTGGGAAATGCCACAGGTAGTTTTAAATGAAGGAATAAATGTGTTAATAGCAGCACTCAGCACCCTGACTTTGAGTTCTTCCCTTTTCTCCAGAAAATCTGCTTTTTCTGACAGATTTTGTGATTTAGAACTTCAGCTTTTCCAGTCTCCCACACTCCTGAACATCAGGAAAGTTGTTCTCAATTCCCAGGAAGGTCCTTTTCACCAGGACAGGCTCCACTCAGCCAGAAAACCTCCCTGAGCTGCTTCCTGGGGACAAACCACAACTTTTTGGGAGCCACTCGACTCAGCCCCATTTCCCGAGTGACTCTTCTGGGAGGGATTTCGGGTTTCCAGCCCAGGTCCCACCTTGTTCCTGCAGGAAGGGACGGCCCAGACTCTCCCTGCCCTGCTTGGATTTGTGGAGAAGAACCAGGAAGGTTTTGACACTCCTGTGCCCCCCAAATCTGGAATATTTGTATTTTAAGGTACAGGAACCGAGCTGGAGCCCCAAGCACCTCCAACCTCCTGCTCCCTTTTCCTGAAGCCTCTCCAGTTTCCTTCCTGCCCTTCTTCCAAATTGTCATCCTACAAATGGCTTTTTCCACACATTACTGAGCACTTTTCCAAGAACTGGGTAAATCCCACCTTCCTCTCATCTTTCTGCACAGTTTTAAAGGCCACAAGACTTATTTTAGCTCAAGAAACTGGGATAAGATCCATGAGGAAAAGCAGTTTTCCTAATGAAAACAGGCTTGGCTTGAAGTTTCTTGGTGCTTTTAATGCACCACACTGGTGCAGTTTGGCCAAATAATTGCTAAACTTTCAATGACCAACCCATTGCTCCAGGAACAATTAAAATAAATATTTATATTTCTTTTTTTTTTTTTTTAATAGAAATGTCCTGGATAAAAGGAGAGAGGATTGATGTGGTTCTGAGAATCCCAGAGTGCCTGAGATGGGGCCACCTAAAAAGAGCTGCCCAGGGCAGTGTCAGGGCAGGATTTTCACAGAACTCACGGGGTTGGAAGAGACCTTAAAGATACCAAATCCAATCCCAACTGAACCCTGGCACCCAGTGCCCCATCCAGGCTTTGTTAAACACATCCAGGGAAGGTGACTCCACCACTTCCCTGGGCAGAACATTCCAGAACTTTATCACCCTGATGCCTCAGGTTTGAGCTTTTCTATTTTTCAGATTCTGTGCTGCTTAATGTGTGGGTCTGGGTTCATATTATGGGATGGTGACAAAACAATTCCTGCTCCAGCTGGGCACCAAGGACAAATGATCCAAATCTCAGCCCAGGAGCACAAACACCATGGGCTGGAGAGAGAAAAACAAGCAGGGTGGGACTGCCTGGGCTAAAGCTGGAATGGGACAATGAACTGCAAGAGGCAAATGGAGCAGAACTGATCCAAGGGAGAGACCCTGTGAGCGCTCGTGCATTTTGGGACCATTTTGGGTCATCCTGGGTTCATTTTGGATTTATTTTGGAACCATTTTGGTTCACCTTGGGTGCAGCCCTGGCTGGGCTTTTGTGGTGCCCAAGGTGGATCCATGGAGGAGATCCTTTTAACCAATCCCTGCTTTATTCTTTAACTCTGTCCAGCCTCTATTCCAGCTCAGCCTTCCCAAGGTATCAACCCTTTCTGTAAAACCCTTTTCCCTGATATCCAGCCTGTATTTTCCATTTTCCCTCACTGTAAGAGCCTAAATGAGGGATGTGGGACTCCAGGGGCTCTCCAAAATGCAGTTTATTCCATCCAAGATGTTACACCAGTCCAGGGTCATGGGTGACAGAGCTGTGCCCACAGCTGTCAGCTCCAGCTGCAGGCAGGCCTGGAGACCCTTAGTTTAGATTACATTGCATTCTATACTTTTCTTTTGGTTACATTGCATTATATACTTTGCTGAGTATCTCAATACAGTAGAACTAATCTATACCTTAACTTTTACCTATAGCCTATCATAACTACTGTAATTACTGTATTCATGTCACTGTTCCCCAATCACTAAAAGTCAGTACATTACAGTTTAAGCTAGGAGTTGTTTTTCAGTTTTCTTGCAGTGCAAAATTCTGAGACCTTTTTTCTACTTGCAGCATTTTCTGCCTTGTTTGCCTCTCTTTCTGTTTGGTAAAATCATCTTCTTGTTTGGGGTGGGTTTATCCTTTGCTCTAAGCCATAAAAACCCCTTCTAACTAACATAAAATACCCTTTGCCTCCTTGGTTATCCAGTGAGACTGGCTCAGCAGTTCTTTTATTCTATATCAAAACCTGCTTATATTTCTATTCCTTCATCAGACTCTACATTTAAAAATCTTTCTGCCAAACATCTGTGAGAGTTTCTTGTCAAACGTTCATCCTTCCCAACATCTCACCTTGAGTTTCTGGGCCTCTCCCCGGACCTTGAGGAGCTCGGTGATGGAGTCCACGAAGCCCTGGTAGTGGAAGTTGCACATCTTCTCGATCTCGCGGTCGTGGTTGCGGATCCGCGCCTCCAGCTTCTCCATGAAGCGCCCGTGCTCCTCCCCATCGTACACAGACCTGCAGGGACAGCCAGATCAGCACCCCAGAGCAGCACCCCAGAGCAGCACCCTCTGCTCTGCTGCCAGGAGCATCCAAAACCTGATCCCAAAAATGTCCTCTGCTCATCCCAGATCAGCATTCCCAGCCCAGCATGCCAGAACAGCACCCCTAGATCAGAAACTCCAGCCCAGCACCCCAGATCAGCATCCCCAGATCAGTACCTTCAGCTCAGCACCCCCAGCTCTGCTGCCAGGAACATCCAAAACTTCACCCCAGAAATGTCCTCTGGACATCCCAGATCAGCAGCCCCAGCTCTGCTGTGAGGATCCATCAGGAACATCCAAAATCTGACCCCCAAAACACTCTCTGGACACCCAGCTCAGCACCCTCAGCTCTGCTGCCAGGAACATCCAGAATCTGACCCCAAAAATGTCCTCTGGACACACCAAATCAGCACCTTCAGCTCAGCACCCCCAGCTCTGCTGCCAGGATCCACCAGGAACATCCACAACTTCGCCCCACAAGGAACAAAAAGGAATGTTCCTCACCAAGGAACATCCGGAATCTGACCCCAAAAACATCCTCCAGACGCACCAGCCCAGCATCCCCAGCTCTGCTGCCAGGAACATCCAGGAACATCCAGAACTTCACCCCACAAGGAACAAAAAGGAACGTTCCTCACCCAGGAATATCCAAAACTGGACCCCAAAAACAGCCTCTGGACATCGCAGTTCAGCATCTCCAGCTTGGCTGCCAGGATCCACCAGGAACACCCAAAACCTCACCCCAAAAGGAACAAAAATTAATGTTCCTCACCCAGGGACATCCAAAACCTGACACCAAAAATGCCCTCCTGGGACAAAGGTACAGGTCATAAACCAGGTATTAAATTGGGTTTTAAAATGTTTCTATTCCAAGTTTACTTTTCCTTTTTCACCATTTTGTGTTCCCAGATAAACCACACCAGCCCAAACCAGGCCTGAAATGTTTCTATTCCACCTTTTTTTTTTCCTTTTCCCATCATTTTGGTGTTCTCTGAGAGACAAACCAAGCCCAATACGTTTCTATTCCAACCTTTCTTGTCATTTTTCCACCCATTTTGGTGTCCCCTGAGAGACAAGAACAACGCAGCAGGACCTGAAATGTTTCCATTCCAACCCTTTTTTTTTTCCTTATCCCATCTCTCCCTGCCCTCCTTCAGCTTTAAATTAAATATAAGGATGGAAGTTCAACCCAAATTTCTGTCCCTCAAAAGTTTCCCTGGAAAGCAGAAGGACCAAGTCCCACTCTGGGAATTCCAGGGTTGTTTTCCTGGCTTTTACACCAAATATGGATATTTTTAATATCCATACTGTGGCAATCCCACCCTTGGCCCTGCCTTTGGGAAGTTTTGGCTCCTAAATCTGGATTCCCTCCCACTCCAAGAATTAAGCTTGGAGTGAGGTTTATGGATTTGAGCTTGGACCAGATATTAGGGAAAAATTAGGGATAGAGCAGATTCCAGGCAGCCTTTGGAGAGAAAAGATGGGAATGATAAAGAGAAAAAGTGGGAATGACAGAGAGAAAAGATGGGAATAACAGAGAGAAAAGATGGGAATGACCAGAGAGTAAAGATGGGAATGACCAGAGAGAAAAGATGGGAATAAAAGAGAAAAGATGGGAATGACCAGAGGAAAGATGGGAATGACCAGAGAGAAAAGATGGGAATAAAAGAGAAAAGATGGGAATGACCAGAAGAAAGATGGGAATGACCAGAGAGAAAAGATGGGAATGACAGAAATAAAAGATGGGAATGACAGAGCTGACCAAGCTGTGACAACAGAATACTAAAAATAATTAATCACAGCAGTGAGGAGCAAAATTCCAGAGGGAAGCAGAACCCCAGGAATGCAGGTGGACACAGGAAATCCTTTCTCCTGCACTGGGATCTGTGCTTTCCCTTTGGAGAATCCCATCCCTGCAACCCACACAGGCCCTCAAGAAACAGGAAAAAATCCCAAGACAGAGCTAAAAGTTGGAAAAAATCTATTTAGTTATTATTCTTTCAGGCCATTTAATTTCTGCGGGTCCAGTAAAAGATTCTTAGTGTCAAAACCAAAATTCCAGAATTGTAAAATCTCGTTAAATTCAGTGTGAGAGAAGCCAGACACCCAGAGCAGATGATGGGGAAGGCATTGCCTTGTCCTGCTTGAAAAGGTGCAAAAAAGAGAGAAAACCTCCTCAGACTCCAGGAGAGGCAGCACTGGAAGGATTCTGCTGGATTTTCACTGAAGTTTGGTGGAGTTTTGGCTGCTGAAATGTGAAATTTGGAGCCCGAGTGCCATCTAGTGCTGCACGGCCTCCTAGCAGGGTCCCAGTGACTCCAGAGATCTCAGCTCAAAAATGAGAATTCCAATAAAAAATAAAGGTTGATAAGTTGTGTCTGCGCTCAGGGATAAAGTGAAACAATAAAAACCCCACAGCAGCAATGATGGGCTTGTGCTCAAAGGCAAATCTGGGATTTACACCTGAAAATGGGAGGGAAAAAGCCACCTCAAAATTACTGAAAATGTCCAGGAAAAATTCCCTTTGGAGGTGGTAAAGTTAAGGAATAAATACCTGATTATTAAACCCCTTTGGTTATTAGAAATTCTATTATTTTATTCATTTTCAGCCAAACTTCGGTGTAGAAAAAATAAAGTTTGGTGTCAGACAGGAAGGAAACACCAGCACACGATGGGAAGCTCTTCCCTCCTGAGCTCTCCTGACCCTCCAGAATTCCTTTTCCAGGAAAATCCAGTCTTAAATCCTCCCTTCTGAGCTCTCCTGCTCCTCCAGAATCACTTTTCCAGGAAAATTCAGCTCTCCTGACCCTCCAGGATCTCTTTTCCAGGAAAATCCAGTATTGAACCTTCCCTTCTGATCTTTCCTGACCCTCCAGAATTCATTTTCCACAAAAATCCAGCCCTCCTGAGCTCTCCTGCTGGTCCAGGACCATTTTCCCAAGGAAAATCCAGCCCTGGCTCTTCCCTCCTGAGCTCTCCTGCTCCTCTAAGATCATTTTTCCAGGAAAATCCAGTCTTGAACCTTCCCTCCTGAAAATTCCAGCCCTTCTGAGCTCTCCTGACCCCCAAAATTCCTTTTCCAGGAAAATCCAGCCCTTCTGAGCCTCCAGGATCTTTTTCCAGGAAAATCCAGCCTTGGTCCTTCCCTCCTGAGCTCTCCTGATCCTCCAGGATCTTCTTCCAGGAATATTCAGCCCTCCTGACTCTCCAAGATCCTTTTTCCAGGAAAATCCAGCCCTGGCTCTTCCTTCCTGAGCTCTCTTAACCCTCCAGAATTCCTTTTCCAGGAAAATTTAGCTCTCCTGCTTCTCCAGGATCCTTTTCCTGAGGAAACTCCAGCCCTGGTCCTTCCCTCCTGAGCTCTGCTGCTCCTCCAGGACCATTTTCCCAATTCCAGGATGGAACCAGAGCCAGGTCAGCCCCAGCTCCAGGCACTCCAAAGGCGCGGGATGGACATTCCAGAGTTTTGGGATGCTGCTGCCTCCTCCCACAGGAGAGCTCAGAGCCCCCCTGGTGCCTCTCAACTCAAAATAATCAACGTCAATTACTCGGTTTGGGGGTGCAAAGAACGAACCTCGCCCCAAAACACCCCAACATCCCAAATTCCACCATCACCTTCCTCCGCGCTGCTTCCCGCCCTTCCAACTTCCTCAGCCTTGGAAAATCCTTGGAAAATAAAATTTCCATATTTAAAATTTTTGGTCCTTTCTCAAATACAAAAGTTTTATGAACACACCAAGTTCAGCCAACAATGATTTTTTAACCTGTTGAGTTTGGGGTGATTTTTTTTCCATATTCACAATTTTGGTGCCTCTCTCAAATACAGAAGCTTTATGAACACACCAAGTTTGGAATTATTGATTATTTAACCTGTTGTTTTGGGGTTTTTTTCCATATTTACAATTTTTGGTGCCTCTCTCAAATACAGGAGTTTTAGGAACACGCTAAATTTGGCAAATATTAATTTTTTTAACCTGTTGAGTTTGGGGGGTTTTTTTCCATATTCACAATTTTGGTGCCTCTCAAATACAGAATTTTTATGAACACAGCAAGTATGGAAATAATTATTATTTAACCTGTTGGGGGTTTTATTCCATATTTACAATTTTTGGTGCCTCTTTCAAATAAAAAAGTTTCATGAACACACCAAGTTTGGCCAACAATGATTTTTTAACCTGTTGAGTTTGGGGTGGTTTTTTTTCCATATTCACAATTTCGGTGCCTCTCTCAAATACAGAAGCTTTATGGACACACCAAGTTTGGAATTATTGATTATTTACCCTGTTGTTTTGGGGGTTTTTTCCATATTTACAATTTTTGGTGCCTCTCTCAAATTCAGAAGTTTTAGGAACACACCAAGTTTGGCAAAAATGATTATTTAACCTTTGAGTTTTGGGTTTTTTCCATATTTACAATTTTTGGCTAATTGTAAATATTATCCAGTCAAGGACAAGATACAAATTCAGAACAGCACAGAAATTTCAGAAAGAAATAAAATACATTAAAATAAAAGTTGAAAAATAAAAGTAGAGCCCTTCTTATTCTGGACTAAATTATTAATAAGAAAACTGTAGGAAATAAATTTGCAGAAAATTTTTTAAACTTGACAGAAGGTTGCATTAATATACAAATTTTGAGGTGAGAAACATTGACTTAGAAATGCTATAAAATAAGACAGATACTATTGAGAGAGAAATTAAATTTGAAATAAGTTATAAAAGATGAGTTTATAAAAAGATTAAATATTTTAGGGAAAAAATATAAAAGATTGCAGTAAGATTTATGAGGATTTTAGATTATTATTAGATTTTAGATAATTTAGATTAATAATTTTTAAGTATTTATAGTAGAGCGCAATAAAAATTGGTAAATTAAAAAATATTTAATGTCATTAAGAAATAATGAGCTTCTGATAATTTACATAACATATATATAACATTTATATATATGTTATATATATATTTATAACATAAATTGTAACATCTGTAATGTCTCAGCCTTCATATGGGACTAAAACTGAAATAAAATGTTTAAAACCCCCCTCAGTTACCCCATCTCTAAAGTCAAACAAGAGCTTAATCCAACACAAAACAAGAATTAAACTCAGTTTAGGCTCCTCCTGCTGGTTTTAAGAACAGAAAACCATCCTGAAGGCTTTTTAAATTTCCTTCTTTGCCATGAAGAAGTGCTGCTGAGAAAAGCTGCTCCACAAAAAAAGGTGCTCCAAAAAAGGGTTTTGGTGGAAAAATCCTGAGCCAGAGGGGCACAGCCAGAGGGTCCCACAGGCCTTGATCTGCAGCTCCAAACTATGGAAAAGGCCTTGAAATTCCTGGGATTGGGCTGTGGGGTTTCACCATTTCAGGATCCATTAAAAATCCACTTCAGTTTTGGTTTGGTTTTTTTATTTTCTTGGGGTTTTTTTAAAGGTCAAACTGGAAAAAAAAACCTCTTTCCAGGAAAGCCACAAGTGGATGGGGAGCTGCCGTGTGCAGCCAGGAGTTCCTGCAAAGTTTATCCCCAAAACAGGGACAAAACACGGCTGGAGCTGCCGGGAGGGTGAGAGGGGAAGTGCCAAAGACCTGCCTGTGCCAGGGTCAGAAAGCCATGGAATATCCACAGGGATCATCCATCCAGCCCCTGGCACCCCAAAATCCACCCTGTGCCATGCGTCATGAAACGATAGGATGTCCACAGGGATCACGCATCCAGCCCCTGGCATTGCCAAATCCAAACTTCACCCTGTACCAGGGGTCAGAAAGCCATGGAATATCCACAGGGATCACCCATCCAGTCCCTGGCACTGCCAGGCACCCCAAAATCCCATCCTGTGCCATGGAGTATCCTGAGATCCACAGGGATCATCCAGCCCAGCCCCTGGCACTGCAAATCCAAAGTCTGTGCCAGGGTCAGAAAGTCATGGGATATCCTAAGATCCACAAGGGTCAGGGATCACACCCCTGGCATTGCCAAACACCACAAAATCCACCCCTGAGAGGGTCAGGAACCCATGGAATATCCACAGGGATCAGAGATCACAGCCCTGGCATTGCCAGACACCCCAAAACCCACCCTGTGCCAGGGGTCAGGAACCCATGGAATATCTACAGGGATCATGCATCCAACCCCTGGCATTGCCAAATCCAAAATCCACCCTGTGCCAGGGGTCAGAAAGTCATGGAATAACCCAAGATCCACAGGGATCATCCATCCAGCCCCTGGCATTGCCAGACACCTCCAAATCCCACCCCTGCCAGGGGTCAGAAAGCCATGGAATATCCTCAGATCCACAGGGATCATCCAACCCAGCCCCTGGCACCCCAAAATCCCAGCCTGTGCCAGGGGTCAGGAAGCCGTGGAATATCCACAGGGATCATGGATCACATCCCTGGCATTGCCAGGCACTCCAAAATCCACCCTGTGCCCTGGAATATCCTGAGATCCACAGGGATCATCCATCCAACCCCTGAAATTCCAAAATCCACCCTGTTCCAGGGGTCAGAAAGTCATGGAATGTCCTGAGACCCACAGGGATCATGGATCAAACCCCTGGCATTGCCAAATCCAAAATCCCACCACTGCCAGGAGTCAGAAAGTCATGGAATATCCACAGGGATCATCCATCCAACCCCTGGCATTGCCAAATCCAAACTTCACCCTGTACCAGGGGTCAGAAAGCCATGGAATATCTACAGGGATCATCCATCCAGCCCCTGGCACTGCCAGGCACCCAAAAATCCCATCCTGTGCCATGGAATAACCCAAGATCCACAGGGACTTTCCAGCCCAGCCCCAGGCCCTGCCCAGACACCCCAAAATCCCAGCCCGTGCTGGGGTCAGAAAGTGACGGGATATCCACAGGGATCAGGGATCACACCCCTGGCATTGCAAAATCCAAAATCCAGAAATCCAGCCTGTGCCATGGAATAACCCGAGATCCGCAGGGATCATCCATCCAACCTCCAGGCATTGCCAAGCACTCCAAAATCCACCCTGTGCCAGGGGTCAGAAAGTCATGGAATATCCTGAGACCCACAGGGATCATGGATCACACCCCTGGCATTGCCAAATCCAAAATCCACCCTGTGCCAGGGGTCAGGAAGCCATGGAATATCCACAGGGATCAAGGATAGCACCCCTGGCACTGCCAGGCACCCCAAAATCCCACCCTGTGCCAGGGGTCAGGAAGGCATGGGATATCCACAGGGATCAGGGATTAAATCCCTGGCATTGCCAGGCATCCCAAAATCCAATGTGTGCCAGAGTCAGAAAGACTCTGTGGAATATCTTCAGATCCACAGGGATCAAACCCCTGGCATTGCCAGGCACCTCAAAATCCACCCCTGCCAGTGGTTAGGAAGTCATGGAATAACCCAAGATACACAGGGATCATCCATCCAACCCCTGAAATTCCAAAATCCACCCTGTTCCAGGGGTCAGAAAGTCATGGAATGTCCTGAGACCCACAGGGATCATGGATCAAACCCCTGGAATTGCCAAATCCAAAATCCCACCCCTGCCAGGGGTCAGAAAGCCATGGAATATCCACAGGGATCATGGATCACACCCCTGGCATTGCCAGGCACCCCAAAATCCACCCTGTGCCCTGGAATATCCTGAGATCCACAGGGATCATCCATCCAAGCCCTGGCACCCCAAAATCGACCCTGTGCCAGGTGTCAGGAAGTCATGGGATTTCCTGAGATCCACAGGGATCATCCAGTCCAGCCCCTGGCATTGCCAAATCCAGAATCCCACCCTGTGCCAGGGGTCAGGAACCCATGGAATAACCACAGGGATCAGGGATTAAACCCTTGGCATTGCCAGGCACCCCAAAATCCACCCCTGGCAGGGTCAGAAAGCCATGGAATATCCACAGGGACCATCCATCCAAAAATTACTGAAAATGTCCAGGAAAAATTCCCTTTGGAGGTGGCAAAGCTAAGAAATAAATATCTGAGCACTAAACCCCTTTGGTTATTAAAAAATTCTATTATTTTATTCCTTTTTAGCCAAACTTTAGTGTGGAAAAAATAAAGTTTGGTGTCAGACAGGAAGGAAACACCAGCACACGATGGGAAACTCTTCCCTCCCGAGTTCTCCTGACCCTCCAGGATCCCTTTTCCAGGAAAATCCAGCCTTAAATCTTCCCTTCTGAGTTCTCCTGACCCTCCAGGATCCCTTTTCTAGGGAAATCCAGCCCTGGTCCTTCCCTCCTGAGCTCTCCTGCTCCCCCTGGATCATTTTTCCAAAACCAGGAGGGAACAATTCCCTTTGGGGCTAAGATATAAATATCTGCTGACTAAACCCCTTTGCTTATTAGACAATTCTATTATTTTATTCCTTTTTTAGCCAAATTTTAGTGCAAAAAAAAATAAAGTTTGGTGTGGCATCCCTGCCATGGCAGGGACATCTCCAGGTGCTCCAAGAGCAATTCCCCATCCCTGGAATGTCCAGGACCAGGCTGGACAGGGCTTGGAGCACCTGGGACAGTGGGGATGGACCTGGAAGGACTCTGAGGTCCCAAAACGCCCCCTGACCCCAAAAGCCAGAGCACAGAGCCTCAGGCAGGGCCCATCCCAGCAAGGAACTGAAATAAAATCAGCTGGAAGTGCAGAGGGGGGAAATCTGCGGAGATGGAATGACAGAACTCCGGGACAATGCAGGGAGGACGAGCTGGGGACAGAGCAACACCAGTGGCTTTTGTTCCCAATTAACAGAGGAACAAATTCCTCAGGCTGCTGCAGGCTTCAATTCTCTTTTTTTCCCCCCCCTTTTTTAAACCTTCTGTAGTGGTCTGAGTCCCTCAGAAACATTTTCTTCTCATTAAGCGACATAAAAGCATTAGCAGTTTGTTTAATCTCAGCCTAAGTTTTGCCATAAACAAATTAACTACTGAGCACGGCAGAAAAACAACAGTGACCCCAGGAGTGGTGCAACAGCCCTGGAAAAAAGGGCAAAAAAGGTTAAAAATTAATGCCTGCCCACGATGGGACTGGCAGCAGCTTAAACTTCGTGATTCCAAGGTTTATCAAATCAGGACAGCAGCAAAAATCCAAAAAATCCCCAAAGATTTCCCACTGAGGTGGTGGGGAAAGCGAGGGGAGAATTCATTTCTTGTTTTCATTCTGCCAATCAATCAAAAATTGATTTAAGACCCGAATTGAAGCCCAAAATTTAAACCCAAAATCTAAGACCAAATCAAAACTTAAGCTCAAAACTTAAACTCAAAACTTAAATCCCAAATTTAAGACCAGAATTTAATTAAGGCCCAGAACTGAAGCCCAAAATTTCAACCCCAAATTTAAACCCTAAAATTTCAACTCCAAATTTAAACCTTTACATTTAAACCCTAAAATTTAACCCCAATTTTAACCCCCAAATTTAAGCTTATAACTGAATTAAAGGCCAGAACTGAAGCCCAAAATTCAAACCCCAAATTTATGCTTAGAACTGAATTAAAGGCCAGAACTGAAGCCCAAAATTTAAACCCCAAAATTTAAACCCAGAACTGAATTAAAGCCCAGTACTGAAGCCCAAAATTTAAACCCCAAATCAAGCCTCAAATTTAAGCTCAACATTTAAATCCCATATTCAAGCCCAGAACTGAATTAAAGCCCAGAACTGAAGCCCAAATTCAAGCCCAAAATTTCAGCTCAGAATTTAAAGACAAAACCTAAGCCCACTCTGCCGTGTCCTCTCACCCACACAGGTCCACACTTACATCAAAATTACAGAAAAATTGATTTTTTTCATTTTTGGCAGATACAAAATCCTCAATCCTAACACTAAATTCATTCCCAGGTGGATTTGTCCCCCTCCTCCTGCTCAGACATTCCCCTCTCCATCCAATTCCCAGTTTCCCATAGGAATCATTCCAGTCTGGAAAATTCCACAGAACACCAGGGACAGCCCCGAGTACTGCCAGGTGGGAAACAAAGCAGGAGAGCAGCACCAAAGTTGATTTTAATAATAATTGATGTCTGCCTAATAATAGTAGTAATAATAATAATAATAATAATATCATCCTGGTTTTCCAGCTGGAACACCTCAGTCCTAGGCAGGAATGGCAGGAATTCCCAATTTACTCCTGGGAATATTTGGGATCAGGAATTCGGGAATTTAGGGGATATTTGAGATGGGGGAATTCCAGGATTTGGGAATTTAGGGATAGGGAATTCCAGGATTGGGGGATTTCTGAGAATATTTGACCAAATTTCATCATTTATTCAGTGGCATCTGACACAGCAAATCCAAGAATTCCTGAATCCCATCATTCCAGAATTTCCCATTTCAAATATTCCCAAAATTTTCAAATCCAAGAATTCCTGAATCCCAAAATTCCGGAATTTCCCATCCCAAATATTCCCAAAATTCTCAAATCCAAGAATTCCTGAATCCCATCATTCCAGAATTTCCCATCCCAAATATTCCCAAAATTCTCAAATCCAAGAATTCCTGAATCCCAAAATTCCGGAATTTCCCATCCCAAATATTCCCAAAATTCTCAAATCCAAGAATTCCTGAATCCCGAAATTCTGGAATTTCCCATCCCAAATATTCCCAAAATTCCCAAATCCTGGAATTCCCAACCTCGGGAATCCCTCCTTTTTTTCCACAGCTCCAGAAGGAAGGCTGCGCAGAGAATTCCCACAAACCACATCCCAAAAAATCCACCCCAGAGCCCCAGGAGGAGCTTCCAGCAACCCGGGAGGCTCCTCTGGCTGCCCCAGAGACCTTGGCACAGAGTCAAAATCCAATTCCATGGATTTTAGCCCATGGAAACAATTCCCAACTTTGTGTGAGGAGTTACAAACACAAGGGTTTGAGTAGAATGATGGTGAATTTACCACAGGGTGAAAAAAGCAGAATTTTGGGGTTTTTAGAATGGGGGTTCAGGAGGCAAGATGGAGGAACCTGGGTGTGTTCTGTCCTTCTCCTTCTTCTCCTTCTTGCCCTCCACCTTCTGCTGTGATGGTGAAACTTCTGGATGGGTTTAGAGTAGAGACAGACTGTCTAACATAAGGGATAGGTATTGGAAAATTATTGTAAATAAAGTACAGACAGTTTTTTAGTGTAAAAAGATAACACTGCCCTGAGGGTGTGGAAAAAGCAGAATTTTGGAAAAGTAGAATTTTGGGGTTTTTAGAATGGGGGTTCAAAAGGCAAGATGGAGGAATCTGGGCATGTCCTGTCCTTCTCCTCCTTGTCCTCCACCTTCTGCTGTGATGGTGACTCTTTTGGATTGGTTTAGAGTAGAGACAGACTGTCTAACATAGGTGATAGATATTGGAAAATTATTGTGAATAAAGTACAGGCAGTTTTTAGTATAAAAAGCTAACACTGCCCTGAGGTTGCCAATGTGCCACAACCCAACCTGCCAGGCAGATCTCAGCAGCACAGACAAACAATTAATTAGATAACAGCAAATAAATAACCCTGAGAACCAGAGCCAAGGAATCTTGTGTTCTTCTTCAGTCTTGGGGCTGGGAAAAATAGAATTTCCAACACCTCGGGGTCATCTCCACACCACAGAGACTCCTGAGAGGCTTCCTCACGGATTGGGGCTGGGCCTGGCTTCCCTCAGTGGTTTGGGGAGGAAATTGGGAAATTTGGTGCCAACAGCTCTTGGGGAAGGTGGTGGTGCCACCAAAGCTGAGGAGACACAAGGATTGGGAAGCAGCAGCCAAAGGAAAGCTGGGAGTGATTCCAGAGGCCAAGGAAGATGAAAGTCAGCACAGGTCCATGGAAATGGAGCAGGAATCCAAAGGGATCAGTGGGGGAAGGAGAGACCCCAAAGTCCCCCCCAGGCACAGCTCCTCATGTGCTGATCCATGAAATACCACAGGAATTGGGTTTGAAGGGAAAAGGCTGGGGAGAACATGGGGAGCACAAAGCCTTGGGAAAAGTCCTCCACTATAAAACATGGAATGAGCAAGGCTGGAAAAGCCCTCAGAGATCCTCCAGCTCACCCCATAACCCTGCACCACCATGCTGACGACAAACCCCATCCCAAGAGCCACATCCAGGCCCTTCTGTCACCTCCAAGGAAGCAATTCCAGCCCCAATCCCTGACCCCTGCAGGTGGAGACTCCCAGAGCTCCTCTGAACCCTCTCCAGCAGCTCCACTCTGGGCCCTGGAGCTGAGGAATCCTCATCCCATAAACATCCCAGCCCTCCCCAGCTCTGCACACAGATTATTTTACCACAGAACAATTTTAATGCCGATTCTCGCTGTGTTATTGCCCAATAAAAGCTCCTTCTGTTGTCTTATGCATTGTCTCCACGAGTGCATTTGGATTTTTTGGGGCATTCTTGGCTCCAGGCCTCGCCCCCTCCTCTCTCTGCAGGGAAGAAATGTGGTCACAGCATCCAGCAGAGGCACGACAAACCCTGGGGACGTGCCTGACATTAAACACCCCTCAAAAATCCCATCCTGAGGGACAGCAGCTGCTGGAGCACTTCCAGCAGTGGGACAGCACCAGCAGCACCCAGGGACCTGCTTGTCCAGGGATCTGTTTATTCAGGGATTTATTCACCCAGGGATGTGCCCACCCAGGGATTTGCTCACCCAGGGATGTCCTCTCTCAGGGATCTGTTTGTCCAGGGATTTGTTCACTCAGGGATCTGTTCAGCCAGGGATTTGTTTGTCCAGGGATTTATTCATCCAACATGGGATCTGTTTGTGCAGGGACTTGCTCACCCAGGGATTTGTTCATCCAGGGAATAGCTCACACAGGGATGTGCCCACACAGGGATTTATTCACCCAGGATTTTTTCACCCAGAGATTTGCTCACACAGGCATTTGTTCCCTCAGGGATCTGCCTGCCCAGGGATCTGTTTATTCAGGGATTTATTCATCCGGGGATCTGTTCACCCAGGGATTTGCTCATCCAGGGATGCGCTCACCCAGGGATCTGTTCATCCAGGGATTAGCTCATACAGTGATGTGTCCACCAAGGAATTGCCCACCCAGGGATCTGTTCACCCAGGGATGTGCTCACTCAAGGACTTGCCCACTCAGGGATTTGTTCATCCAGGGAATTGCTCACCCAGGGATTTGTTCACTCACGGAATTGCTCACCCAGGGATCTGCTCAAACAAAGAATTGCTCACACAGGCATTTGCTCACCCAGGGATGTGCAGAGGAAGGCAGCAGCCTCCTTGCCTGGCATCACATCCCTGCCCCAGCAGCTCCCCCTCCTTCCCTGGGGATGGAGGTCAGACCAAGGTCTCCCTCAGGGCAGGAGTTGGCTGGGAATGCCCCATGCAGTTCCTGGTGCCAATCCATTGTGCTGGGAAACTCCTGCTTCCAGCAGCAGATGGATCCATCCACAGCACTCAGCTGTGCCAGGGGAAATTTCTCCCTGCCAGCCCCAGGAGCTCCTGCCCAGCCCTCTCAGCCTCTGCCAGGATGGTTGGAATTGGAGGGGACCCTAAAGACCAGCCCAGTCCCCATGGGGCACCTTCCAGAGCCACATCCAGCCTGGGCTGAGAGCAGAGGAGAGTGAGGTTCCTGGTAACCCTTGGGAGACCCTGAATCCCTCCCTGGCAAACCTTGGGAGATCCTCAATCCCTTCCTGGACAACCTTGGGAGATCCTGGATCCCTTCCTGGTAAACCTTGGGAGATCCTCAATCTCTTCCCGGTAACCCTTGGGTTCCCTTTGGGATCCTGGTAAACCGTGGGAGCTCCTCAATCCCTTCCTGGTAAATGCTGGGAGATCCTCAATCCCTTCCTGGACAACCTTGGGAGATCCTGAATCCCTTCCTGGTAAACCCTGGCAGACCCTGGATCCATTCCTGGTAAACCCTGGCAGACCCTGGATCCATTCCTGGTAAACTCTGGGAAATCCTCAATCTCTTCCTGGTAAACCCTGGGAAATCCTCAATCCCTTCCTGGTAAACCCTGGGAAATCCTCAATCCCTTCCTGGTAAACCCTAGGAGATCCTCAATCCCTTCCTGGTAACCCTTGGGAGACCCTCAATCCCTTCCTGGTAACCCTTGGGAGACCCTCAATCCCTTCCTGGTAAACCCTAGGAGATCCTCAATCCCTTCCTGGTAACCCTTGGGAGACCCTCAATCCCTTCCTCGTAAACTTTGGGCTCTCCACCACCTCACTTCTCCAAGCTGATGTTCCCCCACACCCCCAGGAGCTGCACAGTCAAAATTTGGGATGCACAGGACCAGGGGATGGTGACTTTCCAATTAAAGTTCCCAAAAGCTTCATCAGAGCAGTGTTTTATCAGCCACATGCTCAGAGAGGAAAGCTGGACTCAAAGGCAACGGATTTGGGATTTGTGAGGACCAGAGGAGGCCAGGACTCACATTCCCATGGGAATGTTTGTGTCTGCTGAAGAGAACAACAGAAATGGGCTTAAATTGCCCAGGAGAACTAGGCTAAACATTGGATGGAGTTCCCTGACTGTGAGAAGGACTGAAATCCAGAAGGGATCACCAGGGAATGTTCTGGAATCCCTTTAAATTGATCATTCCAAGGAATAAGTCAGAAAGACCCCAAGGAGGAGCAGCCTTGGTGCATTTGCTGCTCCACAGACCAAACTCCTCCCCAGGCAGGGACAGGATTCTGGAGGTCCCCAAAACCCCATTTCCCACAGTTTCAACTCCAGAAGAGCTGGAGCTCCGTGGAAACCCCCTGACCCTCACAGATCACCCCTGGTGTCACCAGGAGCTGAAAGAAGGGATGGCTCTGACTCCAGCCATCAAACCCTGCCAGGTTTTCCAAGGATTTCTGAGGGCCCAACTCAACTTTCACTAATGGCACCACACAAATCCCCACTTCCCTCCCTGGCACAAGATCAGGGCTTAAAATCATGGAATGGTTGGGGTTGGAAGGGGTCTGGAGGATCATCTCATTCCACGGGCAGGGACATCTCCCACTGTCCCAATGTCCAAGCTGGCCTTGGACATCCCCAGGGATCCTGGGGCAGCCCCAGCTGGAAAAATATTCCAAAGTCTCCTAAAGAGCTCAGGGATGACCATAAAACACCTTCAGACCATAAATCAGTGGGAAACCAGAGCTGCCATAAAGCCACAGCCATCCCTGGTATGGGATCCAGCTCTTCCCTGCCAGACAAGAGTCCCGAGGAAATGAGGGATAATTGTCCTAATTAACAATAAAATGGAACAACCCAGAATGTCCCTATTAAATAAAGAAGGAATTTGTGATGCTCCAAAGCCATGAGGAAAAGCTTGAAAAATTCCAGCTTTTAAAAAAGCCAGGAATGGAGGAACAACCCCAATCCAGGGAGAGCAGAGGACACAGGGAGGATGGGGAGAGGTGGCCACGAGCTCAGCTTCCAAATGGCCTCCCCTTTTTGGGAGGACAATGGGAACAATTCCCGGGAACAAAAGCTGGAAGGACACTTGATTTGAGCCATGTGTGGGACAGGAATGCTCCCAGAGCCGGGTGAGAGAAATCCCAGCCCGTCCAAGCTGGGGAACATTCAGGCAGGGATGAATCATCTTCCCAAAGCTGGAAACAACACTCCAACCCCAAAAGGACCCCTGGGAAACAACTGGGACCCCTGCAAACAACACTCAAACCCCAAAAGGATCCTTGTAAACAATACTCAAACCCCAAAAGGATCCCTGTAAACAACACTCAAACCCCAAAAGGACCCCTGTGAATCCCAAAAGGATCCCTGTAAACAACACTCAAACCCCAAAAAGACCCCTGTAAACAAGGCTCAAATGCCCAAAAAGACCCCTGGAAACAACACCCAAACCCCAAAAGGAGCTCTAGAAACAACACTCCGATCCCAAAAGGAGCCCTGTAAACAATTGGGACCGCTGTATACAACACTCCAACCCCAAAAGGACGCCAATAAACAACACTCAAAAGGAACCCTGTAAACAACATTCAGACCCCAAAAGGATCCCTGGAAACAAGGCTCAAACCCCAGAAGGAACCCTGTAAACAACACTCCAACTCCAAAAGAGCCCCTGTAAACACCACTCCAACCCCAAAAGGAGTCCTGAAAACAACACCCAAACCCCAAAAGGACCCCTGGAAACCCCAAAAAGAGCCCTGTAAACACTCAAATCCCAAAAGGGCCCCTGGAAACAACACCCAAACCTCAAAAGGACCCCTGGAAACAATACAAGACACACAGGAGCAGGGACAGCTGTGAGATTTGGAACAGGACAGGACACACAGGAGGGGGATCAGCTGTGGGATTTGGGACAGGGACATCAGAGCGGGGTCAGCTGTGGGGTTTGGAATGAGGGACAGGACACACAGGAGCAGGGACAGATGTGGGATTTGGGACAGTACACACCAAAGTGGGATCAGCTGTGGGGTCTGGGACAGGGGACAGAGCTCAGGGGATCAGCTGTGGGGTTTGGAATGAGAGACAGGACAACCAGGAGCAGGGTCAGCTGTGGGATTTGGGATGGGGACAGAGCTCAGGGGATCAGCTGTGGGATTTAGGACAGTACACACCAGAGTGGGATCAGTTGTGGGGTTTGGGACAAGGGACAGGACACACAGGATTGGGGTTAGCTGTGGGATTTGGGACAGGGGACATCAGGGTGGGATCAGCTGTGGGGTTTTGGACAGGGGGATCAGCTGCCCTGCCCTGCCCTGGGGGATCCCCAGCCTGACCTGCAGTGGAACTCTGACTTTTCCAGGGTGTGAGAGCACAGCGATGTCACCTTCATTGAGAACTTGGATGGGAAGGGAATTCCCAGCCCAGAGCACGGGGCAGGCAAATCCCAGCCAGAAAATACTCACAGAAAATCCCAGTCACAAAATACCCACAGAAAATCCCACCCTGACCAAAGCACCTTGGATATGGCTGGACTCCATCCCAAAGGGCTTTTCCATCCCAAAAACCACTTTATAATTCCCACAATGAACCCACAATGCACTCCCACACCCCCAAATCAAAGAGCACCCCAAGGAAACAGCTCCAGAGCAGGAAGAACCAGACAGGCTGCCCTGATCCTCATTTCCCAGCAGCGCTGCTTTTCCCAGGACACCCCCTAAGGAGAAAATTCCCTTTTCCAGCTGCACCTCCTCAGGGAAAGGGGGAAAATGCCCTTGGCAAGGCCCAGCTGCACTGAAAGTGCTGGGAGAACCCTCATCCTCCTCCTCCTCCTTTCTCCATTCCCAATAAATCACCACATTCCTCTCAGGGAACTCAAGGTCACTTTTTTTTCTGTAGTGGGGAAGAATTCTGGACAAAGAAAATTCATAATTTTAACTGAGAGTTTGGGGGAGAAAAATCCCCCACACCCAGTGGGACATCACAGGGAAAATTGGAAAAATAATGAAATATTTATTATTAAATATAACAATTATTATAGTTATTATTAAATAATATTATTTAATAATTAATTGATAATAACCAATAGTATTAATTTGATACTGAATATAACAATTAAAATAATTAATAATAAATTAAAATTTATGTGCAAACACATCAGTAAAACACCACAGATGGTCCTGAGGGAGGTGTCTGCTCATCCTGGGGGTTCTCAAAGCTCAGCACAAACCAAACCGGTCCAACCACTGCATATCCATGACGAATTGTTGTATTTTTATGTTATATTATTGTATTTTTATACGTTATATTGTTATATTGTTGTATTTTTACATGTTGTATTGTTGTATTGTTGTATTTTTCTATGTTATATGGTTATATTGTTGCATTTTTATATGCTATATTGCTATATTATTGTATTTTTATGTTATACTGTTATATTGTTGTATTTTTATATGTAATATTGTTGCATTATTGTATTTTTATATGTAATATTGTTGTATTAATGAGAGAGGAGGGCCCAGAGTTCCCAGTCCCACACACAAACCCCAAAAAGGAGCTGTTTGTGCTGGAAATAATTCTGATTCCCAATCTGTTCTACAAAACCCCCCTGAGATGCAAAGTTAGGCTTATTTAGGCTTCAGACCGAGCCCAGCCCAGATTCCAGCCCCTCTGCTATTCCCTCATTTCCCTCTTAATTGCATTCATCTAATTAAAGAACTTCATTAGCCCAGCTTTGACTCTCATTAAACTTGGCCCTTTTTCCCCCCATCTTTTTTGTGTCATTCTCAAGCCTTGGGATGTTATTTTTAGAGGATTTGGGAGTTTTGTGTGGCTCTGGGGAATCAAGGGCTGCTCCCAGGAGGGATTCCAGGGAATTCCAGGCTGGATAAACCATCCTGGGGGTGCAGCAACAGCTCCTGAGCACCCCAAAATTAACGGGGAGCGGTCAGGGGAACACTGGGATCAACCTGCACTCACTGCTCCTAAACCCCTCTGCAAAGCGTCCTCAGGGACTGAGTTAACTGAAAACCAGGGCAATTAACTCAAAACCAGGGCAATTAACTGAAAACCATGGGAAAAAAATTGAAAACCATGAAAAAAATTGAAAACCATGGTAATAAATTAAAAATCATGGCAATTCATTGAAAACCACGGCAATTAATTGAAGACCATGAAAAGAAAAATTGATAACCGTGAAAAAAATTGAAAACCGTGGAAAAAAATTGAAAATCATGGTAATTAATTAAATATCATGGCAAGTAATTGAAAAGCATGGGAAAAATTGAAAATCATGGCAATTAATTGAAAACCATGGTAATTAATGGAAAATCATGGCATTTAATTGGAAACCATGGCAATTAACTAAAAGCCATGGCAATTAATGGAAAATCATGAAAAGAATTGAAAATTGTGGCAATTAATTGTAAATCATGGCAATCAACTGTAAATCATGGCAATTAATTAAAAATCATGGTAATTCATTGCAAACCATGGCAATTCATTGAAAACCACGGCAATTAATTGAAGACCATGAAAAGAAAAATTGATAACCATGAAAAAAATTGAAAACCGTGGAAAAAAAATTGAAAATCATGGTAATTAATTAAACATCATGGCAAGTAATTGAAAATCATGGCAAGTAATTGAAAATCATGGCAATTAATTGAAAACCATGGTAATTAATTAAAAATCATGGCAATTCATTGCAAACCATGGCAATTCATTGAAAACCATGGCAATTCATTGAAAACCATGGCAATTCATTGAAGACCATGAAAAGAAAAATTGATAACCATGAAAAAAATTGAAAATCATGGTAATTAATTAAACATCATGGCAGGTAATTGAAAATCATGGAAAAAAATTGAAAATCATGGCAATTAATTGAAAACCATAGCAATTAATGGAAAATCATGGCATTTCATTGGAAACCATGGCAATTAACTAAAAGCCATGGCAATTAATGGAAAATCATGAAAAGAATTGAAAATTGTGGCAATTAATTGTAAATCATGGCAATCAACTGTAAATCATGGCAATTAATTGTAAACCATGGCAATCAACTGTAAATCATGGCAATTAATTGTAAACCATGGCAATTAATTTAAGATCATTAAAAAAAATTGAAAAACATGAAAAAAAATTGAAAACCATGAAAAAATTGAAAACCATGGTAATTCATTAAAAACCATGGCAATTAATTGAAAGCCATGGGAAAAAACTTGAAAGCCATGAAAAATTTTAAATAATGAAAAAAAAATTAATCATGACAACGAATTGAAAAAAAATTAATCATGGCAATGAATTGAAAAAAATTAATCATGGCAGTTAATTGTAAACCATGGCAATTAATTAAAAAACATGAAAAAAATTGAAAACCATAGCAATTAATTGAAAACCCATGGCAATTAATTGTAAGTCATGGCAATGAATTGAAAACCACGGCAATTAATTGAAAGTCATGAAAAAAATTGAAAACCATTAAAAAAAAATTGAAAGCCATGAAAAAATATTGAAAGCCATGAATAATTTTGAATCATAAAAGAAATTAAATCATGGCAATTAATTGAAAACCATGGCAATCAATTGTAAATCATGGGAGTTAATTGAAAACCATGGCAATTAATTGAAAACCAAGGCAATTAATTGAAAGCCATGGGAAAAAAATTGAAAGTTATGGTAATCAATTGCAAACCATGGGGAAAAAATTGAAAATAATGGCAATTAATTAAAAATCGTGGTAATTAACAGAAAACCATGGCAATTAATTGAAAGCCACGGGAAAAAAATTGAAAGTCATGGTAATTAATTAAAAATCATGGCAATTAACTGTAAACCATGGAAAACATTTATAACCATGGGAAAAAATTAAAAACATGGCAATTAATTGAAAATCATGGCAATTAGCTGTAAACCACGGCAATTAATTGAAAATCATGGAAATTAACTGTAAACCATGGCAATTAATTGAAAACCCCGGCAATAAAACTGCTGGAATAAATCAGCAACCAGGGATGAACCAGACAGGAACAAAATGGGATTGACCAGATCACACCTTCCAAAGTTATTCCTGATATTCCCAAATCCTTGCCTCCCACACCCAGCACATCCCAGGGGATCTGCAGCATCCTTCCAAGTCATTTATTCCCAATTTCCTCTGCCCAGCCCAGGAATGGCCAAACCCCAATTCCGGATTTTGCCACTGGATGGCACCAGAGGAAATCCTAAAAAAATTCCAGCCCAGATTCAGAAAGCAAAATCCAAACCCTAAAGGGAAGAATCCACGGGAAGATTTGGGGAAGGAAAATGTGGATTTCTTGGAAGGAGTCCAGAGGAGGTCCTGGAGCTGTTTTGGGAGAGCTGGGAATGTTCCCATGGAGAAGGGAAAAATCCAGGGAATCCTCAGAGTCCCTGAAGGGGCTCCAGGAGAGCTGCAGAGGGACTGGGGACAAGGCCTGCAGGGACAGGAGCCAGGGAATGGCTCCCACTGGGAAAGGGGAGATTGGGCTGGGATCTTGGCAAGGAATTCCTGGCTGGGAGGGTGGGCAGGGGCTGGGCTGGAATTCCCAGATTTGCTGTGGCTGCCCCTGGATCCCTGGCAGTGCCCAAGGCCAGGTTGAATCCACCTGGGATAGCGGGAGGTGTCCCTGCCATGGATGGGATTTAGGGTCCCTTCCCACCCAAACCATCCCAGGATTCCAGACCTGGGTTCCATCAATGATTTTAGTTCAGTGTTCAAACCCAACATTCCCTGCCTGTGGACACTGGGGGTATTTCCTATTTCTTTCCAGATCCTGGGATATTCTGGAAGGGACCTCAGGAATCAATTCCTGCTCTCAAATGACTCAGCCTGGGACAGAACCCTCCAAGCAACTGAGCCCATCTCAGGCTCTAAAACTGCCCTAAATTACCTCTAATATTATTTATTTGTAATTCTTAGTATAATTTATTTGTAATTCTTTGTCCCTAAATCCTTCTGGAGCAGTCACAGCCCCTGCATTCCCAAGCCCTGGATGAGCTCAGCCTCCATCCATGGAGCAGCACTCCCCAGCCCAAGCTCCCTCTGGGATAATTCATTTGTCTTTTGGGGTTTGCTGCTGTTTGCAGAGGATTTGGGATTCCCTGGAGATGGAGGCCGTGGCCAGTCCCAGCCTGTGCTGAGGACAAGCTCCCTCTGGATTTGTGCTAGGAATTTTCATTTTTAATGAAGATTTCCATGGCCAGGCTGTCTGGGCTAACAACAGCAGGGATAAATTGGAGTTAAATGAAGATTTTAATGAAGATTTCCATGGCCAGGGCTAATAACAGCAGGGATAAATTGAGTTAAAATCCTCTTGGCACTCATGGGACCTTCAAACCAATGAGGAAATCCTTTTTTCTTGGATACTTGGCCCAACTGGACCAAATCCCAGCATTTCCTGCCACAGGCTGTGTTTAGAGACACTCAGACCTGGCTTTTAATTATTCCAATGTAATTTTGGCCCTGGTTTGGGGCCAGTCCAGGCTATTAATGGCTCAGGACTCAGAGGTGGTTTGTGGGAAGCAGGAATGAACGTGGATGTGGCTCAAGGGATTCTCCTCAGGGACGTGTCCTGCTCAGGGGTGGGAGGGGGAATTTTGTCCTGTGCCAGGGATGCCAAGGAAAAGCAGGAACGGCTTTGGTTCCTGTGGAGCAGCAGGTGAGGGATGGGAAATCCAGGCTGGCAGTGCCAGGGGAGTTTTCCAAAATGCACTGTAGGAAATTCCAGGGGAGGGAAGGGATTCCTTGCCCTGGCTGAGCCCAGACTCCCCCCTGCCCCATCCCAAATTCCCCCAGCTGACCCCAAACTCTCCCTGACTGATCCCAAACTCCCCATGGCCCATCCAAAACTCCCCCTGGCCGATCCCAAACTCCCCCTGGCTGATCCCAAATCCCCCCTGGCCGATCCCAAACTCCCCCTGGCTCATCCCAAACCTCCTGTCCCATCCCAAACTCCCCCAACTGACCCCAAACTCCCCCTGGCCAATCCCAAACCCCTCTGGCTCATCCTAAACTCTCCCGGGCCCATCCCAAACTCCCCCAGCTGACCCCAAACCCCCCTGGCTGACCCCAAAGCCCGGCAGCCCCTTTTAGAACACATTCCATGGACCAGCCCTACAACACCAGGGGTTTAGCACAGGAACATCATTCCCAAAAGACAGGAAGCAGCTTGTCAGAGCTCCAGGTGCTAAGAATTTTAAACCTGCTGTACAAGAAGACACTACATTTGATCTAAAACCATAAAACTAACTTGCAAAATTAATAAATACCACAAAAACTACGAGTGTATAGTTAAAGTGTGTAATATCACAAAGTGAAAAACTTGGAAGTTGGAACTTTAAATATAGTAATAAACATGAAACAAAATAAATAAAATATAAATAGTAAATATATTGGTTTTACTATTTATATATTGTGAAGTTTTGAACTTTAAAAACAGTAATAAATAAGAAACAAAATAAAATATAAACAAAATATAAATTGTACATATAATATATGTACTATTTCTATTTTGTTTATATTTTATTAAATATATTTATAATATATATTTATACTATATAATTATTAAAATATATATTATATAAATATATAAAGTATTATATTTTATATTAAATACATATTTATATATGTAAACATATATATTATATATATTAAATATATTCACTATTTATATATTATTAAATATAGAACTTTAAACGATAGTAATAAATATGAAACAAAATAAAAACAAAATATAAATAGTAGATATATTTGCTATTTATATTTTGTTTATATTTTACTAAATATATTTATATATTGAAATATACATATTAATAATATATCATATATAATAACATATTATTATGTACTATATCAAATATATATTTAAATATATATATTATATATTAAACATATTTACTATTTATACATTAAGAAGTTTAGAACTTTAAAAATAGTAATAAATATGAAACAAAATAAAATACAAACAAAATGTAAATAGTAGATATATTTACTATTTCTATTTTGTTTATATTTTATTAAATATATTTATATATTGAAATATACATACTAATAATATATAATTATAATATATAATTATATAATATATAGTATTATATATTATATAAAATATATTTTTAAATATACATTATATACTAAATATATTTACTACTTATATATTGTGATGTTTAGAACTTTAAAAATGGTAATAAACATGAAACAAAATCAAATATAATGAAAATATAAATAGTAAATATAATTATATAAAATACAATAATAATTATATATAATATAATAATTCTGAGTACTATAATGTATAATGTATAATGTATAATATATAATATACTATATACTCTACATTATATATTATATATTATATATTATATATTATATATTATATATTATATATTATATATTATATATTATATATTATATATTATATATTATATATTATATATTATATATTATATATTATATATTATATATTAACAAAAAACCCCAAATATGATCTCCGGGATTCCTGGAGAGTTGTCCCTCCCAGCTCTGTCCCCAGGCACAGGAAGCTCAGGATGCTGTGTCCAGCTGATAGCGCACAAGGAATTTTAAAAAGCCGCCATCTCCTGCCTCAGGCCTGCAGCCAATTCCCTTCACAGCCCTCGGGGTCCCCACAGGGAAAATTAGGAAGAAGGGGGGAAAAAACCCCCCCCAAAAAAATAACAACACGTGGAAAACAAAGGAATTCTGCACGGAATTTGTGTCCTGCAGCCCCCAGCCCAGCCCCTGGAGCTGCTCCCCAGCCCTAGAATCATCTGGAGCTGCTCCTTATCTGCTCCTTATCACAGAATCCCAGAATAATGAGGTTATCAGCAGATCCAGGCGTTTCCATAAGCTCCCTGATCACAGGGAACAGGGAGCAATTCCCAGAGCAGGAGCATCACCCTGAGCCACCCAGGAATTCCTGGTATGGCCCAGAAGGGGCACAGTGCTCATTCCATGGGATTGGAATGCTCTGGAATTCTGGATTCAGCCAGGCAGTGTGGGAGGTGAGGGGTGCTGAGAGCTGGGATCTGCCCCATGGAGGCTTTAGGATCAGAGGGAATTCCCTGGGATATCCCAGCATCCAGGAGAAGGGAATTCTGCCACAACCACGTCATCAGGAATGACCACTCTTATCCCAGGGTTTTCCCCAAAATCAGCTCCCAAACCCACAGACAGGAGTCAGCACTGAGGGAATCCCACAAAGGAATCCATACCACAAATCCCATCCCACATGTAGGGAATCCCATAACCTGTGGATTCATCCCCTAAATCACATCACCTGTGAATTCATTCCCCCAAACCCCATGCCACATCAAGGGAATCCCACAAACCTATGGAATTCATCCCCCAAACCCCACATCCCACATGTAGGAAATCCCATACCCTGTGGATCCATCCCAAACCCCAATCCCACATGGAGGGGATCCCATACCCTGTGAAATCACCCCCCAGATCCCATCCCACATGGAGGGAATCCCATCCCACATGTAGGAAATCCCATAACCTGTAAATTCATTCCCCAAACCCCATCTCCCATGGAGAGAATCCCATACCCTGTGGATCCATCCCAAACCCCAATCCCACATGTACAAAATCCCATAACTTGTGAATCCATTCCCCAAACCCCAATCTCACATGTAGGGGATCCCATAACCTGTAAATCCATCCCAAACCCCAATCCCACATGTAGGAAATCCCACAAACCTGTAAATCCATCCCAATCCCATGTCCCAGCCCTGTGCAGCCCTGACCTGTCCCACCCGGTGCCCTTCACGGAAGTTCCGGAGTTTTCCTCCAGATTCAAAAATAACCTCAGGACTTTTCCTGTTTGGGAAGTGGGCAAAGGGAAAAACACCACGGGACACTGCTCCAGCTGGGAAAATCCCAAAAACGCCCCGGCCCCGCACAGGATGTGTAAAAATAAATATGGCTGCTGATAGGATCAGGACACGGAGAGTGCTCAGTCCCACCTTGGCCCTGCCCTGCACACCCCGGCCCCTGGGGATGGCTTGGAGCAGGGAAAAGGGATTGAGGGACAGGGAAAAGGGATTTAGGGACGGGGATAGTGGGGTTTAGGAAAAGGGAAAAGGGATTTAGGGACAGGGATAGTGGGGTTTAGGAAAAGGGAAAAGGGATTTAGGGACAGGGAGACTGGGGTCTAGAGGAAAAATGGATTTAGGAAAAGGGAAGATGGGGTTTAAGGGAAAAGGGAGAGTAGGGTTTGGGAAAAAGGGATTTAGGGACAGGGAGAGTGGGGTTTAGGGAGGGTGAGTTTTAAGGAAAAGGGAGAACGGGGTCTAGGGAGAGTGGGGTATAGGGACACGGAGAATGGGGTTCAGGGAAAAGGAGAAAAAGGGATTTAAGGAAATGGGAGAATGAGATTTTGGGATTTAGGGAAAAGGGGAAAAAGGAATTTAGGGAAAGGGAGAGTGGGGTTTAGGGAAAAGGAAGAATGGGGTTTAAGGGAAAGGGAGAAAGGGGTTTAAGAAAAAGAGGAAAAAGGGATTTAAGGAAAAGGGAGAGTGGGGTTTTAGGAAAAGAGAGAAAAGGGATTTAAGGAAAAGAGAGAATGGGATTTGGGGATTTAGGGAAAAGGAAAAAAAGGGATTTAGGGAAAGGAAAAATGGGATTTAAGGAAAAGGGAGAGTGGGGTTTAGGGGAAAGGGGGAAAAGAGATTTAGGGAAAGGAAGAATGGGTTTAAGGAAAAGGGAGAATGGGGTTTTAGGAAAAGGTAAAAAAGGGATATAAGGAAAAGGGGATTTAAGGGAAAAGGGCAAATGGGATTTAGGGAATGACCCAAAGCTTCGGAAGGGCACAGGGGGTGATTAACTCAGGCATTAAACCAGGCAAGGAGGAATTAATCCCAGAGATACAATTATCACCTCTGCAGAAGGATCCAGGGGGAAATTCCAGCACATTCCAGGGCCTAAAGAGGCTCCAGGAATAAAAATTATTTTTAATCATTTTATGTGTAATAGATCTAGTAATCTCTTTATATATCTATTTTAATATGTGTTGTGTATATTATGTATTTATTTTTATATTGTGTGTGTATATATTTATATCTTACACATGCTCTATATTAATATTTTTATTTTACATTTCTTATATATTTATTTTTTATAATTTTATGTGTATTGTATATATTTATATTTTATCTGGATTAGATACAATTTATCTCTATTTAAATATATGCTTGCTATATATATTAGATACAATAGCTGGAACACACCACATCTGGGGATTACCCTAATTAATCATCAACTAATTAAGAAATTAAAACTAAAACAGGAGAGAGAAGAGGAGGAAAAGTTCCACACGAAGGATTTGCAGCACAGACTAAAACCACTTGTATAAACTAAAAGCTCAGTGGCATAAATTAAAAATCAGTTGAGTAAATTAAGAAAATCAGTAGAATACATTAAAATCAATTGAATAAATTAAAAATCAGCAGAATGAATTAAAAACCAGATGTATAAATTAAAATAAGCCAGGCCCAGCCTGTGGTGTCCAAACCCCTCCCGGAAAAGGAAACAACCCCAGGAGCAGGGAAATGCCTGGAATTCCTCGGGATCAGGGGCTGCAAATCACTGCTAAAAATAAACACTCATCCAAAATCCCTGAACCTGTCTGGGTTCCCAGGGACTGAATTCCATATTCCATCCAGGAATCCTGGAATGCCCTGATGGGAAGAATTCCATATTCTACAGGGAATCCTGGAATGTTCTGATGGGAAGAATTCCATATTCAGACAGGAATCCTGGAATTTCCTTATAGGAAGAATTCCATATTCCAAATATAAATCCTGAAATGCTCCAATGGGAAGAATTCCATATTCCACACCAGAATTCTGGAATGTCCTGATCAGAAGAATTCCATATTCCACATGGGAATCCTGGAACATCTCAATGGGAAGAATTCCATATTCCAAATATTAATCCTGGAATATCCCAATGGGAAGAATTCCATATTCCACCCAGGAATGTCCCAATGGGGACGAATTCCATATTCCAAATATTAATCCTGGAATATCCCAATGGGAAGAATTCCCTATTCCACAGGGAATACTGGAATGTCCTGATCAGAAGAATTCCATATTCCACACAGGAATGTCCCAATGGGAATAATTCTATATTCCAAATAGGAACACTTGAAATTCCTTATGCAAAGAATTCCATATTACATCCAGGAATGCCCTGATGGGAAGAATTCCATCCAGAAATCCTGGAATGCACCAATGGGAAGAATTCCACATTCCACAGAGGAATATCCCAATGGGAAGAATTCCATACTCCACATGGGAATGTCCCAATGGGAAGAATTCCATCCAGGAATCCTGGAATGCCCAATGGGAAGGAACCCACAGGATCTGGGATGCAGCTCCCAGCCCTGAAGGGAAAATCCCTCCCTGGGCATCCCTGGAGCTTCAGCAGCCTCAGGAATGGGATCATTCCCTGGATTCCTGGGAACCCAGCAGGGAGCTGCTCCTGTGCCAGGGACCAGGAGAGTCATTGCAGGAAATTATCACAGCCAGGAAAACAAGGAGATGCTGGAAGCCCAGAAACCCCTCCAGAGAGAGGCAGTGGGGAGAGAAGGGCCTGAGAGAATCCATGGAATGGGTTGGGTTGGGAAGGACCCTAAATCCCATTCCTATTCCATCCCATCCATGGGCAGGAGGATGATTCCATGATCTCAGGTGGATCCAACCCCAATGTCCAGCCTGGCCTTGGGCACTGCCAGGGATCCAGGGGCAGCCACAGAAAATCTGGGAATTCCAGCCCAGCCAGCAATTCCTTGCCAAGATCCCAGCCCAATCTCCCCTTTCCCAGTGGGAGCCATTCCCTGGCTCCTGTCCCTCCATCCCTTGTCCCCAGTCCCTCTCCAGCTCTCCTGGAGCCCCTCCAGGCCCTGCCAGGGGCTCTGAGCTCTGCCTGGAGCCTTCCCTTCTCCAGGGGAACATTCCCAGCTCTGCCAGCCTGGCTCCAGAGCAGAGGGGCTCCAGCCCTGCAGCAGCTCCGGGGCCTCCTCTGGGCTCTCTGCGGCAGCTCCACGTCCTCCTGCTGTTGGCCCCAGGGCTGGGGCAGCTCTGCAGGTGGGCTCTCACCTGAGGGAGGGCACAGGGACACAATTCCCACCTTGCCTTTGCCATCAGCCAGGGGGGGCTGGGCTGGGCCATTCCAGCCTCATCCACAACATCCCAAATCCCTCTCCCAGGGCTGCTCCCAATCCATCCTCCCCCAGCCTGTTACATTAATATTTTACATTTCTTATATATTTATATTTTTAGATTTTTATATTTTTATTGTATATATTTATATGTGTTTTGTATATATTTATATACAATATATACAATACATACAATATATACAAGACTGTATATAAACATATATACAATAAATATATATTGTATAAATTTATATATAGTATATATTTTATAGTTTTATTGTATATATTTTTATATATTGTATGTATACAATACAATATATACAATATTTTATATAAACATATACAATAAATATATGGCTTATATTTATATTTTATTGTATATATTTATATTTTATAATTTTATTGTACATCTTTATATGTATTGTATGTATTTATATACAATATATACAATATTGTATATAATTATATACATACTGTATATATTTATATTTTATGTGGATTATATACAGCTTATCTCTATTTAAATATATGTTTGCTATATATATTAGATACAACTGCTGGAACACAACAAATTTGGGGATTACCCTAATTAATCATCACCTAATTAGAGAACAACACCACCTTCCCGGTGCTCAGTTCCCAGCAGGACTCTTTGTCTGGGACCATTTCTCTCCCTGATTTGATTTCTGCGTGCCCTGACCACCCTGAGTTATTTTCCTCAGCAGCCTCACCCAGCCCAGCCAGGCTGATCTCCTCTTGCACTTCCTGCTTTTATTTCCAGCTTCCATTGATTTTCCTGCCTGGGCACTGCCTGCAGCCTCTGCTCCACAGCTCAGCCCCAGCGAGAATTAAATCGGGGTTTGGTGTGATTCCCTCTAAAATCTGAGGATAGGCAGGCAGCAAAACAGGCTCTGAAGCACCAACACCCCTCCTATTTTGTCCTTTTATCCCCATTCTTATTTAGTTTCCAATAAAAATTAAAGCCCTGCCTAACAAGCCCAGTTTGGAGCAGGATTTAGCAGAGCATCCTGCACATCAAACTTCTGCAGCAAACTCAAATCTGAGCACCAGCACTAAAAAGGAGAAAAAAGAATAATTCTGATTTTGCTCTTAACCTGCAGGACCTAAATCTTGTCCTGGGAAAGATACAAAGATCCATTCAAGAGGGGAAAACCTAAAAAACCAAAGCTGCATCCCACATCCCAGCTATGGGACTGACTTGGAATGACATGTTAAAAAGCCAAAACCTCACCTGGATCTCCAACAGATGATGTTAAGGAAAAATCACAAAACACAATCTTATTTCAAGGTTATTTTACAAGGATCTCTATTATTAGACAGACTCAAACGGGAAGGAAATTAGATTTTGCTTCCCATGAGACAATATTTAGTCATTAATTCACACTGCCATAAATTAAGAAATGAAGATTAAATGTAAAAACTCAACACTTTACAGGCATCAGACCCAAATAACCACTGGGTTTTTCCTACCACCACTATTTTTAGCCAATTTGACCCCCCCAGAGCTGCAGGATAATATTTAAGGCATTTTAAGAAGCACAGCCATGGAATGCAGGGATGTGTCACCCCAGCTCCCTTCCAGCTCCTATTTTGGAATTCCTGGCTGGGTTTGCCTGGCACAGCTCAGTCCATGGATGGCACCAGCTGGGAATGGGCACTCAGAGCTCTGTGCCCAGGGAGAGACAAATGGACAAACACAGAGCAGGGATCTGGGGTTGGGTTTGTCAGGGGAAAATTCAACCCCAAATCTTGGCTTGAAGGGAATTTCACTGCAGGGACAAGGAGGGAGAGGAGAGGGACTGGGGACAGAGGTGGAAGGACAGGACACAGGGAATGGCTTCCAGTGCCAGAGAGCAGGGCTGGATGGGAGATTGGGAATTCCTGGCTGGGCTGGAATTCCCAGATTTGCTGAGGCTGCCCCTGGATCCCGGGCAGTGCCCAAGGCCAGGTTGGAGCAGCCTCGGACAGTGGGAGGTGTCCCTGCCATGGATGGGGTGGGATGGGATTCAAGGTCCCTTCCAACCCAAACCATTCCAGGATTCTGGAGCCCCTCTGCTCTGAGAGAGCTGGGAATGTTCCCCTGGAGAAGGGAAAAATCCAGGAAATATTTAAAATCCCTAAAGGGACTCCAGGAGAGCTGCAGAGGGACTGGGGACAAGGCCTGCAGGGACGGGAGCCAGGGAATGGCTCCCACTGGGAAAGGGGAGATTGGGCTGGGATCTTGGCAAGGAATTCCTGGCTGGGCTGGAATTCCCAGATTTGCTGAGGCTGCCCCTGGATCCCTGGCAGTGCCCAAGGCCAGGTGGAGCCCCCTGGGACAGAGGGAGATGTCCCTGCCCATGGATGGGGTGGAATAAATGAACTTTAGGGTCCCTCCAAGCGAATCCTGAGCAGGGAAATTTGGAATATTCAAGGGTCAGTGTGGGATTTTCTGTCCTCACTGAGGGAGCTGAGCACAGAGTTTCTGTTCCTCCCAAAGGCAGCTCCTCCCTCCTGCAGGGAAACCTCCCCACGTTGGTTTCCAAGCCAAGAGCACAGGAAAATTCCCCTGGACTGAAAAGCCCAAGGCTCCTCCAGTCCTGCTCCAACACCTGAACACTCTTTGGTTCATCCTGAATCCCACACCAGATCCTGGAGCTTTTCCATGCCCAGCCCCACATCCTGCAGCACATTCCCATACAAATGTGGGAACAAATGCCTGGGCATTCCCAACAAATCAGGGAACCACTCAGAGATGGAAAAACCCACAAGGACCAACAAAATAAACTCCTGACCTGTAGGAAATGGATTTATAGAGAATTCTCAAAGCCTGACAGGAGTCACACACAGAGTGCATCTGTATGCAAACCTCGAGATAAGAAATGCTGATAGAAATGCCATGGAATGAAACAGACATCGCTCAGAGAGAAATAGAAATAAAAACAAGCTTCAAAAGATGACTTTACAAAAAAAATCTGGATACTTTAGAGAAATCTATAAAAAACACATTAAGACCCATGAAAAATAATTTTAGATTATTAACTTTAAAGCCTTTGCAGTATGGTGTGGCAAAAGCTGATAAGCCAAGAAATGCTTCTAGTGGATTGTAATTAGGAAATAGTGAGCTTTTAATAGTAATAGTGCAAATTATAACTATATTATATATAATCTCTATATGTATTATCTATATATATATCTATATATAGATAATTATAATCCATCAATATATAGATTATCTAGCTATATCGCCTATATGTCTAGGTGGAATATAACATATAATAATTAAATAAAATAATATAATAAAATAATATAATATATTTATCTATATTATAGCTATATTATCTACAGATCTATTACCTATATTATCTACATTATATACATATTTATAAATAGATACAAATAATTATAATTTATCTATATATCTAGATATGTATCTATCCATATTATATCTATATTATCTATATTTTCAATATAAATCAATATATAATTATAATCTATCTATATCTAGATAATCTAGCTGTATTATCTATATATGTCTATATATCTCTATATATTATATATTATCTATAGAGACAGATATATCGATAGTTAATTATCTATCTGTAACTATATTATATACCTATTATATATCTATATTATCTTACCCTTCCAATGAAACTAAAAATAGAATAAACGTTTTTAAAACCTCTCAGTCAAAAAAATAAAAGTTTAATCTGGGACAACTCCATCACTGCCACCCTGTCCCCAAGAGCTTTGTCCAAATAAATCTTTTAGAGCTGCATCAGAAGATTTATTAAAGGAGGTTCTTTTGGAAAGCACAGCCACAGGAAATCCTGTGCAGCCAGGGGTCCTGGATCCTGATTTTCCAAGGAATTCTGGCCCCCAGGGAGGAAGCACCTTGAGCAGGACAGTGCCAGCAGAAGGGTCAGCCCAGAGCAGCTCCTGCCCTGCCAGGGTGACAAGGGACAGCTCTGGTGGCAGCACAGTCCCACAAGAGCCCTTCTGGGGGTGCTCAGCCCCACAGAGAGCAGGACAGGAGGTTTGGAGAGCTCCTTCCTGGAATCACAGAACCCTTCAGGAAAAATTTTTAACACCATCCAGTGCAACCCCAAATGCAGCAGCACCAGGGCCAGCACTGTTCATGTCCCCAAGTGCCACATCCACAGGGCTGGAAATCCTTCAGAGATGGGCACTCCAAACCTCCCTGGGCACTTCCAAGGCCTGACACCCCTTTCCATGAGGAATATTCCAAATAATCCACCCTGAGCTTCCCTCTGCTCCTGTCCCTGTTCCCCTCCTGGCAGGAGCTGTGCAGAGCCACAAGGGCCCCCTGAGCCTCCTTTGCTCCAGGCTGAGCCCCTGCCCAGCTCCCTCAGGGATTCTGCAGCCCCTTCCCAGCTCCCTCAGGGATTCTGCAGCCCCTTCCCAGCTCTCCCTGAGGATTTGTGCAGCCCCTTCCCAGCTCCTGGGGGAGGGTTTGGGATTGGGGCTGGCAGCAGGATGGGAAGGGGGAGATTCTGGGAATCCCTTCCCTGGGATTCAGGCTCTGGGCTTAGGTCTGTCCCAGGATTTCCCTCCCAGAGGAAAATTCAGCATGGGAAGTGCTGCCCCTCCATCCCTGTGAGGTGTTAATGATGGGAGCAAACTCCCAAAGCTGCTGGGATAAACCCCATATCCTAGAATTGAAGCAGTGTGATGGAATTCCAGCAGGAATTGCAGCGGGAATTGTGGGGTTCCAACCCTCTCTGCCCAAAAAGGGAACTCCAGAGGAGCAGCTCAGAGCATTGAATGCTGGTGGGTGGCAGCAAAGCTGCTCCCAAGGCATTTCTCTGCTCTGAGGTAACTCTGCAAAGAGAATTTCAGGGTTAAACAGCAACAGAGGAGAATTTCAAGGAATAAAAAGACAAAAAAATCCTACCCTGGAAAATTCAAGAGGCTGGATGGCAGCTAAGCACACGTGCAAAATTAAAATTATTCAGAAGCAGAGCTAATTAGTTAATATCTGAATAATGAGGAGCTCCTTCAAACATCAGGAGCAGGAAAGCTGCCAGAGCAAAGGAGTGGGAGTTCTCCTTCAACTCCTCTACATGACTGGGCAAAGTAGAAAAAGGGATTTTTTTTCCTTTTTTTTTTAAGGACTAGTTAATAAATATGTAAAAAGCACAATAGAGCAAAGGAGACAAGAGATTCTCTGGGTGGCATTCCCACATTTCCTTCCCCAGGACTCTTGGAAGGAGCCAGACTTGCTCACCAGGGGGATGTGGACATCCAAATTCACTCGAATGTTGAAAGCATTGTGAGAATCCCAAAAAAACAGCACAAAATGTGCTAATAAATCTCTGCTCCCCCAGCACAGGCTCCCCAGGGGTTTCCACAGGGCAGGACCATGAGCTGACGCTCTGCAGAGGACACAGAACCCTGGAGCAGCTCCAGAGCCAAAGAGGAGCTGCCAGCACTGAGGGAGGATCAGGTGACAGAGGGACAAAAGGGGCAGAGGGACACTCAGAGGGGACAAACCCTTTTAAAAACCCTTTAAACCCCTCTTTAAAAATCCTTTAAAACCCCTTTCAAAAAAACCTTTTAAAAACCCTTTTAAAAAGCCCTTAAAAACCTCTTTTTAAAAACCCTTTAAGCCCCCTTTTAAAAACCCTTTAAAACCCCTCTTTAAAAACCCTTTAGCCTCCTCTTTAAAAGCCCTTTAAAGCCCTTCTTTAAACACACTTAAAAATCCCTTTTAAAAAACCCTTGAAACCCCCAGCCCCAGGGGAAGCAGCCCTGGGCTCCCAGCTCAGCTCAGCCTGTAGGAGCAGGGAAAGCAAAGCAGGAAAGGTCCCTGTGCCCCAGTCTCCCCTCCATCCCACCCCTCTGATCCTTCCAGAACCTTCCCTGGGAGGTGAGAACTCAGTGGGGAGAGGCAGAACAGGACAAGGAGTCAGCCAAGGGCTCTGCCAGCAGAAAAATGGGAATTCACTAAAAACCTGAGCCTTGGGAGGTAAAAAAAAAAACAAAATATGAGTGAGGTAAAATTTCCTCCTAATCCTCCAGGACAGCCTAGACCTGCTCCTGGGTCCTCTCCTAACCTAGGCCTGCTCCTGACCCTCTGTGACAGCCTAGGCCTGGTCCTAGTCCTCTCCTAACCTAGGCCTGCTCCTGACCCTCTGTGACAGCCTAGACCTAGTCCTAATCTCTGTGACAGCCTAGACTTGCTCCTGAACCTCTGGAACAGCCTAGACCTGCCCCTGGTCCTCTCCTAGTCCTAGAGCTGCTCCTAACTCTCTGTGAAAGCCTAGACCTGCTCCTGACCCTCTGGGACAGCCTAGACCTGCCCCTGGTCCTCTCCTAACCCTAGAGCTGCTCCTGACCCTATGGGACAGCCTAATTCTAATCCTCTCCTAACCCAAGACATGCTCCTAACCCTCTGTCACAGCCTAGACCCAGTCCTAGTCCTCTGTGACAGCCTAAACCTTCCCCTGGCCCTCTGGGACAGCCTAGACCTGCCCCTGGTCCTCTCCTAACCCTAGAGCTGCTCCTAGCTCTCTGTGACAGCCTAAACCTTCCCCTGGCCCTCTGGAACAGCCTAAACCTGCACCCACTCCTCTCCTAACCCTAGAGCTGCTCCGAGGCACCAAAGGCAGCACGTCCCAGCCCTCCAGGCACCCCAGGACCCATCCCCCTGAGTGAAAGGGCTCCAGTGATCCAGGAAGGATCCTTGGGAAGCTCCTGGCCAGGGAATCTCCAGCATAAACCCAGCCCAAGCTCAGCCTGGAGATCCCTGGGGGCCCTGGCTGGGTTTGCTGCGTGACCCTGGAGCAGCTCCACTCCTGAATCCCACAGCAGGAGAATCCAGGAGAGCTTTGGATCGGGAGAATTCCTGGATTTTTTTTTTCAGGAAATGCAGCAGGGCTGGGAGAACAGGGAAATCTGGGAATTACAGGGATTCACATCTCAGAGCTGTGTACAGAACCTCAGCACTGGTGAGGAGAAATTATCCATAAAACCTGGGATTTTAAAGGGCAGAGATAAATGCTCCACACATTGAGCATCCAGACCAGTCCAGACCATAAATATTGATTATTTCCCAGGAGAAATTCCTGATATTCTTTCCTCTCCACCAAAAAACCTGGGATCTACACAGCACTAGCCTGAGAAGGGAACAATAACACAATTCCAGCAGCACTGCAAGAACTGTCCTTTAAAACCCAATTAATTCTGGACACACCAAGGCTGCTTTTGAGGAGGAAAAGTCAGGATTTCATATTTTTTTTCTTTTTTAGTTTTTTTTTGCAGATTCCCTGTGTGGGTGGCAGGAAAATGGGCTGAAAGCTCCTTCAAAAGCTCCTGGGAGGTTTTCATGAGCAGACAATTTACAGCTGTTGCAGGCAGATTCCTGAGAGAGTCCTGTGGCCAGACAGCCCCTGCTGGGAGCTGATATTCCTGAATTCCTGCCTGGAAAAGGGATGGGATTCATGGAACCCAGGTAAAGTCTGGAGCACTCAGTGTGATTCCAGCTCAGTGTGCTCATATTCCAGGAATTCCTGCCTTGAAAAAAGGGATGGAGCTGCTGGGATTAATGGAGCCCAGGAAAAGGCTGGAGCACTCAGTGTGCTGATATTCCAGGAATTCCTGCCTGGAAAAAGGGGATGGGATCGCTGAAGATGGGATTAATGGAGCTCAGGCAAAGTCTGGAGCATTCAGTGTGATTCCAGCTCAGTGTGCTGATATTTCAGGAATTACTGCCTGGAAAAGGGATGGGATTCATGGAGCCCAGGCAAAGTATGGAGCATTCAGTGTCATTCCAGCTCACTGTGCTGATATTCCAGGAATTCCTGTCTGGAAAATGGGATGGGGCTGCTTAAAAGGAGATTCATAGAGCCCAGGCAAAGTCTGGAGCATTCAGTGTGATTCCAGCTCAGTGTGCAGCCCCGGGGGTTTTACAGATGCTGGGGCTGATTTTTCAATGATTTCCCTCATGATGGGACTCTCAGGAGACACTTCTGAGCGAGGAAAGGAAAATCCCCTCCATCCCAAAGCTGCTCCAGGCTCTCCTTCCTTTCCCCAGCAGGGCTGATGGGCACAGCCCAGCAGGGCTGTCCCAGGAGGAGCAGAATTCCCTCCCCAGCCTGGGATAAACCCAGGGCAGCCCTTCATCCATGGGCTGGGCTTCCGCCTCTGCACATCTGCACCACAGAACATTGTCCCCATGTCACCCCAGGACGGGCTGGGACAGCCTGGCCACGCCTGCTCCATCCCCAGGGATGCTCCTGCTCTCCCTGCTCATCCAGAACCAGAATTCCCAAACTGGGACAGCCTGGCCACCCCTGATCCATCCCAGCAGCTCCAGGGGTGCTCCTGCTCTCCACGGTCATCCAGGGGAACCAGAATTCCCAAATTGGGACAGCCCGGCCACCCCTGGTCTGTGCTCCCCATGCTCCTCCGGGGGAAGCAGAATTCCCAAACTGAGACAGCCTGGCCACCCCTGCTCCAGCCCAGCTCCAGGGATGCTCCTGCTCTCCCTGCTCACCCAAGGGAGCCAAAATTCCCAATCTGGGACAGCCTGTCCACCCCTGATCCATCCCAGCAGCTCCAGGGATGCTCCTGCTCTGTGCTGTCCCTGCTCATTCAGAACCAGAATTCCCTGGAACCAAAATTCCCAAATTAGGACAGCCTGGCCACCCCTGCTCCAGGGGTGCTCCGGCTCTCCATGCCATTCCAAGGGAACCAGAATTCACAAACTGGGACAGCCTGGCCACCCCTGCTCCATCCCCAGAGCTGTGCTCTCCCTGCTCACCCAAGGGAACCAGAATTCCCTGGAACCAGATTTCCCGTATGGGACAGCTTGCCCACCCCTGCTCCATCCCAGCCCAGCAGCTCCAGGGATGCTCCTGCTCTGTGCTCTCCCTGCTCATTCAGAACCAGAATTCCCAGGAACCAAAATTCCCAAATTAGGATAGCCTGGCCACCCCTGCTTCCCATGCTCATCCAAGGGAACCAAAATTCTAAGACTGGGACAGCCTGGCCACCCCTGCTCCACCTCCAGGGATGTTCCTGCCCTGTGCTCCTCATTCTCATTCAGAATTCCAGAGGCTCAGGGAGGGCAGGGAAGGGACAGAGCTGAGCCCAGGATGTGAGAGCACAGCTGGAACCCAGAGCCCCAAACCCCAGGGCCAGTGCAGACACTGGGAAGCCACAAAGGAGCCCAGCATGTGCTGGAGGGAGCAGATCCAGCTGGGAAACAACTCCCAGGAGGTGGGAGAGGACAAAAACCCCTCCCCATGAGCACAGAGCAGGAATGAGCCGGGTTTGTGCCTGCCCAAAGCTCCTGAACTTCCCCAAATTCACCAAAACTCAGTCCTGGCTCTGGCCCCACAAACCCCTGTGCGCCAGCTCCTGCCTGGGCTGGAAATCTGGGATAGCCACAGCCAAACCTCCTTCAGCTTTATGGGTAATTTCTCCATCCTGTACCAAGGGACAGCTGTGGGAAACAGCAAAACTCAGAAGATTTTTAGAAAGTTGTAAAACAAATTCCATTTTAGGAGATGCTGGGAGCCCAGAGGGGATGAAGAAGAATCCCAGGGCTTGCTTGAGCCATATCTGGGTGGCACACAGGAAATAAGTTTTGTTCAGCTACTGAATACAATTTTTGGGGGTTGTTTTGGTACTTTTCCTCCTTTAAGTTCCTTTGGCAAAATGTTTAGGCCCTTTGCTTCAGGGCAAAATGCTTTTAAGGAGCAATTGAAGGTCACCAAAGCTGTGAAGTGGGAAAAGTTGGTTGTTTTATAGTTGAGAGGAACCGAGCAAGAGCCAAAACTGTGCATGGCAAGCAGAGCGCCTGACGTGACTGAGAAATCACTGCTGTATCAAACCTGGAGTTTCTCTGGTTTGCCAGCACTGTTTATGTAAGTTTCTGTGCTCAGTTTCCCAAATTCAGCTCCAGAATCCTGAATGCCACAGGAGTTTCTAGGCTCAGTTTCCCAAATTCAGCTCCAGAATCCTGAATGCCACAGGAGTTTCTAGGCTCAGTTTCCCAAATTCAGCTCCAGAATCCTGAATGCCACAGGAGTTTCTGGGCTCAGTTTCCCAAATTCAGCTCCAGAATCCTGAATGCCACAGGAGTTTCTGTGCTCAGTTTCCCAAATTCAGCTCCAGAACCCTGGATGCCACAGGAGTTTCTGTGTTCAGTTTTCCAAGTTCAGCTCCAGAACTCTGGATGCCACAGGACTGTCAGAATTCCAACCCAGCTCCATTGGAAAATACAGCAGAAAATAACCCAGAGAACATTCCCTGTCCACAGCACGAGCCCAAACTCAGGAGCAAAAATTCCAGGCTGGGAGGAGCTGGGATGGAATTCCCAGAGCAGCTGGGGCTGCCCCTGATCCCAATCCAGGTTGGATCCACCTGGGACAGTGGAAAGTGGAGAAGGAGGATCATCCTTAAGGTCCCTTCCCACCCAAACCACTCCAGGATTCCCTGATCTGTCCAACATCCCAGACACAAAACACTAATAAATATAATACACATAATCCTAAAAAATAATAAATACCAAACATAATATTGACATAATTCTAATAAATATAATACACACAATCCTAAAAAAAAAAAAACTCAAAAAAGAGGAGCTGGAGTGCCCCAGCTGGGCACAGGGAGGTGCCAAGCAGGGAATGGCCATGGAAAACACGCAGGCCAGGCAGGAGCTGAGGCAGGAATTAGGGAGCTCAGCCTAATCCCAGCCCTGCCTTAATCCACTCAGGAGCTGCCCAGGTCCTCACTGAGCCTCCTTTCACTGCTCTGATCCCTGAAAATTCCCATTTTCTGTTCCAGAGTTTCACATCTCCATGATTGTGGCTGAAATCCCAGCCTGGCTGATCCATGCCCAGGTAGAACATTCCTGATTCTCCTGCAGGGCACTGGGAAACACCAAACAGGGTTGATAAAGAGCACCAAGGAACAGCCTGGAAAGCAAACACACACCCGGGAGGGAACAAAACCCAGCGAGGAGCTGTTTGCAGGACACAAAAACCACAGGATCAGGCAGGGAAGTACAGGAATCACCTGGAAATCATTGCCAGGGGACAAAAAAAAAAGCCACAGAATCAGGCAGGGAATTACAAGAATCATTGCCAGGGGACACAAAAGGCAAGGAATAACAAAAATCACCTGGAAATTGTTTCCAGAGGACAAAAAAGTCACAAAATCAGGCAGGGAATTGCAAGAATCACCTGGAAATAATTAGAAGAGGACACAAAAGGCAGGGAATAACAAGAATCACCAGGAAATCATTGCCAGGTGACAAAAAAGTCACAGAATCAAGCAAGAAATTACAAGAATCACCTGGATGTCATTGCCAGGGTACACAAAAGGCAGGGAATAACAAAAATCACCTGGAAATAATTTGAAAAGGACAGGAAAAAAAAAAACAGGGAATCAGGGAAGGAATAATGAAAGTCACCTGGAAATCATTTGAAGAGGACAAAAAAAGCATCAGGATCAAGGAGGAAATTACAAGAATCACCTGGATATCATTTGAAGAAGACAAAATGCCACAGAATCCGGCAGGGAATTGCAAGAATCACCGGAAAATCATTTGAAGATGACAAAAAAGGCCAAAGACTCAAGCAAGGAATTACAAGGATCACCTGGAAATTCTTTGAAGTGGACAAAAGTCACAGAATCAGGCAGGGAATAACAAGAAACATCAGGAAATCATTTGAAGAGGACAAAAAAAGCCAGGGAATCAGGCAGAGAATTACAAAAATCACCTGGAAATCGTCTGAAGATGACAAAAAAGGCCACAGAATCAGGCAGGGAATAAAAAGAATCACCTGGAAATCATTGCAAGAAGACAAAAAAAACCCACAGGATCAAGGAAGGAATAACAAGAATCACCTGGATATCACATGAATAGGACTAAAAGGCACAAAATCAGGCAGGGAATTACAAAAATCACCTGGAAATAGTTGGAAGAGGACAAAAAGCCACAGAATCAGGCAGGGAATTACAGGAATCACCTGGATGTCATTTCCAGAGGACATAAAAGGCAAGGAATGAGAAAAATCACCTGGAAATAATTGTAAGAGGACAGAAAAGCCACAGAATCAGGCAGGGAATTACAGGAATCACCTGGAAATCATTGCCAGGGGACACAAAAGGCAGGGAATTACAAGAATCACCTGGATATCATTTAAAGAGGAAAAGAAAGCCAGAGAACCAGGCAGGGAATTACAAAAATCACCTGGAAATCATTGCCAGGGGACAAAAAAAGCCACAGAATCAGGCAGGGAATCAAAAGAATCACCTGGAAATTGTTTGAAGATGACAAAAAAAGGCCACAAAATCGGGCAGGGAATTGCAGTCTGAGGTGCAGGTGCAGGGACAGGAGCCACAGCTGAGCTGGCAGAGGGGCAATTCCTGCTGGG
The DNA here is from genome assembly GCF_047830755.1 of Zonotrichia albicollis. Lineage (NCBI taxonomy): Eukaryota > Metazoa > Chordata > Aves > Passeriformes > Passerellidae > Zonotrichia > Zonotrichia albicollis. The sequence continues at coordinate 7,575,673 of NC_133823.1, forward strand.
ACCGGGGTAATTCCTGCTGCAAAAGGGAAAGCAGGAGGGCTTTGCAGCCTGATGGGATTTTAAAGCACAGAGAAGACACAAAACCACGGTGAGCACACCTGGGTGGCTCCCAGGGCTGCTTTAACTCATGAAATGCTGATGAAAAACCTCTGGAATTTATCAAAGGATGCTTCAAGATTTATCAAAGGATGCTTTAACTCATCAAATGCTGATGAAAAACCTCTGGAATTTATCAAAGGATGCTTCAAGATCCTGCAGGAGCTGCCCAGGGCTCTGCAGGGCTGGCACGGCCCAGGGTGGTGAAGCAGAGAGGATTAAAAAGTGACTTAATCCAGGCTGGGCTTGAGCCAGGAGGTGACACCAGGTGTGCAAGGACACTGCAGAGCAGCAAGGACAGCAAAACATTCCCGGGGGGGAGAATAAAAACCGCTTTAAATTATTTAAACCGATTTTAAATTATTTAAACGGCTTTAAAATGACTTAAACTGCTTTTAAGTTCAGATATTTTTGGGACAGCCCTCAGATTGCAGGGAAATGAGTGAGGTTTTACTCCCGTTTTATGGGGTGCCATAAGGAAACCCCACTGTCACCCATCTCTAGAATGGCACAGGCCAGCACTGATTAAAAATAATACAAACATTTTGTGTAATATATAACACAAAAATAAATTAAAAACCCAGCTCAAAGGGACAGAAAGAGTGAGAAACTTCAATTAAACACAATAAAAATGAGAGCACTGGGGTATCACAGTTTGCCCAGAGCTGGTTTGAAGTTAGAAAGCTTCTCTTCCTTTAAAAGGTTTTCAAACATTTTCCTTACAAATATTTTTTGCACTATATAATACTGAAATTACTTTAAATATATCAAAATATATCTATATACAATATAAACATATAAAAATATACATAAAATATCTATAAATATATAAATATAAATCTCTAAATACAAACCCCAGCTGAAGGGGACAGAAAGAGCAAAAAATTTTAATTAAACATAATAGAAATTAAAGTACTTGGGTACCACAGTTAGCCAAGAGAGGGTTTTAAGTTAGAAAGTTTCTCTTCCCCTAAAAGGTCTTCAAACATTTTTACTACAAACATTTTTGAAATATCTAATACTAAAAATATTTAAATATATCAATATATATATATATAAAATATATATTTATATATAATTATATAGAATATATATACTATGTAAATATAGATATAATAAATACATATTAATATATAAATATATAAAACTAATATAACTATACATATATAAATGAATATAAATATATAAATAAATATCTCTCTAAATACAAACCCCAGATCGAAGGGACAGAAAGAGCAACAAACTTGAATTAAACACAATAAACATTAGACCACTTGGGTATCAAAACCAGCTCTTAGCTAACTCTGAGTTAGAAAGTTTCTCTTCCCCTAAAAAGTCTTCAAACATTTTTATTACAAACATTTTTGTAATATACAATAATTAAAAAATTTTACATATATATATATAAATATGTATATAAATAACTCTATGAATATATAAAAATGAATATAAATACATAAATATAAAAATATATTATATATATAAATCTCTAAATAAAAAACCCAGCTCAAGGGGACAGAAAAAGCAACAAATTTCAATTAAACACAATAAAAATGAGAGCACTGGGGTATCGCAGGCAAGAGCTCATTTTAAGTGAAGGAAAATTTCTTCAAACATTTTTATTACAAACATTTTTTGTAATACATAATACTAAAAATATTTTGAAATGTATATAAATATATATAAAATGTATATAAATATATATATATAATATATTCATAAATATATATATAAAATATCTCTAAATACAAAACTCAGCTCAAGGGTACAGAAAGAAAAAACTCCAATAAACACAATAAAAATGAGAGCCCTGGGGTATCGCAGCCAAGAGCTGGTTTTAGGTTAGAGAAAGTTCTTCAAATATTTTTTATTTTGTAATGCATAATACTAAAAATATTTTTAAATATATCTATATATAAATATAAATCCATATTTTATATAAAAATATATTTTATGTATAAATATATGAAACATATAAATATATATCGAGATTTTATATATATATATATATATATATATATATATATATATATATATATATATATATAAAATATATATCTCTAAATACAAACCCCAGGTCAAGGGGACAGAAAGCAAAAACTTCAATTAAACACAATAAAAATGACTGGGGGTATCCCAGTCAGCCAAGAGCTGCTTTTGAATTAGTTTCTCTTCCCCTAAAAGCTTTTCTGGCCCTGCAGAATGAAAGCAATCTCCCAAACCCAGACCAAGAGAGGACCCCAAACCCTTCTGGAAATTCAGGTGTGAGCAGAGAGAGCAAGAAGGGCAACGAGAGCAGGAGATGCAATTAGCAGCAGAGGGTAATTAGGAGAGGCTGGAGGGCAGGGAGAACGTCCTGGCTTGGATCCCAGAGCATCCCAGGGTGCTGAGCTCGGGGTCCTACAAACGCCACCGAGCCCTGGGCTGCACTGCCAGTGTCACCAAGGTGGGTCCCCAATTCCCCCATCGGGGTCCCAGTGCTCCATTGGGGATCCCCAGTGCCCCCAATTCCTCCAGTGGGGTCCCAGTGCCCTGTCAGGATCCCAATTCCCCCATAATAATATAATAATAATAGTCCAATTCTAGAAACCTAAAGGAACTGATAAAAACCCAGTTCTGCAAACCAAAGAAGCCAATAAAAAACCCAATTCTGCACCAAAAAAGTCCAATTCTGCAAACCAAAGGAACCAATAAAAACCCACTTCCGCACCATTAAAAGTCAAACTCTACAAACCAAAGAGATCAAGAACCAATAAAACCCAATTCTGAACCAAGAAAAGCACAATGCTGCAAACCAAGGGGGTCAGGAACTGATAAAAGCCAAGTTCTGCAAACCAAAGGAACCAATAAAAACCCAATTCTGCACTATTAAAAGTCTACTTCTACAAACCAAACCCAATAAAACCCAATTCTGAACCAAGAAAAGCACAATTCTGCAAACCAAGGGGGTCAGGAACTGATAAAAACCAAGTTCTGCAAACCAAAGAAGCCAATAAAAAACCCAATTCTGCACCAAAAAAGTCCAATTCTGCAAACCAAAGGAACCAATAAAAACCCAATTCTGCACTATTAAAAGTCAAATTCTACAAACCAAAGGGATCAGGAAACAATAAAAACCCAATTCTGAACCAGAAAAGCACAATTCTGCAAACCAAGGGGGTCAGGAACTGATAAAAACCAAATTCTGCAAACCAAAGGAATCAATAATAGTCCAATTCTAGAAACCTAAAGGAATTGATAAAAACCCGATTCTGGAAACCAAAAAAACCCAGTAAAAGCCCAATTCTGCACCAGTAAAAGCCCAATTCTACAAATTAAAGGAACCAATAAAAACCCAATTCTGCAAACCCAAGGAACCAATAAAAGCCCAGTTCTGGAAACAAAAACAAACCAATGAAAGCCCAATTCCACACCAATAAAGCCCCAGTTCTGCATCAATAAAATCCCAAGTCTGGAAACCAAAGGAAATCAATAAAAGCCCAGTTCTACATCAATAACAGCCCAATTCTGCCAACCCAAGGAATCAATAAAAGCCCAATTCTGCCAACCCAAGGAATCAATCACAGCCCAATTCTGCCAACCCAAGGAATCAATAAAAGCCCAATTCTGGAAACCAAAGGAACCCATAAAAGCCCAGTTCTGCCAACCCAAGGAATCAATAAAATCCCAATTCTGCAAACCCAAGGAATCAATAACAGCCCAGTTCTGCCAACCCAAGCCCCAGCACTCCAGCCTGGCCCTGAGCTGAGCCCTGGGAGTTCCTGGAAGAGAAGCCAGCCTGGCTCCTGGACACACAATTATTCCATGATGCCCACAAGAAATGAGTCACCTTTTCTAAAAAAAAAATAAAAATAAAGTTTCCACCATCCTCTTTTCCTGCCTGGGGTGTTTACCCTGAGCTGGGCCAGTTTAACTCTGCCATTCTTGCTGCTCATTAATTATAATTAAACGTTCCCCACATCCAGCAGTGAATGAATAAAACCCAAACCCCTCCCAGCCCGGATATTTAACAGTCAAGCGAGTTCTGTGTTTCTCCTGTGGAAATGCAAAGCTCCACATCAAACCCAGCTCTTCACCTAACTTCAATATCAAGAGAAGAGATCAGCTGCGCTTTTTGTCCTCTGAAATGGAAAAAAACCACCCACACTTCTCACCCTGGCAGCTCCCACCCATCCAAACCAGTTTTTGCAGAATAATAAATCTCATTCCCACTGCTCGGTTTGCCTTGAGAAGCTTCAGGGGAGAACTCCAGGAAGAAAAGTGCAAGAATTCCCAATGAACGAGGGGATGGGCGATGCTGGAGCACACCCAGGGCTCTGCTGCTCCATAAATCCCAAAGTTTCCGTGCCCAGCTCGGTGCCAGCGCTGCAGCATCGCTGCAAAGCCCAGAGCTCCGAGCCTGGCTGGGCACAGAGGCCCCAGGAGCTGCTCCAGGGGTTCCAAGCGGGGAAATTGGGAACAGAAATAAATCCAGGGGAGGCTCCAGCCCTGAGCGCACCCAGCCCTGCCCAGCTGGGGCTGATGCGGAGCAGCCCAAAGCCCGAATTCCCCTCCCGGAGGCGCCGAGCTGAGCTCCGAGATAACGGCGTTATCTGCTCGCGGTTTAACCCCGGGATTGCTGAGGGTTTCCGTGATGCTCCCGGTGATCGGGAGGAGCTGGAATTACCCCCATCCGTTGGGATATCACACACAAACCCCATCCACTGGGGTATCACACACACACCTGCCTCGGCAAACGCTTCGGGGGGACTCAAAGTCCTTGGGAGAACTTCTGCAGCACTTCCAGGGCGGGGAACGACGGGGGAATTACAAGGATGGGGGGAACTGACAAGGATGGGGGGAATTGACAAGGATGGATAAATTATCTCAGGGTAGCGATGCTGACTTGGTCCAGCAAGCCACAACGGGGCACGGATGTGGATAACTGATCTAAAATAATGCAATTTTTTAGGAAATTGGGCGATTCCTCATCGGACGCAGGTTACCGTTAACACCACACCGGGCACCGGGGCCGGAGCCGCGCTGCTCAAAGCGAAACCCGGGAACGGCGGCTCCGGAGGGACGGGAAAGACGTGACGGAGCCGGGAAGGGGCGAACCCCGCCAGGGAGCGGGGCTGTCCCGGGGGGCTCGGAGAACAAAGGAGCAGCCCGGGGGTGAGACGATGACACCGGATGGCACAGGGCACGGATGGCGCTGCCCCGGTGACCCCGCACAGTTCCGCGGGAGCGCGCCCCGCATCCCCCCGAGCGGAGCAGGATGCGCGCTCCCCGCCCGGTTCCCCCGCGCTCCCGCACCTGAGCGTGGGGCCGATGCAGGCCGTGTCGGTGCTCTCGATCTCTCGCAGGATCCGCTCGTGCTCCGCCGCCGTCTCCAGGCTCTCCAGCTCCGCCATCTTCGGCCGCTCCATGGGGCCGCTCCACCTGCGCGGCCCCGCCCGGCCCGGCCCGGCCGCCAGCGGCACCGCCGGGGCTGCTCGGCCCCGCTCCGCCACCCGCGCGGGGCACCACGGGACATGTAGTGCGGGAGGGGCCCGCGCTACGCCAGGAACCATGGGAGATGTAGTCCAGGAGCGGCGCCGGGCTGCGCGGTACCATGGGAGATGTAGTGCCAGAGGGGGCCGGGCCTGCGCGGCCGCTCCGCCCAGGGAGGGACGGACGGAGCAGGGCGGCCCCAGGACTGGGGGAGCGGGGGGAGATTGGATGGGGGAGATGTTGTACTCATGAAGGGGACACAGCCCTGTGTCCTCCCCGTGAGGACAGAGCCCCACGGCTTGGACATCTCTGTGAATTACAGAGCCCCATGGCACTGTCCCCGTGTTGTGCCCAGGAAAGGACACAGCCCCATGGCACTGTCCACTTGTCCTCCCTATGAGAGGACAGAGCCCCATGGCTTGGACATCTCCATGAATGACAGAGTCCCTTGGCACTGTCACCGTGTGGTACCCAGGAGAGGACACAGCCCTGTGGCACAGTCCCCATGTTGTGCCCATGAAGGGGACACAGCCCCATGGCAGTGTCCCTGTGTTGTACCCAGGAAAGCACACAGCCCCATGGCATTGTCCATGTGAGAGGACAGAGCCTCATGGCTTGGACACCTCTGTGAATGACACAGCCCCATGGCAGTGTCCCCTTGTCCTCCCCATGAGAGGACACAGCCCCATGGCACTGCCTTGTGTTGTACCCATGAGAGGACACAGCCCCATTATACAGTTCCTGTGTTGTGCCCAGGAAAAGACACGGCCCCACGGCAGTGACACCGTTGTGACATCCCAGCAGGACAGAACCTGCGTCCCTGCGCCGAGCAGAGGCAGCCCCTGCTCCTCCTGCCCCATGCTGTCCCTCAGCCCCATAAACGATGGAAAGGTGACTGTGGTCCCGAAGTGTGCGGAAATGCCGCTGGGAAAAGCCGGCGTCCCTGAAGGACACAGAGGAATCCTGCAGCTTTATTTGGATAAAGGGAGAGCTCACCGGGGCACAGCCGCAGGGTTTTTATCTCTCTCGGTTTCGGAGGGCGTAGCCTCCCTTTTATCCCAACGCCGGCCGCGTGTTGCCCCTTACTTTCCCCATTGCCGAGGAAAGTGCCGCCTTCCCCAGCCGCCTGCTCCCTCTCCCTGCTTGAACGCAACATTTCACCCCAAAGTTCAGGAACTCCAGCTTGTGCATCCCTGTCTGTTTCAGGAGTCAGGGTGTCCAGGATCTGTGAAACCCTGAAATTAACTCCAAAGCGGCTTTAAATTAACCAAAAGTTAATTCATTCAGGAAGTCCCACTTGTCTGTTTCAGGAGTCAGGGTGAAAATAACCCCAAAGCTCAAGAAGTTCCATTTATCTGTTTCAGGAGTCTCTCCACGCTCTGTGACAAACCCACGGTTTGAAATTAACCCCAAAGTTCAGGAGCTCCCACTGGTCTGTGTCGGGAGTCTGTCCCCGCTCTGAGACAAACCCGCTGTCCAAAGTCACTAGAGTCATTAAGGTCCAGCTCGAAGCTGTTCCCAGGCACCCTCTCCCCCCAGAGAGAGTTCCTGTTATCAGTTTCTTGGGAAAACAGCGCTGGAATGTCCCGTTCCCAGCACACCTTATCAGGTGCTGTCCTTGCACGGGAATGGACAGCAGGAATCCCAGATTGTGGCACCACCGAAGGCTCTGCCTTTGCTTTTGTTGTTTCACCTTCTGAGATAGAAATAAATTTCTCCAGCTGTGTGAGCACACCTGGGCCTCCCTCAGCGCTGCTTGTGAGGGTGGAACGCTGCTGGTGTAAATAATGTGGAATTATGGAATGGGTGGGGTTCAAAGGGACCAAAGATCATCTCATTCCAACCTACCTGCCAAGGGCAGGGACACTTCCATTGTCACTTTATGAAATGAGAAGGGGATAAAAGAACTCCTCAGAATGAGGCTCCAAGACTGAAACAACACAGGCAGAGCGAGGAAAGCCTGGTGAAAACTCTGAGTTATTAAGGTTGGAAAAGACCTTTAAGATCATCCAGTCCAACCATCCTGCAGCACTGCCACCACTGACCCTGTCCCCGAGTGCCACATCCACAAGGCTTTGAAATCCCCCCAGGGATGGGGACACCAGCCCTGCCCTTTCCATGAGGAATTTCCCCACTGTCCACCCAGACCCTCCCCTGAGGCCGTTCCCTCTGCTCCTGTCCCTGTTCCCTGGGATAAGATCCCAAATCCCCCCGGCTGTGCCCTCCTGGCAGGAGCTGTGCAGAGCCACAAGGGCCCCCTGAGCCTCCTTTGCTCCAGGCTGAGCCCCTGCCCAGCTCCCTCAGCCATTCTCACCACACTCCTGCTCCAGCTCCCTCAGCTCACATGGAGCTCACAACTGTCCCCGCCAGCTCGCAACTGTCCCCCCAGGAAGATGTGTCCCCTGTCAGTGTCACCATGGGGATCTGTAGAAGTTTTCCTAGGACCAAGAATCGAAGACACACATCAGCAGTGGGAAGAACGGGAGTGAAAATCCCAGCGTGGATCCTGATCTGAGGCTGGATCAGAAGCTGCTCCCAGGGAAGTGTGGCAGAGCCTCCACAGCTCCTTTGGAACCTCCACAGGGCCTTAAAGCCCATCCCATTCCACCCCTGCCATGGCAGGGACACCTCCCACTGTCCCAGGTGGATCCAAGCCCCAATGTCCAACCTGGCCTTGGGCACTGCCAGGGATCCAGGGGCAGCCACAGCAAATCTGGGAATTCCAGCCCAACCCCTGCCCACCCTCCCAGCCAGCAATTCCTTCCCAAGATCCCATCTAAATCTCTCCTCTTTCAGTTTAAAACCATTTCCCCTGTCCTGTATAAAAAGTTGCTCTCTCTCTACTTTTTATAGCACTGGAAGGCTGCAGTAAGTTTTCCCTGGACCCTTTGCCTCTCCAGATGAGCACTCCCAGCTTTCCCAGCCTGGCTCTAGAGCAGAGCTGTTCTCATGTTCAGTTTTGTTCTAACCCTCAAAACATCTTTGGGTTCCTCCTCTGGCCCGGTTTCAGCAGCTCCATGCTCTCCCCAGGGCTGGGGCAGCTCTGCAGGTGGGGTCTCACCCGGGCAGGGCAGAGGGGCAGAATCCCCTCCCTCAACCCCTGGTGCTGCTCAGGATGAGCCCAGGATGGGGTTGGCAAAGAACAGAAATCAAATGGTCCCCAAAACCAAAACCCAAAGGGAACCCCATCTATCAGCTCCTCCCTGAGGTTGTGTGGCCACAGCATCACCCCAGCCCCATGTCCAGCTGATTCCCCACCACCACCTCCAGCTCTGCCCGGGATAAAATGTTCCATTCTGTAAGAAAAGCTCCACTCTTTGTCCCCAAACTCGTAAGAAAAGCTCCACTCTCTGTCCCCAGCCTGTAGCATTTGTCACCTTCACATGAATATTCATTGCTGGCGTCTGCCTGGGATTTGTCCTCATTATTTGCTGCCACACAAACTTTGTCCCGTTTGAGAGCTTGTCCACAAGAAGTTGATTTATTTATTTCTTCTCCCCAGTCACTGCCATAGCCATGCTGAATGGGTATTGTTGGAATTTATTAATCAAATCATCGGGCAAGGCCAACACGAGTGTAGCAAAGATGGCTCATAATCCTAAAAAATGGGATTGGCTTTGCCTGACAGATTCTATTGGCCTTAAACCCTTCTGGCTGCCATTAACCCCTTTATGTTCCCTTAATTTCCTCCTAATGAAGCTCCAGATAATTGGGTTTTATGGAGCTGACAACAGCCTAGTAATGCTTTAAAATCTCCCCCTTTTAATTGTTTACCTCGCAGTGTTTGCCTGGCCTCCAGAACCTCCCTAGTGGGCCAAAACTTCCTAAAAAATCAATGGGATGGGTCAGAGAACCCTCGTGTGCAAGTTCCTCTCTGGTTCAACAATCAGCCTCTGTCCATGACTTCCCAAAGCCAGGAGCAGCTGTCCCAGATCCCTGGAGCAACACAAATATCAGAATTTATTTACATTTATTTTGTTTTTAGTTTCACAACCTATTGCTTGTTGTGTTTATTTGGGGTTTCATTTTGTGCTGTGGTTTGGTCGACTCCTGCAACCTCTCCTGGCTTTTCTCCTTCCTTTTCCCCTTCTCCCTGCTGGATTTTCCAGTGGCTCTGTGCTCTCCTCCCTCCATCCAGCAGTGACAGGCAGGAGACCAAGCCAGGCTTCAATCTGCTATCTCTGGTGCCATTCAGGAAAACATTTCCCAGTGGGATCACGGGTTTAGCCACAAATCTGGGAATTAACAGCGGGAAGAAAGGCTCAAACAAGGCCGGACCTGGAAAACCCCTCCTGCAGGACACTCAGGGGATCTCCCTGGGCAGGACACTCCTTTTGCGCTGTGACCTGAAGCCCTGGAGCTGCTTCCTCCTCTCCATCCCCAGCTCCTCCTGCTCTCCCCGCTGCCCTCACCCAGCCCCAGCTCCCAGCTGGACACGCTCAGGGGCTCAGTTTCCCTCCCCAGAGATGTGGAAGAGGTTTTACAGCCACTCCCGTGAGCCACAGAGGAGTCTGATAAGAGGATCCACGTTCAGCCCTGAAAGAATTTCCTACCAAGGTCACTGACACAGAAACCAAGAAGGAAACAAGGATAAATAAGAGAAACCTGCAACTTCCTACTCCAATGAGCACTTTGTTTGTCTCTCATGACCAGTGAGTAAAGGGGCTTTGTTGGCCTCCCGTGGATTCACCCACATAACCACAAAATAGTCCAGACTTCCAAATATTCCAGTCTCCATAAGGTATTTCGGCAGGATAAATCCACATTTTCCAGCCACAGCACTCAGAGGTTAAAATCGTGCTCTTTGTTACATTTAATGACTGAAATCAATCTCTAAGCCTAATATTCCAAATATTCCACTCTTCCACAGGGTATTTCTGCAGGATAAATCCACATTTTCCAGCCATAGCAGTCAGTGGTTAAAGCCCTGCTTTGTGTTATGTTTAATGACTGAAATCAGTTTTTAGGCCTAATATTTTAAGTGTAATATTCCAAATATTCCACTCTTCCACAAGGTACTTCTGCAGGATAAATCCACATTTTCCAGCCACAGCACTCAGTGGGTAAAGTCCTGCTCTGTGTTACATTTAAGGATTGAAATAAATTTTTAAGCCTAATATTTTAAGTCTAATATTCCAATTATTCCACTCTTCCACAAAATATTTCTGCAGGATAAACCCATTTTGCAGCCACAGCACTCAGTGTTACATTTAAGGTCTGAAATCAATTTTTAAGCCTAATATTTTTGTAGTGTTCCCCAAATCCCTGTTTGGGACACACCTAGATTCTCCGAATCACAACTTCTGTATCTTTATGGATTTATTCCACCTTTTCATCTGGCTACCGAAAATTATTATCTTGGGGAGGCTGAAGATGGATTTCAGCCATGGAGCTCTGGCTTCAACCTTCACAGAATTCCCAAAATTCCCAGAATGACGAGGTCGGAAGAGACCTTCAAGATCAATGAGTCCAACCCGTGCCCTGACACCTTAACTAAAACCAACATTTGTGAAGAATTTTTCAAATCTGAGTTTCTGCTTTCATTAAATCCAGCTCTGGGATCTCTGGTGGAGATTTGGGGTGAAGACCTTTTGGCAAGGTGTGCTGGTGTCTCTAAAGTGTTCCCAAATCCCACGAGAAGGGCTTAGCTCCATCGAGGCAGGATTTGAAGACCTAAGAGGTGAATCCCACCCGAGGGCTGCTCCATGTGGGAATTCTGTGCTGGGGGTGCAGGATGGCAAAGGAGGGGCCAGATTTTATGAGTAGGAGGGAGATCCCACCTCTCATCCCAGAGATGAGAGATCTCTGGGATGAGAGGGAGGAAGAGATTCCCTCCCTGCAGGCTCCTCTTCTCCTCACAGCTGCAACCCTAACCCTAACCCTAACCCTAACCCTAACCCTAACCCTAACCCTAACCCTAACAAGGAGTGGGGATCCTGCTGTGCCTCTCAGCCCATTCCATCCCATCCCATTATCCCATGCCATCCCATCCCATCCCATCCCATTATTCCATTCTATCACCCCATCCCACCCTCCTTCCTGCCAGGAATCCAGCTGGATGCAGCCAGACCTGGGGTCAGTCCTCAGGCTGTCTGGGGAGGTGACACAATGAGCTGTGGGGACAGACACCCGGGGGTCCCACAGCTGGGGTGGCCTTCGGGCAACTCAGGAGTCAGCGCTGGAAGCCACGGCCATGGGGACAAGTGACAGGGCCACCTCGGGAGCCATGGCTATGGTCACAGCAGCCAGGGCCACCTCAGGAGCCATGGCAATGGTGACAACTGCCAGGGCCACCTCAGGAGCCATGGCAATGGTGACAAGTGCCAGGGCCACCTTGGGGTGGCTGCGGCAATAGTGACAACAGCCAGGGACACCTCGGGAGTCACAGCAATGTTGACAACTGCCAGGATCACCTTGGGAGTTGTGGCAACAGTGACAACTGCCAGGGACACCTTCAAAGCCACAGCCACGGTGACAACAGCCAAGGTGACAACTGCCAGCCCCGCCTTGCTGCAGAGCCACAGCCACAATGACAATAGGCAGGGCCACCTCGGGAGCCACGTCAGCGGTGACAGCAGCCAAAGTCACCTGGAGTGGCTGCCAGCCCTACCCTGCTGCAGGGACAGAAACCCCCAGGGCTCCTCCTGAAAACCATAGTTGCCACTCCTGTGCCCCAAGAATTGAGAGGCTCCTCTCCAAGGAACCCTGGCAGTGCCACAGCAGGGCAATACCACAGGACATTATCACACCAGAGCAGTGCCACAGCAGGGCAGTGCCACAGCAGGGCAGTGCCACAGCAGGACAGTGTCACACCAGGGCAGTGCCACAGGACAATGTCACAGGGCAGTGTCACAGCAGCACAATGTCACTGGGTGGTGCCACAGCAGGGCAGTGCCAGCTCCACGGCGTTCCCACATCCCTGGGATGGAGTTTCCCTGTGGAAGGGGTTCCCCCTGAGGGAATTCCCCTCAGATCCCTCTGCATTTTCGGGGTCCCTGACACAACCAAACCTGTACACGTTTCCCAGGGCAGGGCTGCAGTCCCCATCCCTGCAGGGATTTCACAGCCCTGTGTCTGTGGCCCTTGGGGACACGGGCAGTGGTGGCCCTGGCAGTGCTGGGATGCTTGGACTCACTGATGCCAGAGATCTTTTCCAGCCCTGAGGGTTCAGTGATTGCCTGGCACCAAGGGAAGAACCTGAACCAGAGCCTGAGCACGGATGGAAGAGTTCTGTGGATTTCCTGCTGCTCCCTGGCCGGATCCAGGACAGGAGGTGCCAGCCCCGCATTCCCAGCGCCAGAGGGTTCCCTGGGATCTGTCCCTGTCACCTCCCGGGGCTTGGAGTGCAATGAGTCCCCCCAGCGCCGGCTGCGAGGGATGCAGGGCAGCCTCGGGAATTGTAGAGACTGATCTTCCTTGGGAGCAGCTGGAATGGGATTCCCAGAGCAGCTGGGGCTGACCCTGGATCCCTGGAAGTGCCCCAGACCAGGCTGGGGCTGCCCCTGGATCCCTGGAAGTGCCCCAGGCCAGGCTGGACTGGGCTTGGAGCCACCTGGGATAGCAGGAGTTGTCCTTGCCCTGGGATGAGATGATCTTTAAGGTCCCTTCCAACACAAACTATTCTGGGATTCCATGATCATTTCTCTGATCTCCAATTCCAGCTCTGGGCTCGTTTGGTCACCAGTTCCTCCCACTGATTTTTAATTTTTAAAAATTTAATTTAGCAGGAGGAACTTCTGGCAGCTAAAAATAAAATCCTTCCTAAGCCACAGAATGGTTTGGGTTGGGATCCACCCTTAAACCCCATCCCATTCCAACTCCTACAGTGGGCAGGAACACCTTCCAAAGGCAATTCCAAGTGTCCTTGAACACCTGCAGGGATCAGGAATGTCCTGGTGCAGGGCTGGGCTGCTGGAAGGGCATTCCAGCAATCGCTGCCCATTTCCAGCCCCTGTGGGTGCCAGGCAGGGAAGCAGGGCAGCAATCCTGATGGATGCAGGAGACTGGAGCTGCCAAAGTGGGAAGGGGGGAACTGGCAGTGACTGAAGCAAGTTCTGCCATCAAGAAGCTACTTGTGAAAAAAATACACATTTGCTGTCTTTTTTTTTTTTGCTGATGATCTTAATTTCGCCGAATGTGTAAGATTTGCTTTAGCAAAACAAATAGCGCTCTTGGGTTTTTGCCATGCCATGAATTTTTAATGCTTTATTAGAGTGCTGCAGGGTTCCAGCCCAGTCTGTGGCTGCTTAATTGAGTGAAATCCCACTCCATTACCTGCCTGGAACCATCTGGCATTGAACAGCTGGGAATGCAAGCCCTGCTGCCAGCGCCTTCCATACAAACCAGGTATTCCTTGGAAAAACCCTCCCTGAAAGTCGTCTGCATCTTCATGCACAGAGCTATTTATTTTTATAAAAATAATTTTAGGGCTTTTTGTGATCAGAGCAGGCTTTTATTTCCTTGTAAAGTAGCAGTGCTGGGTGCCAAAAGTCGGGATTGCAGAGGGAAAAGGGGAGGGAAGGCTCTGGTGCCCTTCAGGAGTAGGGAGGTAGAGACAAGGCTGGGCAGGCACAATAAAAGGGAATTTACATCTGCGGGGGGAAAAAAATTAAAAAATATTTTTAAAAAATTAAAAATAATTTTTAAAAAAAAAAATTTTAAAGTTTTTTTTAAATATTCAAAATTTGATAAAAACATATTTGAAAAATATGTTGAAAAGTGCACTGAATAAACGTAACGGGGGAAAGCCCAGGGGCAGCCGCGCTGTGGGCAGGCGAGGCCCGGCGCTCCAGGGATGCAGCCACATTTCCAGATCCGGTCCTGTTCACGCTCTTGCTGGTTCTGATCCCGGTTCCGTGGCTGTTCCTGGTGCTGGGCTCATTCGCGGTCTCGTTCCTTTACCCGTTCCCGGTCCCGTTCCCATTCCCGGTCCCGTTCCCGCCCCGCCGCTCCCTCACGGAACCGCACCCCCTCACAGCGGCCGCCAGGGGGCGCCCTGCTCCGACCACGCCCCATGAGCGCGCAGCGGGCCGAGCCCTCTGGCACTGACCAATCAGAGCCGGCGGCGCTGCCCGCGCGCTCCCAGCGGCCATTCACAAAGCGGCGGGGGCATGAATTGGGCGGGTCACGTGGGCAGGCGCGTTCCCACGCCCCCTCCGCTGGGTTCCGGGATGGAGCGGGCACCGGGAGCGGGATCGGGAGCAGGGCTGGGATCGGGATCGGGATCAGGGCTGGGATCGGGATCAGGATCGGGATCGGGCTCTGGCTCTGGGTCGGGGTCGGGGTCGGGATCGGGGTCGGGGTCTGGCTCTGGCTCTGGCTCTGGGTCAGGATCGGGATCGGGATCAGGGTCGGGGTCGGGATCGGGATCGGGGTCGGGATCGGGGTCTGGCTCTGGCTCTGGGTCAGGATCGGGATCGGGATCAGGATCAGGGTCGGGGTCAGGTTCGGGATCGGGGTCGGGGTCGGGAGCGCGACCGGGACCGGGATCGGTACCGGGGCGCTGGGCCGCCACTGCCTGCGTGGTGACGGGCGCTTCCCGCGGCTTCGGGCGTAGCCTGGCGCGGCTGCTGGCGCCACAGCTCGGGCCCGGCTCGGTGCTGATGCTGCTGGCGCGATCCGCGGATGCGCTGGCCGAGCTGGCGACCGAGCTGCGCTCCGGGGCCACCGGCAATGACACCGGGTGCGGCACCGGGAGCAGCGAGCTGCGGGTGCAGTGCGTGCCCGCTGATCTGGGCTCCGAGGAGGGGCTGCGGAGGGCGGGCGCTGCCCTGCGGGAGCTGCTGCAGGACGCGTCCTTCGGCCGCCTGCTGCTGGTCAATAATGCCGGTACGACACCGCTGTCCCTCTCTGTCCCCATCTGTCCCATCCCCGAGCCGCTGCCCTCCACCCCCGGGGACAGCCGGGCCAGCCCCGCGCGGCTCCGGGCTTGGGGTGCTGGCAAGTACCCCAAAAGAGAAAAGGAGCTGCGGGATTTCCCCCTGTCCCGGTGTGGGTTTATTAAAGGAATTAATTGGGGGGTTCCTGGAGTGCTTTGCTGCTCCCAAGGTTTTCCTGGGCCCTCCTGCACCTTCTCATCCCCCTGCTACCCGAATCCAAAGCTTCAGACAAAATTCCAGCCCCACCTTGTGGGTTCTTTCTCGTACCTTTAATGCCTTCAGTGCCCTTTTTACCCATAATGGCTGTAAATCACCCCTGGGTTCCATTGGGGCTCCAGGATCTGGGAGTGCTCTGGCACAGGGCCTGTGGTGGCCCTTGGGGACATGGTGCTCCAGCCTGGGAACTGTTTGCATTGGCACATGGCTGGCAGGGCAGGTCTCTGTCCCCTGTCACTGCTGGGTCACTGTGACCCAAAATGGGCCGGGCTGGGCTCCTCAGGCTGCTGTGGGCCCTGGCAGGGGCTGGGCCCCAAATCTCTGGGAGTGTTGGGTGTGGAACGCGACACCCAAAGGGATCGGCTGTGGGGTTGATCTGTAAGAACTCATTTTCCACCTTTCTGGAGGTGTCCCGGGCCAGGCTGGCACTGGAAGCACCCTGGGGCAGTGGAAGGACATTGTTTAAGATCCCCCCTCATCCCAAACCATTCCACATTTGCAATTCCCAGGCTCCTTGGGAGACATCTCTAAATCCTTCCTGGACCTCACCGACCTGGAGGAGATCAACTCCTACTTCTCCTTCAACATCAGCTCAGCCCTCTGCCTGACCTCCACGGCCCTGAGGGCCTTTGGGGCCCGGCCTGGCTGCAGCAGGACCGTGGTGAACATCTCATCCCTGTGTGCCCTGGAACCCTTCCCCAGCTGGGCCCTGTACTGCTCTGGCAAGGCTGCCAGGGACATGATGTTCCGTGTGCTGGCCCTGGAGGAGCCCGGAGTGCGTGTGCTCAACTATGCCCCAGGTGAGGGGAGCAGCTCCACCCTCTCCTGCCTTTGGGATGGGCATTCCTGCAGCCCAGCCCTGCTCCTGCCCCTCCAGCCCCCAGCAGCACAGAGGGGAGGCCAGTTCCCTGTGCTGGACTCAAAGGCCATCTCCCAGCTGGCTTTTTCATCGGGATCATGGAATTCCAGCCTGGGTTGGGGGAAGAGACTTGAAAACCCATCCCACCCCATCGCATTCCATCTCACCCCATCGCATCCCATCCCATTATCCCATCGCATCCCATCCCACCCCATTATCCCATCCCACCCCATCCATGGGCAGGGACACCATCTGTCACTATCCCAATGTCCAGCCTGGCCTTGGGCATTCCCAGGGATCCAGGGGCAGCCCCAGCAAATCTGGGAATTCCATTCCAGCCAGGAATTCCTTGCCAAGATCCCAGCCCAATCTCCTCTTTCCCAGTGGGAGCCATTCCCTGGCTCCTGTCCCTCTATCCCTTGTCCCCAGTCCCTCTGCAGCTCTCCTGAGGCCCCTTTAGGAACTTTGAGGATTCCTTGGATTTTTCCCTTCTCCAGGGGAACATTCCCAGCTCTCCCAGCCTGGCTCCAGAGGGGAACACAACCCCTGGATTTTCCTCTCTCCTGAAGTGAATTTTTGGGTGATTTTTCCTTTCCCCAGGCCCCCTGGACACGGACATGCAGCTCCTGGCCCGGAGCAGGACTCGGGACCCTGGGCTGCGCCAGCACTTCCAGACGCTGCAGGAGCAGGGCCAGCTCATCCCGAGCTCTGTGTCAGCCCAGAAGCTGCTCCAGCTCCTGCAGGAGGATTCCTTTCCCTCCGGAGCTCACGTGGATTTCTTTGACATCTGAGCCCCTCCACTTTTCTCTCCCTGCTTTGCTTTCAGCTGAGCCTTTCCCTGGTGTCTCCAGCGGGACCTTGTTCAAATCCTGGGATTTGGGAGGCTTTAAGGACATCTCTGTGTGCCTTGTGGTGCCCTTTTCATCTCTGTGTGCCTTTTGGTGCCTTTTTTTGGTCTCTGTGTGCCTTGTGGTGCCCCTTTTTCGGCTCTGTGTGCCTTGTGGTGCCCTTTTTTGGCTCTGTGTGCCTTGTGGTGCCCTTGTGGGGCTGGGCAGCAGCTCCTGCTGCTGAGCCCTCACTGGCAGGGCTGCAGTCCCTCACTCCCAGGGATTTGGGATTTTTCCTGATGGAATTGCCCTGGAAGGCTCAAATTCAGGAGTTTGTGGTAGCCAAAGGAGTTTGTGCCAGCCCCCCAGAGGCCCCAGCAGGAGCTGTGTCCCCCAAGGAGCCATTCCTGGGCTAGGGATGTCCCCTGTGTGGTGTTTGAGGGTGCCCAGGATGAGGGAAGAGATGAGAATCTTGATTCTATGTTTCAGAAGGCTGATTTATTATTTCATGATATGATATGATATGATATATGATATTATATTAAAAGACAATTATATTCTAAAACTATACTAAAGAAAAGATAAATGAGACATCAGAAGAGTAGAAAGGAATAATATAAATAATAAATAATATAAGAAATAATAAAAATTTTGTGGCTGACCAGAGAGTCCCACACAGCTGGACTGGGATTGGTCATTAATTAAAAGCAATTCCCATGAAACCAATCAGAGATGCACCTGTGGGTGACCAACATCCAGAGCACATTCCAAGCAATCAAATAATTCTTGTTTGCATTTCTTTTCTGAGGCTTCTCAGGAGGAAAATCCTGGCAAAGGGATTTTCCAGAAAATATCACAGTGACAATCCTTGGATCCCTGGATCTTCCCTGCTCCCCTGGGGCTTCTGCAGGGCTGGGCTGGGTTCTGGGTGTCATGATCTGTCCTTATGAGCTAGGTTCGTGATGGTTTGTGGGGTGATCTCGGGGTGCAAAAGAACCAACATGGTACAAGGGGGTTTGCAGTGATAAAACAAATGCACCTTTATTGAATGACCACAGCAAAATAGAGGGATTAAGGGAGAGAAAAAGATAGAGAAAGAGAGAGAAGAGAGAAAGAGAAAGAGGGGGATGGAGCTGCCAAATGTAGAGATGAAGTCCTTAGGTCCAGTCCAGTTGAGGGTCCGCCTGTTACGTCGGGGAGATCTCAAAATCTCTATCTAACTCAGAGGTTTTTATTATGATAACTCTATTGGAAATTGTGAGGGGGGAAACAGGTACAATAAGGAATTGATGTAACAGGCAGTCCATGCTCTCAGCAGTAAACCAGAGCCATTGTCTTCTTGGTCCAGTGGTCACAACCTGCAGGCAAACATCTCGCTTTGGCCAGCTTTGGTCCCCCACACACCTCCCCTGGGCTGGGGGTGTCAGTCCCAGGCCTTGGAAGGAGCAGAGGGGCCTTTGCACATGGGGGTTCCATGTCTCAGTCCCTGATGGAGAGGGGCCTTTGCGCATGGGGTTCCATGTCTCAGTCCCTGATGGAGAGGCTCCTTACATCCCAGTCTGTCCGTCACAGTGGTTGTAAAACAGATGAGGGTCTTCTGTGGGGGGACCACCTGAAACTCAGGAGAAGTCCAGCCAGGCCGAGAGGTGGGACAGCTCCCAAGGCTGTTGTTGCCAACAGGCCACGGTGCCCCCTTCTTCTTCTCATTGGGCTCAGTGTAGCACACAGCAAACAACACCTGTGAAAACAAAAACTTAGCACTGAGCTCTCAGGTCTCGGGGCCTTGTTGGTGTGTGACTTTCTCCTTCAGAGCCAGAGATTTTAGGCAGGGGGGGTCTTCTCTTCAGTGGTCCCCCAATGACGACTGTGAGGCAGATGAGGGAAAATTCGGACAGACTCTCACACTGGGCAAGGAGCAGCAAAGCCTCTCCCGGTGCTTTTCCCACAAACACCAGTGACCGCCAGGAGAGGGAGCAGCCTTGGAGAATTGGGAATTTTGGGAGCCTGGCTGAGGTCACCAGCTCGCAGAAACTGAGCAGAGCTCATAGCAAAGGCACAGCCCTGAGTTCCTGCCCTGCTGCCCTTGCAGGTTTGGGGTTCAAGCCTTGCTTTGGGGCTTCAGCCCCTCCCTTTTAATTATTTGTGGGGCTTTTTTTGTTATTTTTCCTTCCTCCAGCAGGCACAGACACACAGAGACTTTTCCTCTGGAAAGCTGATGCAGAAGAGTTGTTTTGAAGCCCTGAAATGTGCCCTGGAAATGCCCCTCTGTGCCCCCTCCACCCCAAACCTGCAGCTCAGATTTTGCTCCCCTGGCTCTCCAATCATTAAAATTCTAAACTCATTAAAGTCCTGAGGCCTGTCTGCTCTGGGGTTTCTGCTGTGTCTTTGGGAGTGGGTGAATTCCTGCCAGGATGGGAGGAGGATCTTGGGTTAAGCCCTAGTTTCACCCAGCACGCACCAGAATTCCCTCCTGGAGTCCTGGCCTCCCCTCTCTGAGCCTTTTCATTAATTCTGTGTTCATTTAAGCTCCTAAATCCCTCCTCCCCAGCCAGCCCTGCTGCCTGCTTTCAGCTTTCCTTCCTGCCTAGGACTTTCATTAGCAAAAATCCCTCTGAGCTCCCAGCCCTGGCACTGGGAATGTTGAGATTTGATTCCTGCTGGGTTTATGGGGCTGGGAAGCCTCCCTGGGCTGGCTCCTGCTGAAATGTCCCCCCTCTCCTCACCTACATCCCTGGGGGCTTTCCCCATCCCCTTTTGGGCAGGAATATTTTGGGATCTGGCTCTCTGCATAAAAGAACCTCAGAGCTTCCCAAGATCCCAATTTTCCTGTCCTCTGGGTGTTCTCTGTGCCCTGTCCCTCTGTCCCTTGTCCCCAGTCTGTCTCCAGCTCTCCTGGAGCCCCTCCACGCCCTGCCAGGGGCTCTGAGCTCTGCCTGGAGCCTTCCCTTCTCCAGGGGAACATTCCCAGCTCTGCCAGGGCAGAGGGGCTCCAGAATTCTGGAATGGTTTGGGTTGGAAGGGACCTTAAATCTCATCCCATCCCACCCCATCCATGGCAGGGACAACTCCCACTGTCCCAGGTGGATCCAAGTCCCAATGTCCAGCCTGGCCTTGGGCACTGCCAGGGATCCAGGGGCAGCCACAGCAAATCTGGGAATTCCAGCCCAGCCCCTGCCCACCCTCCCAGCCAGCAATTCCTTCCCAAGATCCCATCTAAATCTCCCCTTTCCCAGTGGGAGCCATTCCCTGGCTCCTGTCCCTGCAGGCCTTGTCCCCAGTCCCTCTGCAGCTCTCCTGGAGCCCCTTTAGGCACTCTGAGGATTCCCTGGATTTTTCCCTTCTCCAGGGGAACATTCCCAGCTCTCCCACCCTGGCTCCAGAGCAGCTCCAGGGTCTCATCTGACCCTGCTGGGACAGGTCCATGTCCTCTGTGCTGGCTCTGGGTCATTTTCAGGGACCATTCAACAGGTCCCAGTGTCCCCTAGGTGTCACTATTCCTGGGTGTCAGCATCCCCTGGGAGTTGGAACCCTGGGAATTGCTGAGAATTCCAGACTTTCTGTGCTGACAGGCTCTGATCCCCAGGAGAATATTGCATTGGCCTGAGGGTGCAGAGAATCTTCCAGAATGGAATGGTGGAACTGGGATTGTGGGTGTGGAGTTTGAACACAAGTGTGTGATATCACAGGGTGAGAAAATCAGAGTTTAAGGGTTTGGAATGTAGTGATGTAGATAGAGCAAGATGGAGGGTTTGGGGTGGAGGCTGGTCCTCCTTCTCCTTCTCCTTCTCCTTCTCCTTCTCCTTCTCCTTCTCCTTCTCCTTCTCCTTCTCCTTCTCCTTCTCCTTCTCCTTCTCCTTCTCCTTTTCCTCCTCCTCCTCCTCCTCCTCCTCCTCCTTCTCCTCCCCCTCCTCCATGAGTTTGGGTGTTTTTGTGTTATTGGACAAAAAGTCCCCATTGAAGGGCACAGGTCATTGTGTATTGGGTTAAAAGTGAAAATAATTCAGGTGTCATTTCTTAATTGGACAGTTTATCATTAAAAAGCCTTGGAGAGAGAGAGATGGGGCTCCATTTTTGGCTTGTGAGAGTGAAGTGCTGCAGAACTCAGGGTTTGTGAGACTGTGACAGAGATAAGAACTAACAAACATTTGAGTCCCAACGAGAAATTCCATCTACACATTTAATCCCGACCTTTGAAAAAGAAATTAAGACTCCACACCTGGGTACCAGCATCCCCTGAATACAAATATCACCTGGATGCCAACATCCACCAGGTATCAGGCGTCCCAGGTGCCAGCATCCCCTGGGCATCATCATTCTCTGGGTATCAATCCTCCAGGTACCTGCATCCCCCTGGGTACCAACATCCCCTGGGTACCTGCATCCCCCATGGACCAGCGTCTTCGGGTACCTAAATCCCCTGGGTGCCAGCATTTTTGGGTACCAGCACCCCCTGGGTGCCAGCATCACTGCGGATGCCAGGGTTCTCTGGGTGCCAACACTCCCTGGGTTCTGGAGTTCCCGGGGAACCAGCCCGTGCCCGGTGGGTGCTGCGGGATGAGAAGACGAAATGTCACTGTAAATTTTATTTCCCTTTCCCGGCGTTTTCTGTTACCAGCTGAGGGCGTCCCGAGACCGGGGAACAGAGCCCGGCTGGAGCTGGGAGCCCGGGAATGCCTCTGGAAAAGCAGCGCGGTGTGGGGAGGGGTTCCAGCCTCCTCCGGCCTCCACACCCATCCTTTGGCATCATTTTGTAATTAGGAATCTACGTACCCCTGCCAGGGGCTTTGCCAGCGGCTCGAGGAGGGGAAATACAAAAGGGCGTTAAAAATAAAGGAGTTTGGAGCTCCCCAGAGCTCTCCTAATTCCCACAGCTCACCTGGGCAGGTGTGTCCCCATGGATCCGTGTGTCCCAATGGATCCGTGTGTCCCCTGGGGAGCCACGGGGTTTGGGCAGCGATGTTCCCTGGGCTAGGGGTGAACCCTGCACGGAGTGAGCCCAAAATGAACCACCCTCTCCTACATCTCCTTCTCCTTTTCTTCTTCTTCTCCTTCTCCTTTTCCTTTTCTCCTTTTCCTTTTCTCCTTCTCCTTTTCATTTTCTCATTCTCCTCCTTCTCCTTCTCCTTCTCCTTCTCCTTCTCCTTCTCCTTCTCCTTCTTTCTCCTTCTCCTTCTCCTTCTCCTTCTCCTTCTCCTTCTCCTTCTCCTTCTCCTTCTCCTTCTCCTCCATGGGTTTGGGTGTTTTTGTGTCATTGGATAAAAAATTCCCCATTGCAGGCCATGGGTGGTTGGTTATTGGGTTAAAAGTAAAAATAATTCAGGTGTCATTTCTTACCTGGACAGTTTATCCCTAAAAGGCCTTGGAGAGAGAGATTCCTACAGGGAATCAAGTGCAGCTTTCCAGCCCAAAAACCCCTCCAGCTCTTGGGTGTCCCCCAGGCAGTTCTGATTTCCCCCAAATCTCACAACTTCCCACCCTGCCTCCTGCAGCAAAACCCTGTGCAGGGCATTTCATCCCTTTTCCCTCTTTTCCCCCTTTTCCTTCCCACTGAGCAGGGAGATAAAGCTGCAGCGGGAGCTGTGCAGGTGCATCCTGGGCTGAAATCCCTAAAAAATGCTGCAGAGAGCCCCATGCTGGCCTCAAGAGCAGTTTGGGGCAGGAGGGCAGGGCTCTGTGTTTTGGGGTGACCCCCTGAGCCCCCTCCCCGTGCTGGGGACACACTGTGCCCTTTGTGCCCGTGCTAGGCTGGGCTGAGCCGGCTCAGGCAGGAGCCAAAGCTGGGGCTGGGTTTTGTTGTGGGCAGGGCAGCACCTAAAGCCCCTAAATCCCCCCAAAATGAAACCCAGCTCACCCCTGACCCCTCCCAAAGCTGGACAGCTGCCCTAGGTCAGCAGGAGCTCCTGTGCCCCTCCTGGGAGATTTCCCAGCATGGAGGAGAGGCCACCTCCCTTTCCCTGAGCCCAGAAATGCTGAGCTTGGCTTTGCCAGCCCTGAGCTTGGCATTGCCAGCCCCTTTGTGCCTGGGGGCAAAGGTTCAGGGAAGGGATAGCACTAAAGGACCCAGGAGCTGCTGCCCTGCCAGGGGATGGCACTGTGGGACCCAGGAGTAATTGAGAGGTGTTTTAAAAACTGCTGCCCAGGACAGGGGGCTGGGGCTGGAGGAGCTTTAAGGTCCATTCCAACCCAAACCCTTCTGGGATTCCAGGATTCAGGGAAGGATGCTTGAAAGGCACCAGGCTGAGCAAGACAGAGTCTGGCTTTGGGTGGCGTACAGAAAAACCAAGGGAAAACCATTTCTGCAGCTTTTCCCACTGGGATGGGGGTGGCTGCTGGTCTGAAGGGCCCACTCCAACCCCTGGTGGGATTGGTAGGTCCAGACCAGCTTCAGGAGCGATGCCAAGGTCAGGATCCAGCCCTAGGCCCCTGGCTTAGATCCAGCTCTAGGTCCAGCTTAGATCCATCCCTAGGCCCAGCTTGAATCCATCCCTAGGACCAGCTTGGATCCAGCCCTAGGCTCAGTTTGGATCCATCCCTAGGCCCAGCTTGGATCCATCCCTAGGCCCAGCTTGGATCCATCCCTAGGCCCAGCTTGGATCCGTCCCTAGTCCCACCTTAGTCCTTTAGTGCAGGATGGCGCTGTGGGACTCAGGAGCTGCTCGCCTGCCAGGGGATGGCACTAAAGAACCCAAAACAACATGAGTGCCCACACCAAGGTGGAAAAAGGAAAGTTTATTTTCTGATTCCAGCATTTATAGATTTCTAAAAGTGACAGTGGATTGCAGGGTGACAGTGCCACCTCTCCAATGACACTGGACAAACCAACAGCCCACCAGATTTTTCCTCCTCTATAAAAGAATGCAAAACAAGGAGTTATTTAGAGAAAGTGTGTGAGAAAGTTTGTTACAAGAATGTAGACATCAGAAGGCTTTGGAAATCTTTAAAAAGCAGGGTAACAGGGGGAAAGGGCTGGGGGTGCCCACATAGGGACCCCCACTCTGCAGGATGCCCCTGGAGACACATCCTGCATCCAAAGGCACAAGTCAGGAGCTGTTTGGGATGTCCTGGAGCTGTGCTGGCATGGGCAGGAGTGAACCTGAGAGTGTTGGAACAACAAACCCCTTCTTGCTGAGCTGGGTCCTCACAGAGGCTCCTCCTGTGGGCTGGAGCCCCTGCCTGTCCCCTTGCTGTCCCTCTGTCTGTCCTCACTCTCAACCCTGTGATCCATTTCCAGCCATGTCCCCTCCTCGCCGTCCCCTGGCTTTGGTGGCCTCAGAAGCAGCTCCAGCACGGGGTGGGGTGGGGGGGTGGGGGTGGGGGGGAGCGGTGATTCTGCCCTCAGGTGAGGCCACACCTGCAGAGCTGCCCCAGCCCTGGGGCCAACAGCAGGAGGATGTGGAGCCGCTGCAGAGAGCCCAGAGGAGGCCCCGGAGCTGCTGCAGGGCTGGAGCCCCTCTGCTCTGGAGCCAAGCTGGAGGGCTGGGAATGTTCCCCTGGAGAAGGAAAGGCTCCAGGCAGAGCTCAGAGCCCCTGGCAGGGCCTGGAGGGGCTCCAGGATGTCCGATTCTAGGCTGTTTGGATGGCCTGGAAAGGCCTGGAGTGGCCTTGGGGCAGCCCACGCTTCAAAGGATGAGAAGAGGCTTCAAATCTTTTCTGTCTCGGTGTTAATTAATTGCTTATCTAAAAGATTTTCTCTCGGCCCGACAGAGGTCTGCTCAGCAGCCAGCCATGAGCACACTCCTTCCCCTCCGGGGCGGTCACCTATCTTTATACTCAAAGTTACGTATACAATATTTATCATTTTTCCCCAATACCTTTTGCCCTTATTAACCAGTGCACTTTCAGTAATAACCAATCCCAAAGTGCCACCATCACCACCAAAGATGGAGGAGAAGAAGAAGAAGAAGAAGGACAGGACACGCCCCAATTCCTCCATCTTACTTCTCTAAACCCCCCTGTACATAAATCCTAAACCCTGTGTCTCACCCTCTAATTAACTAATCCCTTCACCATTCACCCCGGTGAAACCCTCCTATCCTCATACAGGTGTCGTCTCCTGTGTAGGATCAAAGTCCAGCCACCAGACACTTCTGGCAACATTCCAGGACTCCCGAGCCCCCCAAGGGTGGTCTCGGTGACTCGGCACCTCAGTCCTGAGGTGCTGAGATCCCACACCAGGAGAGCTGCAGAGGGACTGGGGACAAGGGATGGAGGGACAGAATCCAGGGAATGGCTCCCACTGGGAAAGGGGAGATTGGGATGGGATCTTGGCAAGGAATTGCTGGCTGGGTTGGAATTCCCAGATTTGCTGTGGCTGCCCCTGGATCCCTGGGAATGACCAAGGCCAGGCTGGACATTGGGGTTGGATCCACCTGGGATCATGGAATCATCCTCCTGCCCATGGATGGGAAGGAATGGGAATGGGATTTAGGGTCCTTCCCAACCCAACCCATTCCATGGATTCTTCTCTCCCCACTGCCTCTCTCTGGAGGGGTTTCTGGGCTTCCAGCATCTCCTGCTGTTCCCTGGCTGTGGTAATTCCCTGCAATGACTCTCCTGGTCCCTGGCACAGGAGCAGCTCCCTGCTGGGTTCCCAGGAATCCAGGGAATGATCCCATCCTGAGGCTGCTGGAGCTCCAGGGATGCCCAGGGAGGGATTTTCCCTTCAGGGCCGGGAGCTGCATCCCAGATCCTGTGGGTTCCTTCCCATTGGGCATTCCAGGATTCCTGGATGGAATTCTTCCCATTGGGACATTCCCATGTGAAATATGGAATTCTTCACATTGGGCATTCCAGGATTCCTGCGTGGAATATGGAATTCTTCCCACTGGGACATTCTAGGATTCCTATTTGGAACATGCAATTTTTCCCATCAGAGCATTCCAGGATTCCTGGATGGAATTTTTCCCATTGGGACATTCCAGGATTCCTGGATGGAATATGGAATTCTTCCTCCACCTGGGACAGTGGGAAGTGTCCCTGCCCATGGAACAAGATGATCCTTGAGGTCCCCCCATCGCTTTGATGGATCAGGGCCCATTAATGGGTAACGAGGCCAGCAAGGAGCTCACAGATTAACCCAGGCCTGAGCTGAGCACAGCTCTGGGCTGAGCTGTCCTGGCCCACAGAGCTCCCCCGCCTGAATGAGTAATTAATTAGTTTGCTGTGGAGGTTAATGAGGAGGCACTGCAGAAACGATCTGTGATTAATTAAACCACCTTGAGCTGGGCAGGCACAGCAGCTGAGTTGGGCTGGGCTGGAGCTGGGCCTACAGCTGGATCCAAGTTGGGACTAGGGGTGGTTCCAAGCTGGGCCTAGGGCTGGATCCAAGCTGGGAGTAGGGCTGGATCTAAACTGGGCCTAGGGATGGATCCAAGCTGGGAGTAGGGCTAGATCCAAACTGGGAGTAGGACTGGGTCTGAGCTGGGCCTAGTGATGGATCCAAACTGGGCCTAGGGATGGATCCAAACTGGGCCTAGGGATGGATCCTAGCTGGGCCTAGGCCTGGATCCTGACCTTGGCATCGCTTCTGGAGCTGGTCTGGACCTACCAATCCCACCAGGGGTTGGAGTGGGCCCTGCAGACCAGCAGCCTCCTCAATCCCAGTGGGAAAAGCTGCAGAAATTGGTTTTCCCTTGGTTTTTCTGTACGCCACCCAAAGCCAGACTCTGTCTTGCTCAGCCTGGTGCCTTTCAAGCATCCTTCCCTGAATCCTGGAATCCCAGAAGGGTTTGGGTTGGAATGGACCTTAAAGCTCCTCCAGCCCCAGCCCCCTGTCCTGGGCAGCAGTTTTTAAAATACCTCTCAATTATTCCATCTCTAAATAAAATAAAAAGCTTAATCCAACACCAGGTGAGCCAGGCACATCCAGTACACCTGCATTCCTCATCCTCCACCTGCCCTCAAAACCTTCCTGATCACGGGATAATCCCAGGATGGCATTCCCATCCTGCTGGGATCCCAGCGGGCTTGGGAAGATCCCAGCTCTGAGTTCAGACAGAAAGGGCAAGAAAACCATGTCCATCCCTCCTGTGCTGGTAATCCCAGTGAATCCCTGTCCTTCCCATGCTTTTGGAAGATCCCAGCTCCAAGTTCAGGCAGGAAGGGCGATCCCGCCGCGCTGCTCCCACCCCGAGCGGGGATGCCCTGGGGCTTGCAGTCCCTGTCCCTCACCAGGGCTCACAGCTCGTGTCCCTTCCCTGGTACCCTCAGCCCGTGTCGCTGCCCAGTACCCTCAGCCCCTGTCCCTCCCGGTACCTGCTCCCCATGTCCCTCCCCGTGTCCCTCCCCGGTCCCCGCAGCCCGTGTCCCTCCCTGGGGCTCGCAGCCCGTGTCTCTCCCCGTGTGGCTCCCTGGGGCCTCTCGGGTGGGCCCGGGACCCGCAGCCCGTGTCCCTCTCCGCGTTCCTCCCCGGGGCTCGCAGGCCGTGTGACTCCCCGTGTCGGTCCCCGGTCCCCGCTCCCCGCGTCCCTCCCGGTCCCCGCTTCGCGTGTCCCTCTCTCCCGGTGTCCCTCCCCGGTCCCCTCTCCCCGTATCCCCCCCTGTGTCCCTCTCTCTCCGTGCCTCTCCGCGGTCCCCGCTCGGGGCCGTGCGCGGTTCGGAGCGGAGCGGGGCCGGGAGCCGCATTCACATTCCTGCCGCGAGCGCACTTGTCAGCCGAGCTGTCAGTGCCGCCGTAATGGGGCCACGGCGGTCACTCGTGTTGGGAGTAAACACAGCGGAATCTGAGAAAACAAGAGCAGAGCCCCGAGCTCCCGGCACGGCGGCACAGCCCCGCCACTCCCGGGGGCGCTGCCCGGGCTGCCCCCGCCGCCCGCCCCAAAAACCCCTCC
Organism: Zonotrichia albicollis; assembly: GCF_047830755.1. NCBI lineage: Eukaryota > Metazoa > Chordata > Aves > Passeriformes > Passerellidae > Zonotrichia > Zonotrichia albicollis. The sequence goes on from NC_133823.1 coordinate 7,603,850, forward strand.
GGGGACGGAGGGCGCTGCCCGGCACCCCCGGAAGGTGATCCGGGCTTCAAAAGGGGCTGTTTGGGACATGCAGGGACATCCCTGGCCTGCAGCTGCTCGGGGACACGAGGCGGTGGAGCCGCAGCTCGGTGACTTCCAGCACAAACAGCCCCAGCGCTTGGTTCTGATTTTTGGAGCTTAAAAAATGGAGTTTTGCACATCCCTGAGCCTGTTCGGAGTGAGGGTCCAGCCTCCCTGTCACCCCTCAGCATCCCCCGGGAGCCCTGCGCTCCTCCTGCCACCCCAGCGGTGTCACCAGCGCCGGAGGGGACACCTGGGCCAGGTGGGACGGAGCGGGCTCGGCAGCAGCACGGGGAGGGACCGGGGGGTTCGTGAGTCTGCAGCCCCGAGGGGGAGGAGGAGGAAGAGCAGCTCTGGGAGCCGTCATTGCCTCTTCTTCGTTTGGGAACATTCCCCCAACTCCCAAAGGCTCCAACAAAAGGGCTGCCGCTGAAAAGCCGCGGGTTTGGGACAAAGAGGGGATGGGGTGACCAAGGGCAGAGCGGGCGCAGCCCCGGCCGTGCCCCATCGCCTGCTCCATCCCTCACCCCAAATCCATGTAATGCTGCTCTCCCCACTCCCTTTAATCACAGCTGCAAACTCTCAAAAAGCTGCAAACGCCACCGAATATTTCCTGCGGGCGGGGAGGGGAGCGGGCAGTTTTTATCCTCCTCCAAACCCGACGCGAAATGTTGGGGTCACTCCTCCTTTGAAATCCCCCGCGGCCTTTCTTCCCATTAAACCAGCTCCCAGCTCAGAAGTTTCTTCCCCACCCTCCCCCTCTCCCCGTTTTTTGGTTGTGGTTTGTTTTTTTTTTTTTTTAATTTAATAATAAAGCATCTCAGATCTCGGAGCTGCAACTCATCTCACACCTAAGCGAGATTGCGTTTTGCACAAGCCTTTCAGCTGTTTTCTCAATCTCTCCTCTGTCTCATTCTCAATTCAGGCAGTTGCTATAGGTATGTTTTAATCCCCAGCATGGTAGATTTTAATTAGTCTTTGTACAGATGGCCAATTAACATTCATTACTTTTGCCTTGAGCGATTAATTATGAGTTTGGATAGAAGGGGAGATGCAGACAGGAAAGATGGGCAGGTGAATAAAAAAAGGGATTTTAATCAGAGTTTGGGAATTTTTTTCCCTTTCTGGTTTATATATATACACACGCACATGGGAAGAGGAGGGAAAAGAGGCGACACGATGCGAGTCACATTCCCAGAGAGCCATTCCAGCCTGGAGCCGCGGGAACGGCACCTCCAGCCGGGGATGCTGCGGCTTTGGGGCCGCGGTGCTGCCAAAACCCTCGCAAGGATGGAGAAAGAGAGGCAGGGAGTGCTGGAGTGACCCCACTCCCTGGGAATCGCATCCCAAAGGATTTGGGTGCCTGGGCATCCCGCCTTGGCGGCTGGAGCGGTGCCAGGGCGCTGGGGACAGCGGTGACACAGAGCGGTGACACAGAGCGGTGACACAGAGCCGCGTCTCGGTGCGCAGGACGGGCCCCGCGATTGTCCCCTCCCGAGCCCCGGTGACACGTCGCTAATTCTTCCTAATTGATTTTTCACGCCGCTGGGAGGGAGACGGTGACATCCAACAAGAGAGCGCTGATGTCGCGGCTTTCTGCGGCATGAAAGGGGCCGGCGGCTCCCCCCGAGCCCGGATGCCTCCGCCGGGGATGGGTAGCCATGGTAGCCGGGCTGGGTCAGCCTCTGCCGGCCTGGGCAAGGCTCTCCCGGGCTGCCGTGCCAGGCTCTCTCGTGCCAGCCTCTCCCGGGCCGTGCCAGGCTCTGCCGTGCCTGCCGGGCCAGCCGCTATTGCGGGACGAGGGCTGGAGAGGGAGAGCAGCAGAGGGAAAGCAGAGAAGGGAAACTGCAAGGGGCGAAGAGGAAAGGGAAAACCGCAAGGGAAAAACTGCAGGGGGGGGGAAACAGCCAAGGGAGAGCAGCAAGGGGAAAAAAACCGGCAAGGGGAAAGCAGCAAAGGGAAAACTGCAAGGGGAGAGAGGCAAAGGGAGAGCAGGAAAGGGAAAACTGCAAGGGGAGAACAGCAAAGGGAGAGCAGCAAGGGGAGAGAGGCAGAGTGATAAAACAGCAAAGTGAGAGCAGAGAAGGGAGAGTGGCAAAGGGAGAGCAGGAAAGGGAAAGCAGGAAAGGGAGAAGTGCAAGGGGAGAGCAGCAAAGGGAAAAAAAGACCATCAAGGGGAGAGCAGCAAGGGGAAGGCAGAGCAGCAAAGCCCCTCGGGCCGCTCGGTGCCCCCTGCCTGTCACAGGGACTGTGCCACATTCCCACTGTCCTGTGCCCATGGCGGGTTTGGGGGCTGCGAGGGGCTGGTCCTGCTGGCTCCCCTGGGAAACAGGGATTGTGGAAGGATTTGGGGACAGGATCCATCCTGCAGGACTCCTGGGTCACCTGCACCCTGCTGTGGCCTGTGAATGTCTGTGTCACCTGCACCCGGCTGTGGTCTGTGGGTGGCTGTGTCACCTGTGTCCCAGAGGGGTCACTGGGTGTCTGTGTCACCGGGATCCCAGCCTGTTCCCTGGATGTCTTTGTCCCCTGGATCCTGACACAATCCCTGGGTGTCTGTGTCACCTGGATTCCAGCGTGGCCTCTGGGTGTCTGTGTCGCCTGTTTCCCAGAGCATTCCTTGGCTGGCTGTGCCACCTGGATCCTGGCACAATCCCTGGGTGTCTGTGTCATCTGGATTCCAGAGCATTCCCTGGGTGTCTGTGTCCCCTGGATCCCAGAACTTTTCCTGGATGTCTGTATCACCTGGATCATGGCACAATCCCTGGGTGTCTCTGTCATCTGGATTCCAGAGCATTCCCTGGATGTTTTTGTCCCCTGGATCCTGACGCGATCCCTGGCTATCTGTGTCACCTGTTTCCCAGAGCATTTCCTGGGTGTCTGTCATCCATTTCCCAGAGTGTTCCCTGGGTGGCTGTGTCCCCTGGATCCTGATGCAATCCCTGGGTGTCAGTCTCACCCATTTCCCAGAGCATCCTCTGGGTGCCTCCCCACCCTGGCAGTGCCCCTGAGGATGCCCCAGCTCACCCCTCTGCAGGGCTCTGGGCAGGGCTGGGTGCCCTGGAGCCCCAAACCCACCCTGGGCACCCCCAGGAGCTCTGCTGCTGCCACCACCCTCTGCAGGAGCTGCACCCCGGCTCTGCCACCTCAGGGAGCAGCGTGGCCAGGCCAGGGTGTCCCCTCCAGGTGACACACGGGTGGGACAGCCAGCAGCCAGCAGCAGGGCACCCAAACCCCTCTGAGCAGCTCATGGGGCAGAGTCTGGGGGAGCCCGGGGGGCTCGGGAGGCTCCGTGCCCACCTGCAGAGCCGTGGCAGGGTATGGCCCTCTGCAAGTGTGTGCCATGGAAATGTGCACATTTCCTAAAAGCAATATGGAACAGCTAAATATACTGCTCACAAATCTGTTTACACTAATAATGGCTGGGAGCCTGCCATCCATATGACTGCACGGAGCCATCGATTCAGCACAAACTCCCTGCAAATCCCTCGCATGAGGAACAAACTCACAGCGCTTCACATTTCCGTTTTTCCCCCTTGCTTTTTTCTTTTTTCCCCTCATTGTCAGGGAAGGGGGAGCAGGGATTGACCCCCAAACACAGTGGGATAAACCTACAAACACAGTGGGATAAACCCACAAAAATGATGGGATAAAGCCACAAACACAGTGGGATAGACCCCCAAACACAATGGGATAGACCCACAAACACAGTGGGATAGACCCACAAAAAATGATGGGATAAACCCACAAACACAGTGGGATAAACCCCCAAAAATGATGGGATAAACCCCCAAAAATGATGGGATAAACCCCCAAACCCAGCGGGATAAACCCAAAACCCAGCCCCGCTCTGCCCACCCCTCAGCCCCTCTCCCAGGACGGGGACACTCAGCACAGGGAATTTCCCAGCACAGCTCCAAGCTCTGGAGCTGCCTCCAGGCCTGAACGAACACAATATTTACCCATTTCCCACCCAACTGAAGGGTCCGAGGCAGCATTTTGGCGCCGGGCTCTTTCCCATTTTTGAAAAAAAGAGAAAAAAATATATAAAAAGAGGGAAAAAAGCCCCTTGGGAATTGGCAGCTCGTGGTGTATTAATGGAAAAGCTGCAGACTTGGCTCCAGCTCACCTCCCCAACATAATGTTAAATGGCAGCAAGGCACTATAGCAGTCATTTACATATGGTGCTTATAGACGCCAAACTTATTAACACAATAAAACTGCTGCGCCAGGAGCTTTCCTGCCTATTTTTCTCCTGGAGAATGTCAGTGTTGGAAGCACCTATCTGCCTGGTATGGAAACACCCGGGGCTGCCTTTCATATGGCACCGGCAAAATAAATAAATGACTCAGCCAGGGGCCCCCTCCGACCACTCCCCGAGGAAGGAGGGAGAGGAATCCACGGGCTCCGAGCTTTGGGGGTGGGGGAGACCACGGGAATCCTCCAGGATCCAGCACAACCCCCTGGAAAAACTCATTTCCTCCTGCTTGGGGGTAGGATTGGCTTTAACCTCCCATCCTGAGGTGTCCCCAGGGCTGAGAGAGACAGGCTGAGCCATTTCTGGGTGGGTTTTCCAGGAAAAGCAGCACCGGTGTTTCCAGAGGAGGTGCCCAGGTGCTTCCAGCAGGGGAATGCTCCACGTGGGAAAGCAGGAAAACTCCCAGCCGTGGTTTGGCTCTGTGGGAAGTTTGGTGTCAGAAGTGACATTTGGAGCAGTGTCCTGGTGCCATCTGATGGGATTTTGGGGATGGGAGGGCAGCCGTCTGTGCTGACCACCCCGATGTGGCATTGCCAGGGCCCCCGGGGGTCCCACAGCTCCTGTCCCCGAAGTTTCCTGGCCCTGCAGGCTGGCAGGGGATGGTGCTGAGGGCATGGCAGTGACACATGGACATGGCAGTGACACAGGGGATGGCAGTGACACAGGGCATGGCAGTGACACAGGGGCATTGCAGTGACACAGGGCAGGGCAGTGACACAGGGCAGGGCAGTGACACAGAGATGACAGTGACACAGGGCACAGCAGTGACACAGGGACGTGGCAGTGACACAGGGCATGGCAGTGACACAGGGCATGGCAGTGACACAGGGCAGTGACACAGAGATGACAGTGACACAGGGCACAGCAGTGACACAGGGCATGGCAGTGACACAGGGGATGGCAGTGACACAGGGACATGGCAGTGACACAGGGCATAGCAATGACACAGGGACATGGCAGTGACAGAGGGCATGGCAGTGTCAGAGGGGATGGCGGTGACACACACCCATGGCAGTGCCACAGGGACATGGCAGTGACACAGGGCATGGCAGTGTCACAGGGGATGGCAGTGATACAGGGACATGGGGGTGACACAGGGACATGGCAGTGACAAAGAGACATGGACGTGCCACACAACCCCTGAAGCCGTGTGTCCTGTGTCACTGCTGGGGGAGGTGACACCAGAGCTGTCCCTGTCCCGTGTCACTGTTGGACAGGAGTGACCCAAGCTGTCCCTGTCCCAGGGGCAGCACAGGCCACCAAGCGCTGGGATGTTCCAGCTCCTGGAAAGGCTTTCTCGGGATCATGGGCTCCTCCCAATCCCCTGGAGGTGCTCCTAGGCTGGAGATGATCCCACCAGGAGCTGGATGTTCAACTTCTACCAGGGCCTGGCTGCCAGATCCTGTTTGCTTTGCAGACCCAGCATTCCTGTTCCCTGCAGCCACCAGGGCCACAGCTGTGTCCCCTCCAAGAGCCCTCAGGATGTAGCACCCCTGAGTGTGCCCAGGACCTGTCCCAGCAGATCCCAGCAGGCTGGGTTTGGAGAGGGAAGGTGGATGCAGCCCTGTGGGAAAGCCAAGGAGAGCCTGTGGAGGTGGGTGGGAGCCCAGCAGCCTCTGCCAGTCCGGAACTGGGGGATCAGGGTGGCTTCGTGTTCCTAGACTCGGGGTGGGATCCTCTCTCAGTCAGCTTGATCCCATAAACTCCATCCATTTGTCCATCCATCCATTTGTCCGTCCATCCATCCATCCATCCATCCATCCATCCATCCCTCATCCTCCATCCATCCATCCATCCATCCATCCATCCATCCATCCATCCATCTATCCATCATCCATCCATCCATCCATCATCCATCATACGTCCATCCATCCCTCCATCCATCCATCCATCCATCCATCCATCCATCCATCCATCCATCATCCATCTATCCATCCATCCATCCATCCATCCATCCCTCATCCTCCATCCATCCATCCATCCATCCATCCATCCATCCATCCATCCCTCATCCTTCCATCCATCATCCATCCATCCATCATCCATCCATCCATCATCCATCATACGTCCATCCATCCCTCCCTCCATCCATCCATCATCCATCCATCCATCCATCCATCCATCCATCCATCCATCCATCCATCCCTCTATCCATCCATCCATCCCTCTATCCATCCATCCATCCATCCATCCATCCATCCATCCATCCATCCATGGTGGGATTGTTGAGGTGCTGTGCAGGGCCAGGAGTTGGACTGGATGATCTCTGTGAATTCCTTCCAGCTCAGGATATTCTGACTCTGTGATTCTGCCATCCATCCATCCATCTGTCCATCCATCCATCCATCCATCCATCCATCCATCCATCCATCCATCCGTTTCTCTGTCCATTTGTCCATCCACACAAGAGTTGCCAGAAGCCCCTGACTGAAGGGCCCTGAGGGAGGTGACAGCAATGACCTGCTGGAAGCTGCAGCTTCAGGGACGATTTATTCCAATTCCAGACCATTCCCGAACTAAAGAAAATGTAAAAAATAGAATTTAATTAAATCTGAGGAAGCAGGAAAAGGACCTCGTTAACCTCCCAACCCTAAATTTCCCCCTGTGCCCCTCGGGGCTGCCCCGGATGGCCGGTGAGAAGGAACGGGGCCGGGCAGGAGCGGTGCCCGCGGGAGGAGCAGGTGGCAGAGCAGAGGAGGAAAAGCTGCAGCGCTTTGAAGTCTGGTCAACTTTTAACGTGGGGCCGAGCCGTGCCCGCTCCGGGCCCGGGGCCGCACTCCCCGCGGTGCCCTTTGATGGTGGGGCCGCTGCGTTACCGATTAACGACGAGGGGACAGTGGCTGCGGGGCCGGCCCGGAGACAGCACCCGGCTCCGGGGACACCGCTCGGCTCGGGGACACCGCTCCGCTCCGGGGACATCGCCTGGCTCCGGGGACACCGCTCGGCATTGGGGACATTGCTCCGCTCAGGGGACACGGCCCGGCTCTGGGGACACCGCCGGGCTCCGGGGACACCGCTCTGCTCGGGGACAGCATCTGCGGGCTCTGATTCTGGGGTGCGGATGGACACGGACACAGAGTGGCCCCGCTGTCCCTCTGCCACCCCATAAATGACCCTTTACTCCCATCCCGCAGCCGGTGTTCGGTGTTTGTCCTGTCCCTCTTTCCCTCTCCTTTTCTCCTCTCTCGTTTTCTCCTTGCAGGACGCCCCGGTTGGGTTTTCCCGACACCCCTTTGCCCCCGGCGCCCCCGATCTCGGTGCAGCCGCCCCTGCCCGGCCCCTGCGGGCCCTCGGCTGCGCTCGCAAGGCCGGCGGCTCTTTCGTTAGAAAGGAAAATGGATTTTTGCCCTTCCCGGAGCCGCTCCCGGCCGGAATCCAGCGGGGAGGATCCATCCCGGTTCCCCTCTCCGGGCATTCCGCGGATAAAGTTTTCCTCTCCATAAACCAGGGGCATCTCCAGCCCGAGCAAGACCCTGGCTCGGCGGCTCCGGGTTTATTCCCGAAGGGATAAAAATCCTGCTTGAGTTCTCCTGGAGCTGGGAGCAGGCCTGGGAGCAGAGGGGGAAAAGAAATTTAAAGATAAATTTGGGGTTCTCGGTCGGTTCCAGCGTAGCAGCTCCGCCGTTCCCTTCGGAGCATCCGAGCAACCTCGCCTGGACACTGAGCCGCGACCGAAAACCACCGGGGCGAGACGCGGAAAACCCAAAATCCGGTGAAGGGTTTGTAAATTCCCGAGAGGGGGATTCACCCCAAAGCGGAGCCGGACCATGCTCGGCTGCGGCAGGGGAGCCCGGGGGAGCTGCGGGCACCGGGGATCCCGCGGGGAGCAGCCGCAGCCCGTCCGCCTTTCCCGCTTTTCTCTCCCTCGGAAGATGCTGCAATGAGGGAGATCCGCACGAAACGAAATCCCGGCCCCGCGCCGTGTTCCGGGGCCGCGGATCCCGCAGCGCCAGCTCCGCACCCGCGGCTGCCGCAGGGCAGGGCCGGAGGGGCCGCGTCCCCCCCCCGGCCCCGGGGGCAGCGAAAAGGTCGAGAGGAAAAAAAAATAAATAAAAGGAGAGAAAACAGAAATTCAATTGAATTCAATTGGATTAAATTGATTTCAATGAAATCCCACAAACGGTCCGGAGCCGGGCAGCTCCCGCGGCTGAGCCGAGCTGTCCCCGTGTCCCCTTCTCCTTCCCCTTCCTCTTCCCGATCCCATCCCTTCCCCTTCCTCCCCATCCCTTCCCTTCCCATCCTCGTCCCCCCGCGGCTCCGCTCCCGCTGCCCTCTCCGCCAGCTCTCTCACCCAACTCCTCTTCTTTATTTCCACTTTTCCTATAAAAAAAAAAAAAAGGAAATACATATTTTAAAATCTATTTATAAAATATTTCGAATGTCGATTATTTTTTTCCTCTCTCTTTCTTGCGGAAATGAAAATAAAAATTAAAAAAAAACGCTTTGCCGACGCTCTCGCTCCATTTTTAGGTTTTCAGTTCTTTGGGGTTTCGCGGAATTTTGCTTTTCCTGCCCCCATCCTTCTCCCCGCAGCCTCTTGCGGGAGCGAGTCCGCGCAGAGCCCGCGGGCGCGCAGGAGCGCTCTGCTCTCCGCGGGGGGAAGGATCCCGCGCGGAGCATTTCGATCCAGCCAAGTGGAAAATAGACTTTCAACCCCCTTTGTGCGGGAGGGGAGGGCTGGCCCCCGCCTCCGCGGGCCGACCAAACTCCGAGCAGAGCCAAACTGCGGAGTGAACTCGGGACCGGCCCGCGCAGGGGCTGCGCGCCCGCGCATCCCCCGCGCCCTGGCAAAACCGCCAGAATTGCCACTTTTGGGAGATTTGGCTTTTTTGTTTTTTTCCCCCATCCCTGGAGCAGGATCGGAGCGGTGGGAAGAGGTTTCGGCCGGGGGAAGGGGGACACGCGGAGGGGAGCGGAGCTTGCGCGGGGTGGGAGAGGAGGGGGAGGCTTCACCTGTGCTGCCCCCGCGGGCCGGGATCCGCTCCGCCGCTGCGGGCAGGGCTGGTTCATTCATTAAATAGGGGAAAAAAAAAGGAAAAAAAAAAGGAAAAAAGAAAACCAAAAGAAGAAGAAAAAATGAGGAATTTTAAAGGATTTTTGAATTTTATTTTTTTAATACGGAGGGAACCCCCCCGCCCAGCCCCGCGCAGCCGGAGCCCTTTAGCCGCAGGTTCGCGGCGCGCCGGCGGGAGCGGCTCCAGTCCAGTTTTTCGGGCGCTCTCTGCGTCCTTTTGCCTCCTCTGCCTCCCCTTCCTGCCCCATCTCCCCGTGTCCTCCGCTGCCTCTCCTTGTCCTCCCCTGCCCGTCCGTACCTCCCGTGCCTCCCCCGGCCTCCCCTGACTCTTCCTGGCTGCCCCTGTCATCCCCCGTCTCCTCTTGCTTCCCTTTGCTTCCCTTGCCTGTCCTTACCTTCCTCTGCCTCCTCTTCCTCCCACTGCCCGTCCTGTCCGTCCCTGCTCTCCCCATCCTATCCCGACCCATCCCTACCTTGATCTGCTCTCCCATCCCATCTCTACTTTCCCCTGCTCTTCCATCCCTGCCCTGCCTCCTCAGGCTTCCCCATCCCGGCCTTTCACTTCCATCCCATCCCGGCCCTGCTTTCCCATCCCATCCCTACATTCTCTGCCCTCCCCATCCCACTCCTGCAATCCCTGCTCTCCCTATCTCGGCCCTGGCCTCGCATCCCATCCCATTCCTGCATTCCCTGCTCTCCCATCCCATCCCGTCCCATCCCGGCCCTGTTCTTCCATCCCATTCCTGCAATCCCTGCCCTCCCCATCCCGTCTCTGCACTCTGCATCCCATCCCTGCACTCTCCATCCCGGCCCTTCTCTCCCATCCCATTCCCACATTCCTTGCGCTCCTAATCCTATCCTGCCCTCCCCAACCCGGCCCTGCACTCCGCATCCCGGCCCTGCTCTCCCATCCCATTCCTGCATTCCCTTCTCTGCTATCCCGGCCCTGCTCTCCCATCCCATTCCATCCCCGCAATCCCTGCTCTCCTATCCCGGCCCTGCTCTCCCATCCCCGCAATCCTTGCTCTCCTATCCCGGCCCTGCTCTCCCATCCCATTCCTACAATTCGTGCTCTCCCCATCCCGGCCCTGCTCTCCCATCCCATTCCTACAATTCGCGCTCTCCCTATCCCGGCCCTGCTCTCCCTATCCCGGCCCTGCTCTCCCATCCCATCCCATCCCCGCAATCCCTGCCCTCCCCATCCCGGCCCTGCCTCCGCGGGCCTCCCCTCCCGGCGGGGGCTCAGGTGCGGCCGCCCCCGCGGTCCCGCCGGTCCCGCCCGCCGCCGGAGCGGCCGCGCGGGGCTCGGGGCTGCGTGGGCGCCCGCGGGTGGGCGGCGGGGCGGGGGCGGAGGGAGGGAGGGAGGGGTGCGGGCCGCGGGTCCGCGTGTGTGTGCCGTGCCCAGGGGGAGGTTTCTTGCACACGCACACACACACACACCGCACACACGCGCGCACCCGCAGGACCGGCCCCGCTCCGGCCCCCCCCCCGCTCCCGGCTCACACCATGTTCCAGCCGTCCGCGAAGCGCTGCTTCACCATCGAGTCCCTGGTGGGCAAGGACACCCCCCTGGGCCCCGAGGACCCCCCGCGCCCCGCCGCCCTCGCCTACCCCGGCCCCGCCGCCGCCGCCGACGCCGCCGCCTTCGCCCCCGGCTTCCAGGGAGCCGCCGGCCGGGCCCTGTACGGCAGCGCCGAGCTCGTCTTCCCCGAGGCCGTGGGGCACCCGGCGCTGCCCGTCGGGCCCCCCCAGCTGGGGGGCTCGGCCCTGCCGCACCCGCACCCCTTCTTCGGGCCGCAGCACCGCGACCCGCTCAACTTTTACCCCTGGGTGCTGCGGAACCGCTTCTTCGGCCACCGCTTCCAAGGTGAGCGGGGGCCGCGGGGGGCGCGGGCCGGGCCCTGCTGGGGCTCCGGGGGCTGCTCGGGGGGCCCGACTGCACCGCAGGACCTGTTGCTGCCGTGCCCGCACGCACGGCCGGGGCCTCGGGCGCTCCGTACCGGGACCGGCGCCTCCGAACCCCCGGTTCCTCCGAACGCCCCGTGCTTCCGAGCACCCGGTGTCTCCGAACACCCGGTGCCTCTGCACTCCCGGTGCCTCCGAGCCCCGGTGCCTCTTCATAGCCGGTGCTTCCGAGCGCTCGCTGTCCCCGCACCCCCGGTGTCTCCGCACCCCCGGTGCCGGTGGCCTTTCACAGCCGCGGCCCCGCAGAGTCCCGGCCGAGCATCGCGGAGCTCCGGGGCACGGGACCGGCGCCGCAGCCTCCGTGCGCAGCCGAGCCGGGAATTTGGTTTTCTCCTTCCCGGGAACGAAGGGAAGGATTTCGGTGCGGTGGATCTCGGCTGCGCAGAGAGATGTTTGTTTGGTTCTGTGAATTTTCTCTCGATCCTTTTGCTTCTCTTTATTTCTTTCTTCTCTTTCCTTCTCCTTCTTTTTCTCACTTTCTTGTTTGCCTTCCTTCGTTCTTTCTTCCCTTCGTTCATTCTTTCTTTCTCTTAATTTTCCGATTCAGCCTCTATTTATTTATCGTTATTTTCTTTCTCTCCGTTCCTTTCTAACCTCTTTCTTTTCCTTTTCCTTTTTGTAGCTGCGTCCTTTTCTTTCCTTTTTCTCCCATGTTTTTTCTTTCTCTTTATTTTTTCCTTTTTTTTTATTTTTTCCCCTCTCTCTTTTTGCCTCTCCGTTTCCCCTGCACGCCGTCCCCTCTGTCCCGCCGCGGTGCCGGGGGGTCCCGCAGCCCGGATTAGTTTTATCTGCTCGGCACCAACCCCTCGCTGTTCCCCGGGGCTCCGCCGGGGATCGCGGCCGCTGCCGGCGGCGCCCGGGGGCACCGGCCGGGCCCCCTCGGCCCCGGGAGCGGCTCCGGGTCCCCCCCGGCCCCGAGCCCGGCCCGCCGCTCTCCCGAGCCGTCCCTCTCTCCTGCCTTCTCTCTCTGCCTTTAATTTTCTCTTTCTTCCCTCGTTTTCGTTTCTTTCTACCTTGTTTCTCTCGCTTGCTTTACAGATTTCCTTCTCTCGCTCGTTATTCTTTGCTTCTTTCCTTCTTTTTCTTTTCTTTTTCTTTCCCACTTCTTGTCTCTTGCTTTCTTTCTCCTTTCACTTTCTTTTCCTTCTGTTTTTCTTTCTCTTTCTTCCCCTTTTAAAAATTGCTTTCCCACTTTTCTCCTCTCTTTCCGTGTCCCCTTCCCTTTTCCTTTCTTCCCTCCACTTTTTTTTTCTTCCTTAGTTTTCCTTCTCTATTTTTTCCTGTAATTTTCTCAGTTTTCCTCCTATTTTATAATTTCTTTTTCTCTCTATTCCATAATTTCTTTCTCTCTCTTGGGATCAGTTCTTTCTCTGCCTCCCACCTTCTCTTCCTCCCTTTCCCCTTCCTGCTGCTCACCCCGTCCATCCCTTCTCTTTATTTCTTTCTTTCTCTCCCTGCCCTCCCTTTGGCGCCGTGTCCAACCCCACCGTGGGGCTGAGACGATCCAGAACGTAGCACAAAACCGGCAATTTCAGGGTGGGGAAATCTCCCAAAAATTCCCCTTTTTGTGCCCTTGCCGAGTCCCAGGGCCTGGCAGGGACCCCGAGGGGGCCGCGCTGAGCTCTGTGTGTGCCCGCAGGGAGCGAGGTGTCCCAGGAGAGCCTCCTGCTGCACGGCCCCTTCGCCCGCAAGCCCAAGCGCATCCGCACGGCCTTTTCCCCGTCGCAGCTGCTGCGCCTGGAGAGAGCCTTCGAGAAGAATCACTACGTGGTGGGAGCCGAGCGCAAGCAGCTGGCCAGCAGCCTCAGCCTCTCCGAGACACAGGTACTGCCACCCGCCTGTCCCTCCGTGTCCCTCCTGGCCGTCCCATCGTGTCCCACCCTGTCCCAGCAGCGGCCCCAGACCCTCACAGCGCTCCCATATGAAACCCCAGCAGGAACTGCCCAGGACCCCCAGAGCCTGCAGGAGTTCTGGGGCTCCTCGGGGTGGGTTTGGGGTTTTTGTGATTCAGCTTTTGGCGCTCCAGGAGCTGTGGCAGGTTTGGGGTTGGGGATGTGGCTCTGGTGTTGTCCCGCTCTCCGGAGCGCTTTTGCGGTGTTGTTCCTTGCTGGTTTGGGGTGTTTTCCCTGGGAGCAATTTAAGGGTTTAAAAATCCATCTAGGAAAGGAGCAGCAGGCTGAAGGCTTCCCTGGAAAGCTGGAAAACCGTGGCTGAGCCGAGCAGCTCCGGGTCCGTGCACCAACACCCGGGATTCAGGATGGGTGTGAGACGGTGCTGCCGCAGGGCGCTGGTGTTGGATGAGACTTTCTGGGATCAGAACAGATATTTCACAGGAATTTAGATGTAAGGAGACCCAGGAGAAGCATGAGGATGATAGGAAAAGTGTACAGAGCTGGGGGAAAATACAGGAGCTGGGGCTGAGCATCTGAGTGTCCGAGCGCGGTGTCCTGGTAAGCGGCTGTTCCCAAACGCTCCAGGGGAAGGAGTTTTATTTCCCAGGAAGAGAGAAAGTTTTCCACAAATTCTGGTGAGGTGGTTGGGCCTGTGTGCTGAATTAATTGAAATTTTAAGCTTAAATTTAGTTGGGAAATAAAGCTGGAGCCGTGGGTGTTGCCAGTACCCGCCTGGCTCATCCTTGCCCAGGCTCTGCCAAACAAAACCTCCAGACGCGTCCCTGGGAGCAGGAACTTCCAGGGAGGAAAATGTCACCAGCACGGGGACGGACGAAAGGAGCAGCTGTGGGTGTCGGGAAGCAGGGATTGAGCCCCCCAAAATCCCCGGGGTATTTGGATCCCGAGGGTGAAGCTGCCTCAGCTCACGGCTCGCGGGGCTCAGCGCTGACACCGGCTCAGGGCCCTTCCCGCTGCTGCCGTCACCTCTCGGGCCGGAATGGGGAAAAAAGAGAAAAAAAGGACAAAACCCAAAGGTCAAAGAACAGCCAGGAACTTGTCGGGGTGGAAAGGGCAGCTGTGGGATGCCCCAGGGGCAGCTTGGCCATTCCCTGGCCTTTTCCAGCGCTGCCTGGAGCCTGAATGCAGTAATGCCATTTCCCGGGGAAGCGCAGCAGTGGCATCCAGCCCAAATCCCAGGGAGGTTTCAGGGTGCAAAGAGGCCACGGAGATGTTTGAAATTTTCATTTTTTGGGTGCTGCAGGGTTGTGTGGTGTTTCCATAATTTTGGGAAGCTGATGCTGCTGGCAGGGAATGAGCGCGGGGAAGCAGCGGCGGGGCCGGGAAAGGCTCCACGGATCCATCCGGGAACAGCACCCGGCTGTAGGGATTCAGCCTGCAGGGAAATGCTTTTCCTTTCTGTTATATGGCTTTGGAAAAATGATTTTTTTTAAAAAATCTGTTTTATTTACCTGGAGGGAAATAATTTCAGAGTGCCGAGGGTTTGGGGACAGCTGGGTATTGGGATTGGAGAAGTGGGAAAGCCAGGGGCTGGTGGCTGTGCCAAACCCAGGATATTATTACTATTATTATTACCATTATTATAATTATTACTAATTAAATATTTAGTGATAAATCCTGCATGGAATCAAATTCCCATGGAAAACCAGCCTGCTTTACCCATGACACTCATCTTGGTCTGACACTGGTGTGTTTTCACCTGGAGCCCCACATCTGAACCCACAGTTTGGGGGTTTTACCATTTTTTCACGGATTTAACAATTCCCAGAAGGGTTGCAGCTCATGGCTGTGCCTGGCCCTATTTCCCAGCTGCTTTTCCCCCTGGAAAATGGAATTTTGCCCCTGGCCATGCCAGCTCCGGGTCCCCAGGCAGGGAGCAGCACCTGGAGCAGCCCAGGGCAGGTGAGGAGAGTTCGGGTCCTGCCCAGCACCAGGAAATGCCGTGGGATATGGGCTGGGGATGGTGCAGGTGTTTAACCCCTTCCCAGCTGCTCTCCTGCCCAGGAGCTGAGTTAATTCGGGGTGAGATTGGAATGACAGGCCCAGAACAGCAAAATCAAAGGGGCTGGGGGAGCAAAATGCAGCTCAGGGCCCTGAGGGAAACCCAAAAGTGAGATCGGGGTGGAGAAGGTGCAGGGAGGGCTCTGAAGGGAATCTGGGATGGTCTGAGCAAGGGGAGCCCTGTGATGGGGACACAGGGGTGTGACACAGGTGACATCGAGCTGGGCATGTGAGGGGGGGTCTGGGCAGGGAGGGGGCACTGGGATCAGCAGGGATCCTGGGCATTGGGGTCAGCAGTGATCATGGCACTGGGATCAGCAGGGATCCTGGGCATTGTGCTGGCATTGGGATCAGCAGGGATTCTGGGCACTGGGATCAGGGGGGATGCTGGGCACTGGGATCAGCAGGGATCCTGGCACCGGGATCAGCAGGGATCATGGGCACCAGGATCAGCAGGGATCCTGGGCATTGGGGGTGCTCTGGGATCAGCAGGGATCCTGGGTGCTGTGCTGTCACTGGGATCAGCAGGGCCCCCATGCCCTGTGGGTTCTTTGGGATCAGCAGGGCCCCAATTCCCTGACAGGCTTTGGGATCAGCAAGGACCTCAGGCCCTGTGAATATTCTGGGATCAGCAGGGCCCCCATGCCCTGTGGTGCCCAGGGCTGTGCCAGGCTGGGATCTGGGATGTGTGCTGGCAATGGGACGAGCTGGGGGCACCGTGCTGTGTCCTGCTGGGTTGGGCATGACTTCACTGGTGTCACCAGGTCACTTCCCCTGCCTTGGGAGCAGCCTGGGCTGGGAAGGCGCTTCCCTGGGTTCCTCTGGCACAATGGAGCCCAGAATTCCCAGCAGAGCCGCTCCAACCTGGCAGCTCATGGGGCAAACCCCACTCGGGGTCTCCAATCTGCATTCCCTAAATGCAGGGCCCTCCCTGGCAGCTGCAGAGGGAGCTTGGGGTGGTTGTGGAGCCACTGTGTGTCCCAGTGTCCCCTCACAGCTTTGGGGTGACTGTGGACTCCCTGAATATTCCCTCCTGTTTTGGGGTGATTATAGAGTCCCCGGATATCCCAGTGTCCTCTCACAGTTTTGGGGTGATTATGGAATCCCTGGATATCCCCTCCTGGTTTTTGGGGTGATTTTGGAGCCCCTGGATGTCCTGCCGTCCCCTCCTGGAGCTGTCCCTGCAGGGACGGAGCAGCCAAGGCCGGGGGCTCAGTGCTGACTGTAATTAATAATTAATAATTAACAGGCAAATGCCTAGGAATCACAGGAGGAGAAAGATGCCCAGATAGAGCTGCAGAGCAAGGCCCAGGGCTGGCAGTGTCCCCTGCCCTGAGAGCTGGCCCCAAAAACAGACCTGAAAAGTTTTGGGGGGTTTTAGGGGGAAAGTCCCCGCAGGAACAGGCAGAGGTGCGGCGATGGCACTGGGGTGGTGGCACTTTGAGTAACAACCCGGCACAGGCAGTGTCACCCTGCGACAGCGGGGCTGCTCCCTGCCTGTCCCCATCCAGGGCCACCCTCACCCTTTGTGTCACCGCCTGGGGAAGCTCCTCAGGGATTTTAACTGTCCCCAAGTGGGGATGGCAATGCCACCCTGGGGCTAGAGCTGATCCCCCAGGTGACATCAGATGTCCCGGTGGCAGTGGTGGCCCTCAGAGCAGGGCACAGCTGGGAATGTGGAGGGAAACCGGGACGGGAGCTGGGCTTAGGGACAGGACAGGGATGCAGGAGCCACCTCGGGGACTGTCCCTGTCCCTGTCCCTGTCCCTGACCCTGTCCCTGTCCCATCCCTGTCCCTGTCCCTGTCCCTGTCCTTGTCCCTGTCCTGCAGCAGGATCTCGGGGTGGGAGGTGACAGAGTCAGCCCTGGGAATGGCGGTGCCGGGACCTGGCACAAACACCCGGCATGAGAAGGGTTGATTTAGGAAGGGATAAAACGGAGAAGGGTTAATTTGGGAAGGGATCAAACCCCGGGCTCGGGGCTTTAGAGCGATTCCTCCGGAGCTCGGGGCCAGCTCATCCGACGGGGATCTCCCGCAATTCTCCCGCCGTGGCTGCGGCCTTTGGAGCGGGGGACGCGGCCGGGAGCTTCTCCAGCCCGGGAACATCCCCGCTCCCAGCCGGGAACCCCGGGGAGCCCGCAGGAACCGGACCGGGCCGAGCCGAGCCGAGCCGGGCCGGGCCGGGCCGGGCCGGGCAGAGCCGCCGCTCCCCTCCTGCCCCGCTCGGGCACGGATTTAACTGCTCGGACACATTCAATGATTTAATCGCTTTGTGCCTCGGTTCCCCTTCCACAATTCAGGGATAAGGCGACTTCCCCTCTCCCGGAGCTTTAATTAAAGTTTGCAAAGTGCTCCGCGGCGCCTGGATGGAAGGCGCCAGCCCGGCACGGCTCCGGGAATGCCCCGGAGGTGGGGAAAGCAATGGATTGTGTCCCGCCGCCGGGAGGAGCCGTTTCGAGCCGGGACAGCCCAAAGTCAGCGGCTGCTGCTGGGCTGGCCGTGGCTCCAGCGAGTGCCGGGCTGGGATGGGAATGATGGGCTGGGATGGGAATGCTGGTGTGGGATAGGAATGATAATCCGGGATGGGAATGCTGATCTGGGATAGGAATGATAATCCGGGATGGGAATGCCTGGGATGGGAATGCTGACCGCGGATAGCAGTGCTGACCAGGGATGGGAATGCTGATCTGTGATGGGAATGCCTGGGATGGGAATGCCGGCCTGGGACGGGAATGCTGGCCCAGGATGGGAATACTGGGATGGGATGGGAATGCTGATCTGAACTGGGAATGCTGGCCCAGGATGGGAATGCTGGTCTGGTATGGGAATACCGGCCCCCGAACTGGCAATGCTGACCCCAGAACTGGGAATACTGACCCGGGATGTGAATGCCTGGAATGGGAATGCCGGGCTGGGATGGCAATGCCGGGCTGTGCGATCCCGGGGAAGCTCCGGAGCAGGGAACAGAGCCGTGGTCGGTGCTGAGGGAAAAGGACCGATGGTCCCGGGATCGGCTGAGCCGGACCAACAGCTGCAGGACACGAATGGCTGCGGGAGAAAGCTCAGCCTGGGCCGGGGCGGGCCGGGCTGGGCTGGGCCGGGCTGGCAGCGGCGGCCAAGCAGCGGCACCTGGTGCTGCGGACCTGGGAGCCAGGCAGTGTCCGCAGCCCGCCGAGGGCATCCTCGTCCTGCCTGGGTGGAGGTGTGGGGATGGAATCCTGGTTCCCACCTGCAGCATCCACATCCTGCACCGCTGCCTGCAGCATCCCATCCCACTGCCACCCCTCAGCCCCCATCCCTGCCTGCAGCACCCAGCACTGCTCCCTGGGGCATCCCCTCTGCTCCCTGCAGCATCCCAGCTGCAGCAGCCCTCACCATCCCAACTGCCACATCCTGCACCCCACCGGCAGCATCCCACGTCCCATAACCCTGCCTGCAGCATCCTGCAGCATCCTGCAGCATCCTGCATCCCATCCTGCAGCCCTGCCTGCACCATCCCACCTGCAGTGTCCCTCACCACGGCCTGCAGCGCCCCTCATTCCCAGATGGAGCATCCCATAACCCTGCTTGCAGCATCCCACATCCCATCCCATAACCCTGTTTGCAGCATCCTGCATCCCTCACCACGGCCATCCCCCATCCTGCATCCCATATCCTGCATCCCTGCATCCCTGCCTGTGCCATCCCCATCCCCATCCCTGCCTGTGCCATCCCACCCCCCTCCGTGACCCCTGTCCCTGTGAGTGCCCCCAGCATCCCAAGGTGCCCCTGGCTGTGCTGTCCTGTCCCCAGTCCTGGCCCTGAGCCCAGCCCAGCCCCTGCTGCCAGCGCTGGAGCCAGGACTGTGGGGTGGGTCAGGGTGGGATCCCCAGGGATGGAGACTCTGCTCAGGCTCCTGGGAAAGGTCAGAAAGCAGAGCAGGAAAGGTCTCCTGAAACCTCAGTGTGGTCAATTAATGATGGATAATTGGGATCCTGGTCCTGGCTGGAGATTTGGGGATGGCCTCGAGCGTCATCCCAGTGTCACTGGAGCCATGACAGTGGCAGCTGGCAGCAGTGGCAGCTGGAACAGGGCTGGCTTTGGCTGCTCACCCGTTCTGTGCCAGTCCAGGCCCAGCCCAGCTCGGGCTATGGGTGCTGTAAGCAGTGTCACCTGTGCTGTGAGCAGTGTCACCTGTGCTGTGTCTGTGTCAGGCTCTGGGTGCTGTGAGCAGTGTCACCTGTGCTGTGCTGAGGTGTCACACTCTGGGTGCTGTGAGCAGTGTCGCCTGTGCTGTGAGCAGTGTCACCTGTGCTGTGAGCAGTGTCACCTGTGCTGTGTCTGAGGTGTCACCAAGTGTCCTTCACACCCCTGTGTTTCTGCAGGGCTGTGAGGTGGCAGCAGCCACATTTGTGCCACATTTGTGCCCTGTGTCCCACCTTGCTCTGGGAAACTGAGGCGTGGTGGAGTGTCTGTGGGAATGCTCCTGGAGGGACAGGGACAGGGACAGGGATGGAGACAGGGATAGGAACAGAGGCATGGACAGGGATAGGGACAGGGACCGGGATGGGACAGGGACGGGGACAGGGATGGCGATAGGGATAGGGATAAGGATAGGGACAGGGACAGGGATGCAGTCGAGGACAGGGACAGGGATGGGAACAGAGACAAGGATGGGGTTGAGGATAGGGACAGAAGTAGGGACAGGGATAAGGATAGGGACAGGGATGGGGATGGGACAAGGACAGGGACAGGTGTAGGGACAGGGATGGGGACAGGGATAAGGATAGGGACAGGGATAGGAACCGGGACAAGGACAGGGACAGGAATAGGGACGAGGATAAGGATAGGGCCAGGATCAAGGACAGGGACAGGGATGGAGATAGGGATAGGAACAGGGGCATGGACAGGGATAGGGACAGGGACAGGGAGACGGGGATAGGGATAGGAACAGGATCAGGCCCAGGGCCAGTGTGTCCCCTCCCCAGGGAATCCCGAGCCTCCTCCCCGTGCAGGCCCGGCCGTGTGTAGCCCACAGGCACTGTGTGTGTGCTGCAGGTGAAGGTGGGGTTCCTGTTGCAGGGGAAGGTGTGGTTGTGGTTCCCGTTGCAGGGGAAGGTGTGGCTCCAGAACAGGTGTGGTTCCCCTTGCAGGTGAAGGTGTGGTTCCAGAACAGGTGTGGTTTCTGTGTGCTGCATTGAAGGTGTGGTTCCTATTGCAGGTGAAGGTGTGGTTCCACAACAGGTGTGGTTCCCGTTGCAGGTGAAGGTGTGGTTCCAGAACAGGCGGACGAAATACAAACGGCAGAAGCTGGAGGAGGAGGGCCCCGACTCGGACCAGAAGAAGAAGGGCTCGCACCACATCAACCGATGGCGCCTGGCCACCAAGCAGTCGAGCGGGGAAGACATCGATGTCACCTCCAACGACTAAGGCAGGGCCGGGCTGCAGGTGCGGCCAGCATGGCGAGCAGCCCGCGGCGCGCAGGGGGGACCCCGGCGGCGGCACCCACCGCACTCTAGGGACGCTCTAGGGACACTCTGGGGACACTCTGGGGACACGGCCACGCCGCCGCCGCCGCCCGCGGCCTTTCCCGGGGCCGGGGCCCGCGCCCGTTCCCCCGCCGCCCGGGGCCCCCCTCGGAGGGGCTTTCGGGGCGCTGCCGCCCCGCCGAGCAGGGACAGGAGGCTGCCAGGGCGGCCCCGCAGCGCATCCTCCCCGCGCTGCGCTCCTGAGATGCACCCACCGCCTCCGAGCCGAGGCTCCGTGCTCCAGCCCTCCTCATTCGCCTTTTTATTCTCATTTCCCCACCATTCCCCCCCCTTATTTTCTCATCGTTTGGGTTTTTTATGACGGTTTGTTTTAATTTATTCTCTCAGCCCGTGCCCGTGTGCGTGCGTTCCCTCCCGTAGGTAGCGGCTGTAGTGAGTGTTACTGCGTGGAAATAAAGGAAAATCCTGCTGGAAACTCACCTGGACACCTGCGGGGTGGGGACAGAGCCCCGCGCGGCGTGGGGACAGCGGAGACCCTGGGGGACGGCAACTGGGGGGCATTGGGAGGAACTGGGGGGCACTGGGAGGTGTTGGGAGGAACTGGAAGTGAGGGGACAAGCGGAGTTTGGTGGCTCCACGGCGCTGGGTGAGGACAGGGGTGTCCCCTCGGGGGTCCCAGAGGTGTGACAGGTAGGTGGGGTGTCCCTCGGTGTCCCTGCGGGTGTCTCTCAGGGTCCCACAGGTGTCACAGGTATGCGGGGTGTCCCTGGAGGTGTCCTTGGCTGCGTCCCCGGGGGTCCCACAGATGTGACAGGTTATGTGGGGTGTCCCACGGTGTCCCTGGATGTGTCCCTGAGAGTTCCACAGGTGTGACAACCATATGGGGTGTCCCTGGGGGTGTCCATGAGGGTGTCCCCGGGGTCCCACAGGTGTCACAGGTATGTGGGGTGTCCCCTCGGGGTGTCATAGATGTGACAGGTATGTGAGGTGTCCCTGGGGATGTCCCTGGGGGTGTCAATGGGGGTCCCACAGGTGTGACAGGTATGTGAAGTGTCCTCTCGGGGTCCAACAGGTGTGACAGGTATGTGGGTTGTCCCTGGGGCTGTCTCCGAGGTCCCACAGGTGTCACAGGCTAGTGGCAGCTCCAGGGATGGCAGCCCCACACCTGCACAGGGATTGGATGTCGGGAAAGCTCCCGAGCTGCTGCAGTTCCCTGTAGATCCCTCGGGAATGTCCCTGCTGGGATGGGACACCCAGGGTGGCCCCGCTGGGACCCCCCGGTTGGGGTAGCTCAGGGGAGAAAGGTCAGGAGCCCCTCCCAGCTTTTCCTGGAATTGGGGGAAAACACCTATAAATAGTAAAACAAAAACAAAACCCAAATAACCAAACCATATATATATATGAATTATATATATATATATATATATATATATATATATGTAAAAAAAATATATAGCACATATACACATATATGCACATGAATAAATCATATGCATACAAATGCATATATGTGTATATTGTGTTTTATAATTTATATTTTATATATATGTATTAGTATGCACACCGTATATTTTGTATGCAATATGTATATATAAAATATAGATTGTGCTTTGTGAGGTCTATATTATATATAATAATATCTATTTACATATTTTAAAATATATCAATTGGCTTATATATTTTATTATATGTACTAGATGATAATTATATATATTATGCCTATAATTATACATATTTTTATAGTCTAGCATTATACAGATTTTGCAATTATTTATGTATAATTATATACAAACACACAAAATCCATCATTCCTGCTGTTGGGAAAGGCCCCTCCCCACACCCAGGGAAAATCCCCATCCCCAGCAGATTCTTCCCTGGAGAGCCAGCCCATAATAACCTGTCCTTAGAGGGGACCTTTCAATCCCGACATTCCCTCTGGAATCGCACACGGAGCTGGGAGCACAGCCAGTGTGTGACCTCTTTTATTGTGACAATCCAGGGGTGACACGAGGACTCGCGGGCGCTGGCGACGCAGGGGTTAAAAACAGACAGAGCCGGGGGGGTCCCGGGGTGTCCCTGGGGGTGTCCCAGGGTGTCTCAGTGTCCCAGGATGTCCCAGGGGTGTCTCAGGGTGTCCCAAAGGTGTCCTGGGAGTGTCTCAGGATGTCCCTGGGTATCCCAGAGGTGTCCCTGGGTGTCCCCGGGGTGTCTCAGGGTGTCTGGGATGTGTTCCACGGGTGTCCCAGGGGTGTCCTGGGGGTGTCCCGGGATGTCTCAGTGTCCCAGGGTGTCCCAGAGGTGTCCTGGTGGTGTCCCAGGGTATCCCTGGGGTGTTCCAGGAGTGTCCCAGGGGTGTTTCAGGGTGTCTGGGATACATCTAGGGGTGTCCCAGGGGTGTCCCCGGGAGTTCTGAGGTGTCCCAAGGTGTTCTTGGGCATTCCAGGGTGTCCCCAGGCTGTCCCTGGGTGTCCCCGGGGTGTCCCGGGGTATCCTGAGGGTGTCTCAGTGCCCCAGGATGTCCCAGGAGTGTTCAGGGTGTCCCAAAGGTGTCCTGGGGGTGTCCCTGGGTGTCCAGGGTGCCCACCCCGCTGGAAGACGTGTTGCTGGCAGCTGCCCCCTCGCCATTCCCAGGGGATTCGCTGTCAGCGTGTGCTCAGACCCAAGGGTGAGTGGATGCCCAGTGTTGAATAAGCCATAAAAACCAGTAAAAAGCCCAAAGTGGTGTTTCCTAAAGGGACCTGGGGACACACCCAGAGCTGGGGACAGCCACCAGCACCAGGACTCCACATCCCAGCCTGAGAATGTCCTCAGAGCATCCTAGGGGATTGATCTGTACCCAGAGCTCTGCCCAGGGGGGTCTCACACACCCTGGGACCCTCCACGCTCCTCCCAAGGCCATCCCAGACTCTGGATCTCCATCCCTGCCCTCCAAGAGGAGAGGACAGCCCATCCCTGGGGCAGGTGGCATTGCCAGGGATGTCCCAGCATCTCCTGTCCCCGGGTGGCAGCGTCCAGCATTGGCCAGGTGACCCCACAGGGACCTCCTGCCATCCTGCCAGGACCTGGCACAGCCCAGGGAGGGGGCAGGAAAAGGAGGAACAAGGGAAAATGGAAGGAGCTGAGCTGTGCCCAGGCTGGAATTGGGACACCCATTGGGACATGGGTGACACCACCCTGGGCTTGTCCCCTGGCTGTCCCAGGAGCAGCCACCAGACCCATCCTTCAGAGAGACACTCAAAACTTCTCACTGGCACCTCGTGCTGCAACCTGGTCCTCGTTATTCCTTAATTAACATTGCCAAGAAATCAATTAAGTGCGCCATTTCTAATTAGATGCTCCAGGAGCCGACGGTCTCGTTATTGTTCCGTGCCGAGGGAAGGGCTTGATGTGAGCGGCGCTGCCCGGTCCCTCCCTCGTTCCCAATTACAGCAAACCGGGAATGCAGCACTCGGGGTCCTTCCCGAACCCAGGGCTCTGCTCTGTGCATGAGGAGATTAATTAGTGATTAAATGAACGTGCAGAGCGGTGTCATTGGCTGGGCCGGGGAGCTGCCTGGCACCGCTCGCTGGCCTGACAACCAGAGCACACGTGGAGCCGTGGCCTGGCCTGTGTCCCGGCCTCAGAGCTGCTGGAAGGGCTGAGGGGGACATTCCCTCGTGGGACATTCCCTCATGGGACAGTCCCTCATGGGACATTCCCAGGTGGGACATTCCAAGTGGGGCATTTCCATATGGGACATTCTCACATGGGACATTCCTATGTGGCATTTCCATGAGGGGCATTCCCACATGGGGCATTCCCACAAGGGGCATTTCCATGTAGGACATTCCCATGTGGCATTCCCATGTGGCATGCCCAAGAGGGACATTCCATGTGGTATTTCCATGTGGGACATTACTATATGGCATTCCCATGTGGGACATTCCCATGTGACATTCCCATATGGGAAAGTCCCACGCGGGGTATTCCCCTGTGGGCCATTCCCATGTGGAACATTCCCATGTGGAACATTCCCATGTGGAACATTCCCATGTGAGGCATTTCCATGTGGGGCATTCTCATACTGACATTCCCATGTAGGACATTCCCACGTGACATTCCCATGTGAGACAATCCCATGGGGCATTCCTGTGTGGGACATGCCCACAGGGGACATTCCCACATGTGACAGCCCCATGTGGGACATTCCCACATATAACATTCCCATATGGAATGGTCCCACATGTGACATTCCCATGTGACATTCCCACATGTGACATTCCCATTGCTCCCACCACAAGGGCAGGGACCAGGAGCTCCCAGCTCTGGGGCTGCCCCAGGAGGGATCCCAGCCTCGCTCTGCCTGGCAGTGTCAGTGCCTTGGGAGAAGTTCAGCTTTGGGGCTGCTGAGCTTTCCTGGTGCTGGAATCACTCCAGGTGGGTTCAGCTGGGGACACTGTGATCTCGGTGTCCCCATGCTGGGATGCCCAAGGACTCTGGGTTCCCAAGGGTTGGGGAGCACAGGGCCACCACAGCGTGCTCCTCATGCGGAGCCCTTGTCCTGCTTTGTCACCAGGCTGGGGACAGCGAGGGTAGGGCAGCACCCAGGGACCTGCAGTGTCCTGACTATCCCAGGGACACCTGAAGTGTCTTGATTGTCCCAGGGACACCTGCAGTGTCCTGATTGTCCCAGGGGGATGCACATGGGTTTTGGAGGTGTGGGGACAATCCCAGGGTGTTCAGGGCCACCACAATGTGCTCCTCATGCAGAGCCCTTGTCCTGCGTGTCACCAAGCTGGGGACAGCGAGGGGAGGGCAGCACAGAGGGACCTGCAGTGTCCTGATTGTCCCAGGGGAATGCATGTGAGTTTGGGAGGTGTGGGGACAATCCCAGGGTGTCCAGGGCCACCTCCCCACCCCAGACCTGCAGGGACTGTGGATGAGCCCTCCCTGGCAGGGGTTTGGGATGGGATGAGGTTCCAGGGCCCTTTCAACCCAAACCATTCCAGGATTCCCTGCTGCCAGAGGAGGTGGAGAAGGGAATGAGCCCAGGGCTTGGTGGCTCTCCCCAGCTCCCCCAGCAGCTTCTGCCCAGTGCTTTGGACAGGGCCACGACACTTGGAGTGACGTTGGGACAAAATCTGGGAGGAACCACTGCTGCCAGGGTGCCAGGGGCTGGCAGAGGTGACCCTGCCAGGGAAGGGCTGACTCAGGCCCAGGGTGTTCCACTGCTCAGCACAAACCCTGCCGAGCTGACTGAGCCCCTGTTGCTGCCACACAAAGCCAAACAAGTCTGACGGGGTTTGTGCGGGCAGACACCACCCCAGACTCATTTAGGGCCTGTCATTGTCACTTGTGTGACGGAGCAGCTGCCTTTGAGCCGAGGCAAGCTCACAGCACAGCTCCTCTGACATCCCCAAGCTGTGCCCAGCCCCTCCCCAGGATCAGCCCCTCTGCATTCCCCAGAGCTGCCTGGCTTTAATAACCCCGGGTCTCTGCTCTGGATGGATCCAGCCCCTGCTGATGGTCACTGCATGGTCACTTCTCCACCTCCTCTGGCAGCAGGGAATTCTGGAATGGTTTGGGTTGGAAGGGCCCTGGAATCTCATCCCATTCCAAACCCCTGCCAGGGAGGGCTCATCCACAATCAGGACACGGGATGGGAGCCCTGCTAACGATGTGTGATCCCTGCAGGTGGTGGGTGTGCAGGGAAAGCACCCACAGCCTCTCCCACCACGGTGAAACAGGGATCTGGCTCTTTCCCCAGGCAGAACCTGATCAACCCCTGGCTTTCCTTGATGGCAGCAGGGCCCAGGCTCCTTCCATCCACTGGGAATCCCTTGCAGATACCCCCAGCTCAGACACCATCCCTGGGCTCTGTGATCACCCACAACCCCAAATTCTGCTCCCTCCCCTCTGGTATGTCACAGCAGAGCTCAGCCTCCATCCCTCCCTCCTTCCCCCTGCTCCAAACAGAACCCTGGGTACTGCTAGCATCCATGCTGCCCTTCCTGGGCACTGCCACATCCCTGCTCCCATTCCTGGGCACTGTAACATCCCTGCTCCCATTCCCTGGGCACTGCCACATCTCTGGGCACTGCCACATCCCTGCTCCCATTCCTGGGCACTGTCACATCTCTGGGCACTGCCACATCCCTGCTCCCATTCCTTGGGCACTGTCACATCCCTGCTCCCCTTCCCTGGGCACTGTAACATCCCTGCTCCCCTTCCCTGGGCATTGCCACATCCCTGGGCACTGCCACATCCCTGGGCACTGCCACATCCCTGCTCCCCTTCCCTGGGCACTGCCATGTCCCTTTTCCCCATCCCTGGGCACTGCCATGTCCCTTTTCCCTTCCCTGTGCTCCCCCTCACTGCTGCAGGAGTTATCTGTCCCAGGGTGCTGCCAATGGGACAGATGGCCATGGAAATGTCCCCAGCATAGCTGTCACCTCCTTGTGCCCTCCCCCAGCCCCAGCTGGGGTGGGACCATCCTCTGGAAGGTGCATTCATCTCATGTAGTGCATTGAGGGACTGCCCTGGGCCCAGCCCAGCTGTGCTGGCCCTGGTGTGACCCAGAGCAGCCCCAGGGGTGAGCAGGGCTCACTCTGGGTTCCCAGCAGTGTTTGGGACAAGGAGCTGTCCCAGAACAGCAGCTCTGAGGGGCCTGGAGCTGCCCCTCCTGTCCTGCCTGCTGAAACCCACAGCATTCACCCCCTGTGTGCAATTCCTGCTGATTTACACCAGGCAGAGCAGGAGCAGGGCCCTGAGCTGCCCCACGGGGTGGATCCTTTTCCTGTGGGTCTGACCCCACACCTGGGGGGCTCAGGCCTCCCAATTCCAGACATTGCAACAAATCCATCAAGTACATTCTGTGTCAGTGGGGATTTGGTTTCTCCTTTCCCCCCCCGCCCCCAACCCCACAAGAAACTGGCATTTGAAGGGAAAGAGCCTGTGCCACCCCAACACCACCACGGTGCCCTCTCCATGGGATCCTGCAGGGACATGGAACCTGCAGGGATATGGGTCCTGCAGGCACACCCTGCCTCTGGAATGTTCTGCTGGTGGCCATGCTCCAAATAAACCTGAGGGAGTCCCTCAGGGTCGTATTTTGGGGTGAATTTTTGTTGAATTTTGTGAGATACCAGAATTTGTGAGGTACCTGAAAGCCAAACTGAGCCCCCAAAACTGGTGCAGTGTGGGGGTGACTCAGCTCTCCCCTTTAACCAGCCTAAAGCTTGAAGGGACAGACAGACAGACAGATGTCCCCAGAGGGCAGTGTCCCCTCGGAAGGTGCAGTGGCACAACATCAGCTCAGTACAGCTGCCAGGACCTGGCTTTGGGTCCTTGTCTGCACCAGCACAGGGACTTGGGCAGAGCTGGGTGTGCTGGGTGGAGGGGCTGGAGAAATGGGAGAGAGAAGAGGAAGAAGAAAGAAAGAGAAAGAGAAAGAGAAAGAGAAAGAGAAAGAGAAAGAGAAAGAGAAAGAGAAAGAGAAAGAGAAAGAGAAAGAGAAAGAGAAAGAGAAAGAGAGGAGAGGAAATTCCAGTTGGAAGGGGCTGCCATGATCCTTGTCCCACTGCCTGCCCAGCTGGGGATTGATCCAAACTTAAACCCCATCCTGTCCTTAGACACCAGCTCAGCAAAGCGTGGCTTAGCCAACCACCTGAGATTAGCAGCACCTCTGTCAGAGGGTGCTGGGTGGGACAAAGCCCCCTCAGGGCTGTGCAGAGGAACAGAGCAGCTCCAGCACCATTTCTGCTCCAACACTCCACCCATGGGCACCTCAGCTTTCCAGGATCTTGAAACCCAGGCCAAAGCCCCTGTGGAATTCCAGGGGGTGGGATCCAGGGCCAGCCAGTCTCGCAGTGAAGGGCAGGATGCCACCAGCAGTGTCTGCAGCAGGAGGAGTAGGAGGAGGAGGAGGAGGAGGAGGGATGGAGGGCACAGCCCAGCCCTTCACTGGGCACACAGACGTGGCAATTCCTCTTCAGCTCACGAGTGCTGAGGTGGGATGGGCAGGAAATCAACACTGGGCATTCCCAATGCCCTGATCAATCATATCCACGCTCCCCTGGGTCTCTGCAGAGCTGGTGCTGTGCAGCAGCAGTGGGGACTGAGCTCCCATGGACACACGATGTGCTGGGTGATGTCTGTGCTGTGCAGGCAGCTCTGAGCTCACCCTGATCTCCCTCCATGCAGTGCCAGCCATTCTGAGTTTTGTTAGCTAGTTCTAAAGTGGTTCAACGTGATTTTATTTGTTGTAGTTGCTGCTCCTGTTGCTAAGTTAAAACTTTTAATATGAATCTTTTTGAGTAGTGTGAGGTGTCAGTTCTCTGCAGGTGTTAATTCACTCCCGGGCTGCCGGGAGCATCTCCTATCACTGAGCTCTATTATTTCATCTTCTTCTTGCTGTTGTTTGCTTTCTCCAGGGCTGGAGCTTCCCCTCTTCCCTCCCCAGGCCTCCTGGGCTGGGATGCTCCTCTTGCACTCACAAGCCTTTGTTGTAGACCACAGTTTTACTGGTGGTGGCCATGGCGATCTCCGGCTCCAGCTGGGATGTCTCGATCTGCGGAGGCAAAGAGGAGCAGGATCAGAGCCCAGTCATGGATCACTTGGAGAATTGATTCATGGAGAGGGAGGAGATGGGGATAATTCCATGCCAACCATGCTGCTGCTGCTGTTTGGTGTGTGTGTCCCCCCCCCCCCCCCCGCCATGAGGATGGGTTTGCAGCACAGGGAACGCTGCACGTTCTGTGCCTGGCAGTGCTCAATGAATTATTGAGTGTCTGAGGCTCCAGCACATCCCACCCAGCCCAGCCTCCCATCCCTTCCTTCCCTGCAGCTCCCGGCACCCAGAGCCCAGAGCTGGACCTGCCAAAGCCCAGGTGGTGCCTGAAGGAAGAGCCTGGCTGGGCTCCACCTTCATGGCCAAACCCTTCCTGCCCCTTTCTCCATCTCCATAAATCTCCATCCCTTTCCTAATTTTTTTCCTTCCACCAGCTCCTCCTGAAGCTTTCCCTTGCTCTGAAATCACTTGGAATCTCTGCATCCCTGGGAGGGATCCATGGCACTCCTGGGCAAGCAAAGACCCCACTCCCAGCCGGGCCAGGACACCTGGGAAAACCTGGAATTTTGGGAATCCTGTACACTGAACCCACGCTGGTGCTGACACAATGCGAGGAACCCACGTTAAAAATCGAAATGCTTTTGAAAATGTTTAACCTAGTTAGACAAATTAGCAAAAATTTGTGCAAAACAATTTAGGTATTTAAAATATTCAATGTTTTTAAAAACTGGAAAAACTGTTCTTAGCTTTCAGCTGCAAAAACCCAACAAAATATAACATCAAAGCAATCTTAACATGAGGTGCAACATAACCCTTCAGCAAAGCTGTTAAACAGCTACTGAAGCATCATGGGAAATAGCACTTCATTTATTCAAATGCACATATGTCAGGTTTTTGCACCATATGTCATTCCAAGCTATTTACAGTAATAATTAAATCTTAATCAACGTTTAACCTCTGTAAAATGTTTGAAGGGATCTAATCACCCTTCAGACTGCACTAATGAAGGAGAAATATATAAACATAAAAAGAAAATGATGCATAGATAGCACACCAGAAAGAACAGTAATTGCAAAATTGTATTTCTTTTAAATATAATCAGCAAATTATGTAAAGTAAAGCCAACGAGTATTTTAAGTGAAGACATCTTGGGTGTCAGAGGTGTGATCAGCTAATTTTGTACTGCTATCCATAACAGATGTAGCATATTTTCTTTTAGTGCCATTATTAGCAACTTCACCATTGCTTTCAGTGCTGCAGCACAAAGTGAAGCATTGTGCCGGGAGAGCACCGGGAAAGGTGCAGCGGATCCGGATCCCACGGATCCCTCCCGAGGGAGGATCAGCCCTGCTCTGCTCTGCCTGCCTCTGACGCAGCTCTCCTCCCATTGTCTGGGCAGCTTTCTGCCAGGGACACACGGAGCAGCTCCGAGGGTTTGGGGCTGGGTGGGCTCAGGAAAATATCCAGGGGGGAAATGGAACTCCAGCCTGTGGGGCAAGGAATGGCTGGAGGAGGTGATGCCACACTGCTGCCAAGGTGGGGATGGGTCACAGCGTGGGTTCTGTCATCTCAGAGGGTTTTCCAACCTCAGTGAAATTTCTGCTTTGAAATTAATCCCACCTGGAATTGGGAGGGTCAGCGCCGACCGCCCATGGGAAATGGGGCAGCTCAAACCCAACCTGCTCCACAGAAACCAAACTTAGACGCCCCCCAATCCCACCCTCTCCAGTGGTTTGGAGAACTGGGAGCCCCAAGGAAGGCACAGCTGCCCTGGTGGAACCCAGCTCAGTGCTGGGACAGCCCCGGGGTGCTGGGGACAGGGCTGTGCCCAGCTGGAAGCTGAGGCTGTGCAGGGAGAGGGAAGGAAGGAGGGAAGGAAGGAGCAGGGCTGTGCTCACGCTCTCGTGGGACACAATTCAAGAGACAGCCAGCACAATCCAAGCTGAACAGCAGGAAGAGGATCCTGGTGGGAAGAGCAAAATATCGCAGCCGACTGCTGGGGGAAGGTGTGGGGCGTCTGTGGTGGGAAGTTTTCAGCACAAATTACAGGGAAGCCATCAGGAATAGTTTAGGCAGAGCTGAGCTTGTCTTGGTGGAAGGAAGAGATGAGATAATTGTTTGGAGATCCTTCCAGCTTCCAGCCCCTGGGCCAGGGGGGAAACTGCTCCTTTCCCTATGTGGGGAATGGGTTCTTCATCCATGGCAAGGCTGGACAGAAGGGTCTGAGGTGGGTTCAGAGAGGTGGGAGGGAGGTGGGATGGGTCTGGTGATGGAGCAGAAGGACATGGTAAATGCCTTAGGATTCATACCAAAGGTGGAAGTGCTCTAAATCCACATGGACGAGGCACCTGGGGACATGGTCAGGGCTGGGGGAGTGGTTGGACTGAATGGACTATGAAGGCTTTTCCATTTTAGTGATTCCATGGTTCTCATGCAGGATGGGCACCAGTCAGGGCCCCCTGTGATACCACCAGTCACAGGCACTGCTTTGGAGCTGTGACACCAAGCTCAAGCACCTTGCTGAAGCCTGGGAAGATGTTGGACACACTGGGGGTGACAGGTTGGACTGGAGCCTCCTCTGAAGGTCTCCTCCTGGCTGACTTTAATCAAGAAGGGATTGAAATCTGCTCCAGAGCCTCGGGAGCTCCAAGGGGTGCATCTGCACCAAGGAAAAATGTACAGGAAATTGGGAAAGCTGCTCAGAAATCCATCAGGAGGAACCTGCTCCTCCCACCTGGAAATCAGATGGAGAACAGGGAGATAGTGGTGGGTTACAGGTACCAAGACAACATTAAATCCCAGCCTTGCTGTGCACCAGCCTTTGACTCCCTTGGTGGTGTTTTTTGTTGGAAAGTGTAATTTCACTCATTTTGGGGTTCTGCTGTTCCAGCTGTCCCCAGTCCTGGACCTGCTCAGCCAGCTGGCCAGGGAATTGTGACAGATGTGGCGACCACAGCTCCTGGTCAAGATTTTGGTGTCTCAGCTGCCAAGATGACCCCAGTCATGGTCATGGCCATGCTGGGAACCCTCCTGTGAAGGAGCAGCTGCCTTGAGGGTGCTCTGAGGAGCAGGCTGGGCCTGCACTGATGGCACCTGTCCCACTGTCCCACACAGGGCACTTTGTCTCTTCAAACCAATGCCCACCATGGCACCGGGGTTGAATTGTCTCCATCCTCCTCTTCCCAGCTTGGTCTGTGCCAGAGCAAAGGAGGGATCCCCCTCCTGGCTTTGGGATGTTACCAGGGAAGGGCCTTCAGCAATGAACCCAGCAGAATTCCAGGAGGGACAGAAGCTCCCAGCAGCACTGAGGGACCCAGGGTGGGAAGCACCACCCCCAGACAGTGCTACAAGGGGGTTGTTTGGGGCAAGCCCCAGGATTTGGGGATTATGGTTGCACTGACAGCTTGGTACCCAATATGGGGAGCTCTCCACTGAGGCTGTGGAAGAACAGGAATTCCTTCAGTGCCCTGGAAGCTTTGCCATAGATCCAGGGAGATCCTCACTGAGGACACCACCAGGATACAGCTCTCAGCTCACCCAGAAATACGGCTGGGATGAACCACAGTCCACCCCAGCCCCTGGGAGCAGTTGAAACCTGAAGATGCTCCTTTCCCTCTGGCAGACAGCCAAGCACAAGAGGAAAACAGGGAAAAACCCCAAAATCTCAGTGCCCTGACCCTTATTGAGCACCTGTTCATGGCCCAGCAGTGCTCAGGTAGCGCGGGTGGGATGGCAGCAATGCCAGCACCTGTGCCCCTGCCCCGGTGAAACCCATCCCTCCCAGGGAACCACAGCCCATCCCAGCCCCTGGGAGCAGGTAAATGTTGAGGATGCTCCTTTCCAAGAGCACCAGAGGAAAATGGGGGAAAACCCCACTAAACTCAGTGCCCTGACCCTTATTAATCACTTGTTCATGGACCAGCATCTCTCAGGTATCTCGGGCAGGATGGCAGCAATGCCAGCACCAGGGTGAAACCCATCCCTCCCTCTCAGGGAACAAAGCTGGGAATTGCCTCCCCAGCTCTCCAGCTCTCTTCCCCCCATCCCTTGCCTTGCAGTGGGAGCCTCTCTCCTCTCATCAGCTCAGACAAGGCTAATTGGGGTGATAAAGAACTGGCTGGGAGTGCTGGCGTGGGCTGGAGGAACAAATGGTGCGGTGGTCACAGCTGGTGCTGCGGAGCCGGCGCGGGAGCGGGCGCGGGGGGCTCGGGGCGCTGCACGGGGGGCTCCCGGGGGGCTCCCTGTGTTTTGCATGGCTGCTGACACGGGTGTAGCGTGCAGGCACGGCCGGTGAGGCAGCAGCAGGCAGGAAGCAGATGCTTTTTGTTTGGGGTTGATACTCATTTCTATCCCAGCTCGGGAAAAGGTGTAGAAAGGAATGTGCTCCGGAGAGTGCGGGGAGAGAGATAGGTCTAGGCTGGCTGCCAGGGATCCTGGAACGATATGGAAGGCAGCTAGGGGAGACAGGAGCAGATGGATTTGGCATACAGCTCATCACTCAGCCAAAAAAAAAAAAAAAAAAAAAAGAAAAAAAGGAGAGGGGGGGAGAAAAGGGAGAAAGCAGCCAATTTTGGGAGGGGGAGGGTCAGGGGACTGGAGGATGCTGCTCCGGGCTGGGGGAAGGGAGGGCCAGCATGGCCACTGCGGCTGCTGCTGCTGCCAGCAGGGAGAGGGGCTGGAGGCTCCTTGGGAGCCTGGGAAGGGTCTCCTAGCCCTTCCAGCAGCTCTGGGCCATCTCCTCCCAGGCCTGTGGTCACCAGGGCACAGCCCAGGGCAGGGCTGGGGGCTCAGAGCTCTCGGGAGGCTCAGCCAGGGGTAGGAAGGGCTGTGGTACCACGGGATCGTGGAATGCTTGGGGTGGGAAAGGAGCTTGGAGATCACAAATCCCAACCATGCCCATCACTGCCAGGGCCACTACTGAGAGTGTCCCCAAGTGCCACATCCACAGGGCTTGAAATCCCCTCAGGGAGGGGGACTCCAAACCTCCCTGGGCACTCCCAGTGCCTGACCCCCCTTTCCATGGGGAAATTCCTGCTGGTGTCCACCTTGACCGTCCCCTGAGGCCGTTCCCCCTCTTCTTGTCCCTGTTCCCCTCCTGGCAGGAGCCACAAGGGCCCCCTGAGCCTCCTTTGCTCCAGGCTGAGCCCCTTCCCAGCTCCCTCAGGGATTCTGCAGCCGCTTCCCAGCTCCCTCAGGGATTATCCAGCCCCTTCCCAGCTCTGTTCCCTGCCCTGGTCACGCTCCAGCCCCTTTCTTGTCACCCATTTGCATTCCCAGTCCAATGGGACCTTCCCAGTAATCCAGGAGTGCTGATAAATGATGGGAAACGTCTCCCCAAGTCCTTCCTTGAGCTCTCCCAGCCCCTCTGGATGGATATATTCTATCCCATGGATTTGTGGTGTCCAGCAGCATTTCAGGTCACTGGCCGGTTCCCCTTGGATTATGAGACTTGGAGCACCTGGCCTAGGGGAAAGTGTCCATGGAAGGTGTCCTTGACCATAGAAAGTGTCCCTGATCATGGAAAGTGTCCCTGGCCATGGAAGGTGTCCCTGACCATGGAAGTTGTCCATGGAAAGTATCCCTGTCCATGGAAGGTGTCCCTGACCATGGAAGGTATCCTTCCTCATGGAAGGTGTCCCTACCCACGGAAAGTGTCCCTGCCCATGGAAGGTGTCCTTGCTCATGGAAGGTGTCCCTGGCCATGGAAAGTGTCCATGGGAAGTGTCCCTGATCATGGAAGGTGTCCCTGCCCATGGAAGGTGTCCATGAAAGGTGTCCTTGCTCATGAAAGGTGTCCCTGCCCATGGAAAGCATCCACATCCATGGAAGGTATCCATGGAAGGTGTTCCAGATCATGGAAGGTACTCATGGAAGGTGTCTCTGGCCATGGAAGGTGTCCATGGAAGGTGTCCCTGACCATGGCAGGGGGTGGATGAGATGGGTTTTAGATCCCATCCCACCCAAAGCACTGAAGTGTCCCCTGTGGATGGATCCCTCAGGAATGAGACAAGGACAGCAGTGCTGGCTAAGGAATCCTCCTGGAATTGCCACAGACCTGCAGCCAACTGAGGGGGACCTCAACGTGAGAGAATTTGGGAAATACTCCAAAACCCTTTGATTATATCACAGAAAACATTTTTCAGAGCATCTCCAGCCTCTGGCTCCAGAGCCCAGCAGCTGTGGAGCGCCAAGGCCTCTCCATGTCCTGCTCTGAACAGCACCAGCCACCCCCAGGGCTGGCATTTTCCTAAATCCACAATTCCAGCTCTTCATTTGTCCATTTGCTGCCCTGAGGAGATATCCTGACAGAGATTTTCCTCCCATGCAAGTGTCCAAGGATTTATCAGCTCAGCTTTGTTAAAACCAAAGACAAAACTCATGGTTCTCCTCAGCAAGGCAGATTGTTGCCTGAAATGTTGGTGTTAAAGCTCTTTTCTAACAACTTCCCAGTTTCTCTGCCCAGTTGAAATCCTGGTATGCCTCAAAACTGGACACACTGGTTGAGAGATGTTCTCATGACTGAAGTACAAATGAATGATTAATGAATTATTGGTATTCGATTTTCTGCCCAAATCACTGAGTTGGGGAAAAACAGTTTTGAGAGAAACCTGAATTTTGTGACATTTTCCTTCAAATTAATAATAAAAATTGAATTTAAGAGGTGACCAATACAGTTCTCTTCATTTTAAGTTTCTCTCAAGTCTTTTTGACCCCTGTCTTTGAAAAAAAATTTCAGTTTTCATAATTAAAAAAATGTATTCAGTCAAAATGTTTTTCACAAAACCATGGAAAGTCTCCTGACAGGTCAAGATTAGATCCATGGAATCATGGAATGGTTTGGCTTGGAAGGGACCTTAAATCCTCTCATCTCCACCCTGTCCTACAGCAGCTGAAGGTGGGTGCTGGTGGCCAAAGAAAAATCTGGAATGAATAAATATCAGGAGGCCAAATATCCCAAATTTACTCCTTTTCATTGCTCCAAAGAAGGGAGGAAAGATGGAAATGCTCTGCCTGTGACAGAAGCCATGGTCAGCACTTTTCCACCAGAGCTGGATCAGGGCTGCTGCCTCACCCTGGGTTGGGGGAATTAAAAAGCACCAGAACTTGAAATGAAAGTTATCTTTAAACAATAAAAATGGAGGAAAGTTGGAATATTTGGCTGTCTAGAATATTTGGTTGTTTTGGCTTTTGAGAGTTATTAAGTTCAGGAGATTTCTTTTGTAGTGGAATATTTGGCTGTTGGGGGTTTTGAAGGTTTTTCCATATCAGGAGACTTTTTGTTTGCCAGAGATGTTCCTGCCCTCAGCTGAAATGGGAATAACCAATTGCCCTGAAGCAAAGCAGATTTCAGGATTTTTGGGGCAGCTGTGGGACTGCAACTTCCCCCCTTTCACTGGGTTGGGCAGTGCTGGTTTCATCGCTGGATTTGATGATTTTAAAGGTTTTTCCTGCCTAAATGATCCTGTGGCTCTGTGGTTTGGTGGTGATGGATTAATGGTTGGATTTGACGACCTTGAAAGTCTTTTCCAACCTAATTTCATGATTCTACAATCAAGGGTGGGAGTTTTAAAAGCTTTTTAAACTTTTGGGGAATTACCACAGCACAGCTTCTCTGAGGAAAAATACTCAGCAAAGACCTCGACATTTAATCAGGTGGGAAGAAGGGAAATGTGGATTTGGGAGAAAGGAAAAGGAAGGGAAATTTGGGAATGTGGATTTGTGGAGACCTGGACATTAAATCAGGTGGGAAGAAGGGAAATGTGGATTTGGGGAAGGGAAATTTGGAAATGTGGATTTGTGGCTGGAGCAGGGAGCTGCCCTGGCCCAGGGTGTCTCTGGAATGAGTGATGACAACAGCCACGATAACAGAGCACAGGTGGGGTCCCAGCCCACACCTGGGGGAGGTGACCCTGCTCCCTGCGTGTCCCAGCCTGTCCTGGAGCAGCAGCCCCTGAGCTCCAGCCCCGTGGTCATCCCCAGTCCATCCCCCTGGAGCTCTGCTGCTCCCACTGCCCACCTCAGGGACCCTACTGGGCCTCAGAGGACATCAGGGGGACCTGGCACACAGAAGGAGCTTCTTCTTGGTCTTGCTGTTTGAAATCTGATGGTTTCTAAGCCTTTCTTTGGGGTTTTGGAGAGGGTTTGGTTAACACTGAGCTCTCAGAGCCTCAGCACTTCCAGCTTTATAAAAACTGGAAAGTCAACCCCCAGCATGGCACCAGCTCCAGGTCACTGCAGAGTTGGGAGTTTGGGGCTTCTGGGAAAGCAAAGGGGTGCCCACAGCACCAGAAACCTCAGCTGCTCAAATAAAACCACCAAAGCCCCCCAAATAAAAGCTTTGAGACCCTAAGATTTCAAATAGCAAGATAAAACTATTTACTGTGTCTGATTTCCAGAGAGGGGAGACACCCAAGGCCTCTGTGGGAGCTGAACCTTCTCCCCTCTGCTCTGGAGGTTTGCTCAGAGTGGGAGGTCCAGAAACCTCAGCTGCTCAAACAAAACCACCAAAGCCCCCAGATAAAGGCTTTGAGATCCTAAGATTTCAAAGAGCAAGGTCAGAAAAACTTCCCTGAGTGTCTTCCAGAGGGAGGAGACACCCAAGGCCTCTGTGGGAGCTGAACCTTCTCCCCTCTGCTCTGCAGGTTTGCTCAGAGTGAGAGGGGATGGGATGGGGTAAACCTGAGATTTCCACAATAAATTCATTTCCACAGCAGCTCCAGAAAGGTTTTAGGCTGGCACCTAAACCACACAGGAGCAACAGTGTGGTGACCTCAGGGCTTGTGGCTTTCCTCAGGACAGGGCTGAAGGAACTTCTCCCTGGCTTCCTGGAAGAGCCATCACATTCCAGGATGCAGTTTTTTGGGGTTTTTTTGGAACAGCCAAACCAGTGGATTGGTGGAAAAGTCACCAGACCACTCCAAATATGGCCTTGAGAGCTCCTAAAATTGCACAGTTTGGTTATGATTCCTGATCCTTGATGGAATGGAAAGCACCTACACAGACACTCAGAGTTTCTCCTTTCTTGGAAGGAAAAAAAAAAATCCTACTTTTGAATGTGGACATTATTAAAAAATGTCCATTTGGATGAAAATGAGCTCTTAGGTCCATTCCAGCAGGAATTCCTCAAGCAGCTCTGCTAAGGAAGAAGGAATTTGTTGCTCTTTGCTGAATACATCGACCCCAGAATTCTCCTGCTGTTCAGGAGGAAGAGCACGATGGAAGAGCAGGATTTAGGATTTCCCTTGGTGCTTTAGGGAAGCTGAGTAAATTCCTCAGGATCCCAACCTCCAGCACATTTCCTTCTCTCACAGACCACCAGCCTCACTAGGAACAGGAAATTCAAAAAGCAATTACAGATAATTACATATGTGAGATGTGATTAATAAGGCATCCTCAGCCCTAAGCGGGCAAGTCTGGACAGCTAATCCCCTTCCTCTGCATCCTGCACCTCTTGGGGAGCTCAGAGCTGCTCCAGATGAGCCAAAACAGCTCCAAATACACCAAAAAAGGACAAATCTAACCCTGTGTGATGAGAGGGGCAAGGCAGGAGATGGGCAGGGAAGATGTGCGGGTGCACAGATAAAGAGGCCTCTGACCAGGAATGATGATATTAAAGGTATTTCTGATTAAATGATTCCTGTGTCGGGACAGGAGTCAGACTCTTCATTTTCATTTTTCATTCTTCATGGATCATTCCTGATTCCAGCTCATGATTGCTCGGAATCATGGAATACCCTGAGCTGGAATGACGAAGGATCCGTGGCCAGGGGAGTCAGGCTGGGCTGGCAGAGGAGGGGCAGGGATTTGGTTTTCAGGCCCAGAATAAAGCAGCAAAGCCCAGGAGCCAGGGGAGGGCTCAGGAATGGCCATGGCAGGGCAGGAATCCTGGGGAGGAGCCCCTCTGTTTACAGTAGGTGCTGCTGAAAGGTGTCCTGAAGAAAGACAGCAATTAACAGGCCAGCGAAAAAAATGGCTTCTTTCCACAAAGAGCCTTTTAAGTCTGTTTTTCGGGCCACTTTAAGGGTTAATGTTTAGCTGTTTATCCGGACTTGTCGGATGTCAGCTCTTTCTTTTGACTCCTAATGGCTTATAGCCATCAGGAGGTGAAGCCTCCTCAAAAGAGCTGGTGTCAGGAATGTTTTTTTATGCCCACCAGCACCCACACACCTGCACAGCCTGTGCTTGCAGGGGGATAGTTTACATACTTGAACCTGTCTCCCAGGGCCAGGGGTATAAACATGAAACCAGATCCTGTCTGACAGCCCTGGGCGCTGCAGAGGGTCCCTGCTCCCACAGGCACCCCCTGGCCACAAAGCACAGCTCGGGTCAGGCCCTGCTGCCCAGCTCTGCTGCTCCACCTGGCCGTTGTAGGGCTCTGGAAGGTGTTCAGCACCTTTGAGTAGTGAAACAAAGGAGAACTGCCAGGAACAGCCATCAAAAAGCAGCTGGGTCACAAATCAAAGGCTCCGGCACAGGCAGGGGAGGGAGAACAAAAGCACAGCCCCCACAGCCATCAGGGCTCTGCTCACTGCTGACCTTCCCTGGCCCCGAACTGTCACCGAGCCCAATAATCACCCAAACAGGCGGAGCAGGTGGAAATTGAACCACCCTGAAGTGGCCCAGGGGCTCCTAAGCAGTGGTGGTGGAGCCCCTGAAGGCCTTCTCCTTCTCCTCCTCCTTCCCCTTCTCCTTTTCTCCTTCTCCTTCCTTCTCCTTTTCTCCTTCCCCTTCCCCTTGGAAATGCCCCTGGAACCCTGGCAGTGCCCTAATCCAGGCTGGACAGGGCTTGGAGAGGCCTGGGACAGTGGGAGATGTTCCTGCCCATGGCAGGGGGTGGAACAAGATGAGTTTTAAGGTGGGTCCAACCCAAACCATTCCATGATTCCAGGATTTTAGGGAAGCATTTTCTCCCAGAAGTGACTGAGGTCTCCCAGCACCAGAGTAGGGAAATTCTTTGATTTTGAGATTTTGAGAAAGAAGTGGGGGTGGAAAGCCCCATGAAAATGGGAGATGTCATGGTCCAGAAATGTTCTTTGCTTGGCCAAACTGGCTCCTTCCCTCCTGGTCCAGAGGAGTTTCAGTTGGGACTGAAAAATCCACAAATCCAAAGGGCACTGCAGGGAAGAGCTGCCAAATGAGTTTGGGAAATGAGGATGGCCCTGGGACAAGGCAAGTGCTGCCTCTGTGGCATCAACACCATGGATCTGCAGCTGGAATCCCACCAGGTGGAGCAGGCAGAAGGAAATTACCAGGACACAGCATCTGCTCCATCCCAGAAGGAGAACCTGAGGGAGCATCATCTCATGGTGGGAATGAGGAGTTGCCACGCAGAAAGGAGAACCTGAGGGTTCTCCTCACTGGAATGTCTCAGCAATGGAATGTTTGGGCTGTGGGGTCTCTGCAGAAGCACCAGGCTCTGACCCAAAGCCCTCCCTGGAGCAGGAAGGGAAATGTGGATTTGGGGAAAGAAAAGGAAGGGAAATTTGGGAATGTGGATTTGTGGCCTGGAGGCTGCAGTATCAGCAGCTCAGGACAAAGCACCCCTGCAGCCACTTTGGCTTTGGTATGTCTGCTAGCCATGGCTGTCACTGCTTGGGCCTGACTTCATTCCCTCTCTGACACAATGAAAAGCCAGTTCTTCATTCTCAATCACTAAAGTTCTTTGCTTATTCTGAATTCTGTGTTCTCCTTGCTCTTGTCAAAAAATTTTCCTGCATATTGAGCAAAGAGTAATAAAACACCCCCAACTTTTAATAGTGTTCTGAAGACTCTGCCTATGGAGGAATAGAAAACATACTGTGGTGTTTCTTCTGTGAAGGCAGATGAGGAGCTGCTTTACTTCGAAAGAAAAAGGGAAACTCCTTGCTCCTTGCACTTTACCTTGACTTTTGCTGCATTTGATACTGTAAAGTACAATAGTACAAATAGTACTGTAAAGTACAAGGGCAGGACAGGACTAAGCCTGGCATCCCTTCCCATGCTCTTAGGGAATCCCTTCACCCAGGAATGCTCTGGACTGCCTCAGGGAGGTCTGGAGCACCTCAACCTGCCTCTGTCCTTGCCCTGAATGCACCTGAGCTCCCCAAAAAGTTCTGCTGTCACACTGACCTGGGGTTTATCTCATGGAGGGTGGCCTGACCTTGCAAGCTCTAAGGCAAACCCAGCTCCAGGTCTCCTTCTGAGGGTGGAGATGATGCCCAAGACTCCAGGTGGGAGCAGGAGCTGGGGCAGATCCCTGCAGCCAGGAGCCAGGTGTGGCTCCATCAGAACTGGGGGTGACAGATATGCCCCTCACCTGAGGAGATCTTTGCCCTCCAATGCTCACCTGAGGCCTGTCCTGGAGCAGGGAAACCTGACTCCCCTCAGTGGGGGATTCTGGTGCTCTGGTGTCAAAACTCAGCTGAGATAAATCCCATCAGCCTTGAGAGACCCCAGGAAAAACCATCACAGCACAACTGCTGAACACTGATGGATGGACAGATGACTCTTCAGCTAATTACAGTTGAAAAGTGGAGTGTTTATTACAGCACTGGGCACAAGCTGAACAATTTCTAAAGGCATGTGCACCCTTTGAGAGTCTAAACTTTTTCTCTGTCTCCTCATTTGTTGCATATGCATTAAGTTTTGCAATAGGTTTATGCATATTTATTTCTTATTAGTCTTCGTGCAGAGAGCTCTCTGGTTGTCTGTCCATCTCCTGCACCTTTGGTTTTGGTTTAGTTCTTGTTTCAAGGTTTAAGGAACCTTTCTTATCTTCTTCTAGCTTGGAAGTTCACATTTCTTTCACCTTGTTTGAGGCAGTTTTGTGAGCTACAGGCTTTTGTGAGCACAAGCTTTTCACAAATACAGGAAATTAATGAAACAATTCAAAGCAGCACACTTTACTTAAATCTGAA
This sequence comes from Zonotrichia albicollis, assembly GCF_047830755.1. Lineage (NCBI taxonomy): Eukaryota > Metazoa > Chordata > Aves > Passeriformes > Passerellidae > Zonotrichia > Zonotrichia albicollis. The sequence goes on from NC_133823.1 coordinate 7,645,971, forward strand.
ATAGATTTCTAACTTAATTCCTAACCCATATCTCAGCACCTGCAGTGGGCCAGGCAGGGAATCCACAGGAACCAGAACACCAGAATGGCACAGTCTGCGTCCATCCACCAGGGCAAACTCTTCCCATCCAAAGGGAGCTTTCATCTCTTGGCAGCTTTCCTGGCAGCAGGATCCTCCAGGATCATCTGGAAAACCCAAACTGCCCCAGGGAGGATGCGGACAATCCACCAGCCATGGCCAGTGCTCCAGGCTGTGCTCAGATCCTGGAAGTCCAGATGGAGTTTAGGACTTCCTTGGGCCATTATTTCCTATCAAAGATGGGCTGGGAGCTTCCACTGGAGTTCTGTGCAACCCCTAGGGCCTGCTGTCCCCAAATGTCACCTCCTCTCCTGCCACCTCACCCTGCCAGGGACAGCAACATGCTCTGGGAGGGTCACTCATTTTCCAGCCTCTGACAGGAACAAGTCCATCCTCACTGAGGAACTCCAGAAACTTCATTAAGCACCACCACCCTTCATCTGAAGGCTGGGAAGGAGCTCAACTCATTACCAAATACCTCAGATCTTCCCTCAAGTCCTACTTGACCCATGCCAGTGTTCAGCCACCCACTGTCCTGTAAATCCTGGAGGTTCTTCTCAAATCAATAATTTCATGGGCATTCAAGAAGCCCCCTGGGATCACCTCTTCATTTGAGGCTGACATGGAGAACAGAGATACTCTTGGCTTTGTCAACAAGGGAAAGGAAAGGAGATAAACCAGAAGATAAGGGAGAAGATAAACCAGAAGATAAGGCAAGGAGATAAAGCAGAAGATAAACCAGAAGATAAGGGAGAAGATAAACCAGAAGATAAGGCAGGAGATAAACCAGAAAATAAGGGAGAATATAAACCAGGCAATAAACCAGAAGATAAATCAGAGGACAAGACAGAACATAAACCAGAAGATAAGGCAGAAGATAAACCAGAAGATAAGCTGGGTCAGCACTCAGGAGAGGAACCTTAGATGAACCTCATGGTGCTCCCGGAGCAGGAGGAAACCATCTCTGATGCACAGCTTGAATCCTCTGCAGTCTTTGGGAGATGCTTCCCACTGAGCTCCCAGCCTCCTGCCAGCCCTCCAGGACCTCGTGGCACTTCTTTGCTGAGAGGAGCTCTTTCCAAGCCCAGCCTCCATCCCAAGGGCTCACAGACTCCCAGGAAACCATTCCCCAGCCCCAGAAGCAAAGCAGAACTTCTCACTTCTCAAACATTTTTCCCCCATGGCAGCTGGCAAATCCCTTCCCTGGCTTCTCATCCAAGTTGGACAAAATTACTGCAGAGAATCCCTCCTGCTCCCCTCCCCCCCACGCAAAGCAATCCCAAGGGAGGGATGGTTCCATGGGGACCCCCTGCTGGATTGCATCTGATTTCCCTCCTAAGTATGGAATGGGGAAGCGTCTCGAGGGCTATGGCTGTGACCTCCATACAGCTCTTTTGTCAAGTGCCATTTCATTAAAAAATCAGCCTTTTAACTGTGGACACATTTCAACCTCACCAAATCTGCTAATTATTGACAGTTGGTGAAGAGGAGATTTCACTTGTTCCTCCTGTTAAACTGCATCTAATTAGTAATTACTGGTTCACTGTCATCTTTACTGCAATAATCCCACTGCACATTGGCTCATTAACCTTTTGCTTTTCTAAAGCAGCCTGCCAACAAGATGAAGGCTAAAACAGATTGGAAAACAATAGCTCAGCCTTGGATTTTAGGCTGTTTATTCCCCTTGTCCTGGAGATCCAAAAGGAAGATTATTTTTAAGGAAAGGCTGAAATCAGCCTTGTTCTGGAAGACATCTCGGTTCACATTGAGCATCATCCCAAAAATACCCTTTAAACTTCCCCCAGGTGAGGGGCTCAGGTGGTTGAAGGCTTCTGTGCCATTCTCCAGCTCCATTTCTCCCTTTCTCACCTGGCCCTGTCCACCTCTGTCCCCAGGATCCCTGCGGGCAGGGGGTGACAGGAGCTCCTGGTGGACCTGCTGAGGAACGCTCTGGAGGAGCAGGGCCCACGGGGCAGGGAAGCAACCCCGTGGTTCTTTCTGCTGCTGCTACACTGAATTTCATTTGCACAAGCCCCATTTTCGGTTTGGAGCTGTCACAGCTGTTTCCATTGGCAGTGCATAGCTGAGTAGGAGTTGTCAGTGGGGATGCTGCGGGATTGGGAGAGGGAAGAGATTCCCCGGGGGGCATGGGAGGCAGTTGGAGGTTGTGGGCTAAATGCATTAACTACATGTTTCTCCTAAACTTAACAGCAGTGAATTACTCAATGCATATTGATGGCTTTAGGTACCACAGTTAACACTATCCTGGGATGACAGGAACGTTTCTCAGCAGCTCCAGCATGAGTATTCCCATGGATCCATGGTTTCGTGGCTGGTACGAGGGGTTTATTTTTATAATGTTCTCTTTAGAGCCATAATATCCAGAAACAAGCTGTGATTCTGGAGCACCGCTGCAGAAATCCAACTGGAATTTCATACCTACCAAACGCAGGGCTTGGCTAGGCTGGGTATGCACCCAAAAAAGGCTCAGGGTGCATTAACCTTGCCAGCACGTGGAGGTTGCTTACCTCCAGAGCTCCCTTTCCCTGTTTTCAGCCACAGCTGAGCCTGATTTCCCTGGAATTGTTGTAACACAGGAGTAACTCTGGAGCAGCTACAGCTGATGGGACAAGGTGGGTACATTTACCCAGAAATTTCATTAAACCTATTGCAAGGCTTCAGTTCTGCTGGAAAACCAATTGTGAGCTTGAGCCCTGTTAGGATCAAAGGTGGCCACAAACTCCTGGCCCAAAACAAGCCCTCCATGGCACATCAGCCTCTGTGTTTGCTCCCTGACCTCCAAAAGGTTCTGAGCGTGTGAGCAAGGGCAGAACTTGACTCACTCACAGCTCCTGCTGCTCACACCACAGCCCTGTTTTTGGAACAGAGCAAATCTCTTACACCTTGTTGCTGATCTGGTACAACAGCCTGGTCCTGTCCTGCTGTGCCCATGACCATGGGAAAGCAAAGACATTCCCACAGAGATCAGTGCCTACACACCTCTGAATTCCTCATTGACAGGACAGAATCATGGAATCATTCAGGCTGGAAAAGACTCCAACCTGATCGAGCCCAGCCACTGAAGTTCAGGGTCTGGTGATTAGTGCCCAAAAATTCACAGCTTTTGAGAAATACTCCCTGCAAAGTTTCTTGGATTTCCCATCCATAAATGGATCCAGAGGGGTTGGTGCAGGTAAACCACTCACTTTGCTCCCTTGAGCATCCCCACAGAAACCTCCAAAGAGATTCTGGAGAACGGGGGGAATGTCCTTTGTAAACACTCACACGTTTATAGAAAATGCAAACATAATGGGAAAATAGGCTAGGAGAGCTGGGAATGTTCCCCTGGAGAAGGGAAAATTCCAGGGAATCCTCAGAGACCCTGAAGGGGCTCCAGGAGAGCTGCAGAGGAACTGGGGACAAGGCCTGCAGGGACAGGAGCCAGGGAATGGCTGCCACTGGGAAAGGGGAGATTGGGCTGGGATCTTGGCAAGGAATTGCTGGCTGGGCTGGAATTCCCAGATTTGCTGTGGCTGCCCCTGGATCCCTGGCAGTGCCCAAGGCCAGGCTGGACATTGGGGCTGGAGCAGCCTGGAACAGTGGGAGGTGTCCCTGCCATGGCAGGGGTGGCACTGGATGGGATTTAGGGTCTCTCCTGATCCAGACCATCCCAGGATTCTGTGACTGATCAGCCCTGGCTGCCCCTGGAGCCCCTGAGCCTGTGGTATAAGCAGATGTGGGACTCAGCTGTGCAGGGCTCCCATCTCCTGGAGCAGAGCTGGGTGGCAGCTGGCAAAGCCCAGGCAGGCTCTGGAGGGCTCCTTTTCCCTGGCAGGGAGTGTGGGCAGCCCACATCATCCCGTCTGATCCCTCAGCAGGGCTGATTCATGTTTGCTCTGCTCAGAACATCTCAGCTGCCTGCACGAGGTCACTCCTCACAAGGTTGTCACTGCTGCCTGCAATCCCAGTGTCCTCAGAGCCAAACCACTCCTGGATTTTCCCTCTGGGTTAGAATTCATTCAGCTCCTAAAATCAATGAGATTTTCCCTGCTGGAATAGCAGGTACTGCACAGGAGGAGTTATGTGAAGTGTGTGTTATTTTAAGGAAAAAAATTTTCACTGAAAGAATAACAAAGCACTGGGATGCTCTTCCCAGGGAGGTGGTGCAATCACCATCTCTGGATGGGTTTAAAAAAGACTGGACACGGCACTTGGTGCCATAATTGAGGTGTTAGGGCATAGGTTGGACTTGATGATCTTGGAGGTCTCTTCCAACCTCATTATTCTGCAATTCTGTGATTCTGTCACCCAGAAAGGCACAATTCCAGTGGGAGGTGTCCCTGATCAGGAAGCAAGAGTCCTTAAGGTCCTTCCCAGCCCAAACCAGTTTAGAATTCCAGGATTTTGGAGGAACGGTGGCAATGTCTCCTTTGGGATAAATGAGGTTGGTGGTACCTGCTGTGGCCTTGCTCGAGGATTATCCTGAAAGGTTTTTCCTGGAAATAGGGAGGAAATTGGAAATTTCCAGGAAAATTGCACCAGGGAAGGCTTAAACTGGATATGAGGAAGGAATTCTTCCTGGAAATGGTGGTCAGGCACCCCCAGGGCAAGTCCCCATCCCTACAGGGATTTCACAGCCATGTGGCACCTGGGGACAGGGTCAGTGGTGGCCCTGGCAGTGCTGGGAGAACAGTTGGACTCACTGATCTCAGAGGGCTTTTCCAGCCTTAAAACCACTCAGATTCCCTGGGAAAGGAGCAGAAGGGATGCTGTGTGCCCCAGCCTCCTTCCCACGGGCAGCCTGGACCTGCTCCAGCTGCACCTTGAGCAGGTGTGAGACCTGGCAGTGCTGCTCAGCCTTGCCAAGCCCAGCCTGGGAGCAGAACTGGGGATCAGCACAGAGCTGAGGGCCTGGAGCTGAGGCTGAGCTCCTGCCAAAAGCACTGCCAGGCTCTGGGGGTGCACAGAGCCCACGAGAGGCAGGGAAATCACATTGCTCCTGCAACTGGGGCTTGTGCAGCTTCTGACTGCAATGCTGTGTCTGCTCCTGATGGAAGGGCTCCAAAAACGATGTTGACTAATTAGAAAAAGTTTAAGGAAGAGCCATATGAATCATTAAAGCTTCAGCAAACACGTCTTTTAGCAAGAGGCTCCAAGACTGAGATAAATTCAGGTTCTTAGAGAGAAGGGACAGTTTTCTCTCAGCCTGGAGACAGCAAGAAGGACAACAGAGAATTCCCAACGTGTTTGTCAGTCAGCACACAAGTGTACAGCAAGATTCCCTGGCTGGAAGTCATGGATAAACCCATCCAGACTGAAAAAAAAATGAATTCACGTGCAGACACTGATACAAACTCCTGATCCAGTGACAGGAAAAGAACCTTGTGAGAGAGCCCTTGTGTTTCTCCCTTAGGAATAGATACCTTCTCTGGAAATGCACAGATTTACAACCAGGAAAAGCTCCAATCACCAAATTAAAGACTTAAAATAAACCCACATGAGCAATTTGTTCAGCTAAATTGGTCTGAGGGATTGCATTGGTCACTCCCTGTTTCCTTGGCTGGTTTTCATTTGTTCACCCCCAGGCTGGGCCTTCCCAGGAGATGAAAAAGCAAAAAGCCCTTAGAGAAGCTCTGGGGAAGAACAACCCCCTCAAAGGGGTGGTCCAGGCTCTTGGCCTCATGGACAGAGCTTGGGTTCAATATTTTAACTCCAAGGAAAGCCCAGTGTGAGGGGCCTTCCCCTGCCTGGTGAAGCTGTGCTGTTCAGGAGAGGAATATTCACGCAGAATTCTACACAGAACTCACAGAATCATCAGGTTGGAAGAGACCTTCAATACCATCAAGTCCAACCCAGCCCCAACCCCCCAACTTAACCCTGGCCCCCAGTGCCACATCCAGGCTTTGTTAAACACACCCGAGATGGTGACTCCACCACCTTCCTGGGCAGAACATTCCAGAACTTTATCACCTTTCCGTAAAAACCTTTTCCTGCTATCCAACCTGTATTTCCCTTGGCACAGCTCGAGGCTGTGTGCTCTGGTTGTGTTGGTTCCTGCACAGCCCAGCCCCAGCTGAGCACAGGCACCTTTCAGGGGCTGTGCAGAGTGATGGGGGCACCCCTGAGTCTCCTTTTCTCCAGGCTGAGCACCCCCAGCTCCCTCAGGGGTTCCTCACAGGGTTTGTGCTCCCAGCCCCTCTCCAGGCCCCTCTGGATGGGCTCAAACATCCCAAAGTCCTTCCCAAACTGAGGGGCCAGAGCTGGGCACAGCATTTGAGGTGTGCCCTCCCCAGTGCCCAGGGCAGGGACACAAACCAAATTCTCCAGGAATGGAGGGCCCACAGGAGTGGGGCATCCCCAGGAAGGCAAAGAGGCCATGGTTTGTCACCCCCTGAGAGCCCCAGACCCCACTGACCTCGGACATCTGCGGGAAGAGGCTGATGGCCAGGGGCAGGGCCAGCCCAAAGGCAGCCAGGCACACGAGGCTCTGCACCGGGAGCAGCATCCGGGGCCGGCACCGCAGCAGCCACGTCCTGCAAGGGAAAGGCTCAGTTAGAATATTCCAGGGACAGGAGACAGGGCAGAGCTAGATTCTGCAACGGAAAGGCTCTGTTAGAGCACTGCAGGGACAGCCAGAGCTCAGTTAGAGCATCCCAGGGACAGCCAGAGTCACGTCCTGCAAGGGAAAGGCTGAGTTAGAATATTCCAGGGACAGGGGACAGCCAGAGCCAGGTTCTGCAAGGGAAAGGCTCAGTTAGAGCACTCCAGGGACAGGGGACAGCCAGAGCCTGAGGCAGAGATGTGGGACTTCAGGCTGCTCTTCAAAATGGGTTTATTGCATAGAAGTTACAGCAGCCTTAGGTCATGGGTGACAGAGCCATGCCTAAAGCTGCCAGCTCCAGCTCTAGGCAAGTCTGAACACCCTTTAGTTTTGGTTACACTGCATTTTATATTTTCCTTTGCTGAGCATCTTCACACATAACAACCAATCAATACCTTTATTATTACCTACAGCCTATCATAATTTCTATCATTATCATGTTATGGTCAATACTTTCCAATCATAAGAGTTAGTATGGTACAATCACCATATTATGGTCAATACTATCCAATCACATGGGTTAGTATGGTACAGTTTAAGCTTAGAATTGTTTTTCAGTTTTCTTGCAGTGGAAAATTCTTAGATCTTTTTCCTACTTGCCAAATCAATGTTTGTTTGCCTGTGCTATCTTTCTGCTTTTTAAAGACCTATTTCTGATTGGAAAAAGCATCTTTTTGTTTGTGGTCAACAAATCCTTTGTTCTAGTCATAAAACCTCCTTCCAGCTCGACTTAATTGTCCAGTAAATGTCCTGGCTCAGCAATTGTCAATTTATACATCTATTGTTCTTCTATATCAAAATTTGCTTCACCTCTGTTCTGCTCTCAGGTTCTACATCCAGAGAGCTTTCTGCCAAGCACACACATCTGTGAATATCTCCTTGTCAAACTTCCATCCTTCCCAAAGGGGAGTGCAGGACATCCCTGGATGGGCTCTGCTGCTCACCTGGACCTGCTGTGCCCCTCTCCTCACTGGTGTCAGCCCCCTCAGAGAACCATGGAATGGGTTGGCTTGGAAAGAGCTTTAAACGTGATCCAACTCCTCCTTATGCCATGGCAGGGACACCTTCCCCATGCCAGGGTCCTCCCAGCCCTCCCAGGGAAGGGACAGCTCTTCCTCAGCAGGTCACCACCAACCCCAGCTCCACCCACCCCAAAATGGGTGAGGCAGAGCAGGTGAGCCCAGCACAGTGACCCTATCACAGGTGAGCCCAGCACAGGGGACACCTGCAGCAGCCTGGAGCTTATGCCCCAGGTCCCTGAGAGGCACTGGGAGCTCTGGGAGCTTTGGGAAAGGCACTGGGAAAGGCACAAAGAGCTTCATTAATGGGGTGATAAAGGCACAGCATTGACAATCCCTTAATTTGTTAAAATCCAGCGCCTGCAGAGGGTGGCAAGGATGTTTGAACATTTCCTCTTCCTGGGGGACGTTTATGAGTTCAAGATTTGTTAACAGCAAACTGCTGAAGGTGCCTGCAAGGTCAGGTTCTGGTAATGACCCAAAAGTGACCCTTTGATGGAATTAACACCAGATAATTGGGACAACATTTGGATGGTAGGAGCTGGTATATTAAATATATTCCAGGATAAATATTAACTAAAATATTATAAATATTAATAAATATTATTTATAAATAAGAAATATTATTTATAAATAATATATAAATATTATAAATAATAACGAAAATTATATTAAGTATTATAAATAATAATATTTAATACATGTTCTAAATAATAATTAAATAAATAATATAAATTATAACTGCCTCAGGCAGTTTACGAGTTTTAAAGGGGAAAATATAATTTGTGAAGGATTTATTCCAGAGCCATTTACAAAAATGATCCCTATCATTCAACTGAAATAAATGGGAATATAAACCAACACCAGGACAGGGAATTCTGTTGGAATGTTCAGTGTGTATGAGCAATGTGGAGAGGGAGTGGATTTGCTGCTGGGTTATTTTGGACACAGGGAGCAGCTGAAGCTGGGCCAGGGCAGGTTTGTGTTGGATTTTAGGGAAAGGAGGATTTTACCCACCCCCAGAGGGAGGGTAAAAATATCCAGGGGCAAAAATCCAGACTCGCCAGGGAATGAGCCCTAAGGCTGCCAGAGCTCCAGGAGCCTTTGGACAGCACTCCAGGGATGCCCAGGGTGGGATTTTGGGGTCAGGGCAGGGCCAGGGGTGGATGGATGATCCCTGTGGGTTAAGCTCAGGATATTCCATGATCTCCTTCCCCTTGGGGTGGTCACAGGAGCTCTCCTTAGCCAGGGAAGGTACAAGAGATGACACCAAGCCCGAAACATCCATCCCTGTGGTGACATCCTTGGGATTAAACCATTCCCAACCCAAAGTGCTCCATTCCCCTGCCTTGGCACGGGGCTGCAGCCAGGTTGGACCCAGGTCACCTCAGCCCCTTGCTCACCTCCAGTGCTGGCTCTGAGCACGCCTGGGGGATGTGATGAGAAGGAATTCATGCCCTGCTCCTGCCTGAGCCTCCCCAGCCTGCTGAGAGCTGCCTTCATGTGCAGGAGCCAGGGGAGAGCAAGCACCAGGGTTTAACTCCTCCAGCAGCTCAGCTCCTCACTAATAAGCTCTCGAGACAGAGTTGATCCTATCAATTTGTGCTGTGAAAATCAAACTTCTGTTCTCCAATCTTGAGCTGCTCTGTGCTGCACAGAGCATGGCTGCAGCTCAGAGCCTCCCTGAGGAGCCTGCAAGGCTTTGTCCCAGCAGGAGAGTGGGTCACCTGTCCAAGGAGGAGACCAGGTCACCTGTCCCAGCAGGAGAGTGGGTCACCTGTCCAAGGAGGAGAGCAGGTCACCTGTCCTAGCAGGACAGCACCTGCCCAAGGAAGAAAAGTCACCTGTTCCAGTAGGAAAGGTGACATGTCCCAGCAAGGAAGGTGACCTGTCCAAGGAAGAAAAATCACCTGTGCCAGCAGGAAAGGTGACCTATCCCAGCAGGACAGCAGGTCACCTGTCCAAGGAAGGAAAGTCACCTGTCCAAGCAGGACAGCAGGTGACCTGCTCCACACCCTGTCACACCTGCCCCATTACAGGACTGCCCTGGATAAGCTCTGCTCACCCCTGGGTGCACAGGAGCAGCTCCTGGGCCTGTGACCATCCCTGGGTGCCCAGGGGCAGCTCCTGGGTCTGTGACCATCCCTGGCATGCACAGGGGCAGCTCCTGGAGCTGTGACCATCCCTGGGTGCACAGGGGCAGCTCCTGGGTCTGTGACCATCCCTGGCATGTACAGGGGCAGCTCTTGGAGCTGTGATCACCCCTGGGTGCACAGGGGCAGCTCCTGGAACACTGATCACCCCTGGCATGGGCAGGGGCAGCTCCTGGAGCTGGTTTTTGTCCTGCTGAAGCTGCTATGATCCATGAGAGCCCTCATTGGGACATTCCCAGCAGCAGATCCTCGCAGCCTCCTGGGGCCCAGTTTAGAGCCAAGGCTTCGCTGCTGCCACCACCCCTGACATCTTAATTTGGAACTGCACCCTCTGTAATTACTGCCCTGTCGGGGACCTTATAATCACCCAAGTAAAACCTTAACCAATTTAAAAGGATCCTGGGTCCAGCCCCCAGGTGTGACTTCCAGGGGTGCTTCCAGTCCAGGCCAGTTCAAATTAGAAGGGCCGACCTCCTAATTAGGAAGAGTTATGGCTCGATTTAAAAAGGAGAGCAGACTAATTAACACATGTAGTGTAATGTCTTAATTGGGATTCAGATTGGAGAATTTGTGTGGTTCAGAATAAATGACTCATAATTAGCCAAGAGGTCCAGTTTTCTCCTGTCCCTGGATCCCTGCTCCCGACACCGAGCTGGGGAGGAAGGGGAGTTAAATATTGCATTTTGTGAGCTGTCAGCTGCACTGCAAATCCCTCTTTGCACCCATTAACCCCCCGTTGGAAGGCAGTGATGAGGAGCTTCCAAAGGGTTTCACTGCAGAGGATCAGCACAGATTGAAAATAAATTAATAAAATAAAATATCTGTGTGGAAATAAAATTAATATCCATGTGGTGAGGAGGGATTTAGTTCACACCACTGCCCTGCCTGCTCTGCCAAAGGGTTGGGTCAGGGAATGGGGAGGTCTGGACCTTCAGAGCCCCCTGACAGCTCAACTCTGGCATCTTCTGGAGCCTGAACAATGCCAGGGTGAGTGAGGAGGGGAGGGAGGTCACCCAGTCCCACCTCCCTGCTCCAGCAGGGTCCCCTGGAGCACAGAGCTCAGGATTGCGTCCAGATGCATTCTGAGTATCTCAAAAGGTACTCAGAATAGAGATATTAAAAATTGAATTACTGAACATCTCCAGAGATGTTCAAAAAGCAGGGGAATGAGCCTGATTTATTCTCAGGAGCAAACCCCATCCCACCCCACATAACCCTGCAGAAATATTTGTACTATTTCACCAAGAACAGGAGTTTTAGGGACCTCACCCCATGCACAGGACAGGGGCAGTTCTGGAATTAAACCCTCGTTCAGATTATTCAACAAAGGGTTGGAAAGTTTGGTCTCACCCTGGAAAGCTGCAGGATGACAAGAGAATCATGGAATCATGGAATGGTTGGGGTTGGAAGGGACCTTAAAGCCCATCAGGGACAGCTCCCATGATCCCAGGTGGATCCAAGCCCCAGTGTCCAACCTGGCCTTGGGCACTGCCAGGGATCCAGGGGCAGCCACAGCAAATCTGGGAATTCCAGCCCAGGGCCTCCCCACCCTCCCAGCCAGGAATTCCTTGCCAAGATCTAATCCAAGACCTGATCTCCCTCCCTCAGCTTGAGACCATCTCCCCTTGTCCTTGCACTCCCTGCTCCTGGGAAAAGTCCCTCTCCAGCCTTTCCTAAGCCCCCTTTAACATGTTCATTTTATTGTCCCCAGTTTTATAACCCAACATTTTTCTCTGTCCCATAGGCATAACAAACTGCTCCATAATTCTCCCCTGACCTCGGGATGGCAAAGAACAGAAAATTCCACAACACCTCCTCCTTCTTTTCCCCTTTACCTTCCAGCTTTCCCCCTTTCCCCCTTCAAACCCCGCAATGCCCCTTCCTCCTGGGATTTCCCTGTACACCTGTGGTGGTTTCAGAGGTGTTTTTGTGCTGGGAAGACCCTGGGAGAGGTGGGGAGAGGCTGGTGTTGGAGCATCGGGGGTAGGACGGTCAGGACAGATGGAGACCAGAGATCTCTGCAGCCAGGTCATGGAACTTGTGGTTTATTGCAGAGAGCCTGGGTATAGGGCCTTTTGGAATTTGGGGTTTAATGCAAAGGGCCTGGGTGCAGGGCCCTGCTTGGAGCTGCCAGACACAGCTCGGAGCAGGACTGAGAGAGGAGAGGGGTAGAGAGGATAAGAGGGCAAGAGAGTAAGAGGGTAAGAGAGTAAGGGAGTAAAAAAGGTAAGAGTGTAAAAGGGTAAGAGAGTAAAAGGCTAAGAGAGTAAAAGGGTAAGAGAGCGAGGTTCCCATTCCAATACAATAAATCATCTTCTGTGCTGAATATTCTTATTCTCATAACCAACCTAGTACAATATACAAATCCTACGGCATTTCCATACAGCCTATAAGAATCATTACATTACCATACTGTGTTACATTTTAAATCATAAAAACTCCTCTTTGGCCCCTTCTGCCAAGCTAGCAGGGTCTGCTCTGACCCTTGGACCTGCCTGCAAGCAGAGGGTGTTGTTCCATCAAAAGGGGATTGTCACCCTGATTTTTTAAGATTTTCTAAGCCTTCTGATGTTGACATTCTTGTAGCAAACTTTCTCACACACTTTCTGTAAAAAATTCATTGTTTTGCATTTCTTTATGGAGGAGGAGAAATTTGATGAACTGTTGGTTTGTCCAGTGTCATTGGAGAGGTGGCACTGTCACCCTCCAATCCACTGTCACTCTTGGAAAACTATAAATGTTGGAGTCAGAAAATAAACTTCCCTTTTTTCTTCACCTTGAGAACAGTGGTGTGCACTTGTGTTCTTTCATGTCCTATAGCGACAGGGGATTAGCTCTAGGACACGAGCCAGCCATGCCATTGTTTTCCAGTTGTTCAGTAACTGAGGTATCTCAAAGCTTGCTTTCATTTCTTGTTTATAGTTTCCACATTCTCAAAATCTTTTGCCAGACAATCATATTTATAAGGCTTTCCTGTTTCACCTTCCCCACAGGCTGGGGAGGTTCACTGAGGGCTAGGTAGGCCTGGAGTAGGCCATAGGTACAAACACACACACAGACAGTGCATCTGCTGCATGGAGCCACGGCGCTGTAAATACACCTTCATTTAACTCTAATCCTATACAGCCTATAAGAATCATTACATTACCATACTGTGTTACATTTTAAACCTTAAAAACTACTCTTTGGGACGCTTCTGCCAAGCTGTAGGGTCTGCTCTGACCCTTGGAGCTGCCTGCAAGCAGAGGGTGTTGTTTAATGAAAAGGGAGATGGCCATACCATGGCCTTCAGCTGGCCATGCCATTGTTTTCCAGTAGTTTAGTAACTAAAGAACTCAAAACTTGCTTTCATTTCTTGTTTATAGTTTCTATATTCCCAAAATCTTTTGCCAGACAATCCTGTTTATAAGGCTTTCCTGTTTCACCTTCCCCACAGGCTGGGGAGGTTCACTGAGGGCTGGGTAGGCCCGGAGTAGGCCATAGGTACAAACACACACACACAGACAGTGCATCTGCTGCACGGAGACACGGCGCTGTAAACACACCTTCATTCAACTTTCATCGCAGCCTTCATTAGTGCTTTGAGTTTTGCATAATTTGGCAGCTGCCCCTGGCGTTTTTCAGGAGGTGCTGTAATTGATTCCATATGGGAGTTATCGGGGGCGCTGAACCGGGCCCATGTTTGCCGGGGAGGAGGTGTCGGATGCGAAACCAAACATGACGGGAGCGAGCCCCAGGCTCCCAGCTGACACAGTCTGGGGCGTTTCTGGGCTGTTTGCTGCAAACGGGAGCAGAGGCAGCGCAGACACCGCCAGACGCCGCAGGGCGTGGGGAGTGATGGGATCCTGAGGGGTTTTGGGGGGTTCTGGGGGATCCTGGGGGGTCCTGGGGGGTTCTGAGGGATCCTGAGGGATCCTGGGGAGTCCTGGAGGATCCTGGGGGGTCCTGGGGGGTTCTGAGGGATCCTGAGGGATCCTGGGGCGTCCTGGAGGATCCTGGGGGATTCTGGGGGTTCTGGGGAATCCTGAGGGGTCCTGAGGGATCCGGGGGGATCTTGGGGGGTTCTGGGGAATCCTGGGTGATCTTGGGGGGTCCTGGGGGATCCTGAGGGGTCCTGGGGATCCTGAGGGATCTTGGGGGGTCCTGGGGGATCCCGAGGGGTCCTGGGGATCCTGAGGGATCCGGGGGGGTCCTGAGGGATCCTGAGGAATCCTGGGGGATCCCGAGTGATCCGGGGGGGGGGGAGTCTTAGGGAATCCTGGGGGGTTCTGAGGGATCCTGGAGGATCCTGGGGGATCCTGAGCAATCCTGGAGGGTCCTGAGTGATCCTGGGGTGTCCAGGAGGATCCTGAGCAATCCTGGGGGTGTCTGGGACGTCCTGAGGAATCCAGGGGGATCCTGAGCGATCCTGAGGGATCCTGAGGGATCCTAAGGTCCTGGGGAATTCTGAGGGATCCTGAGGGGTCCTGGGGGGTCCTGAGTGATCCTGGGGGGTCCTGGGGGATCCTGAGAGGTCCTGGGGGATCCTGAGTGATCCTGGGGGGTCCTGAGTGATCCTGAGGAATCCTGGGGGATCCCCAGTGATCTGGGGGGGGGTCTTAGGGAATCCTGGGGGGTTCTGAGGGATCCTGGAGGATCCTGGGGGATCCTGAGCAATCCTGGAGGGTCCTGAGTGATCCTGGGGTGTCCAGGAGGATCCTGAGCAATCCTGGGGGTGTCTGGGACGTCCTGAGGAATCCTGGGGGATCCTGAGGGTCCCTGGGGGGTCCTGGAGGGGTCCAGGGGGATCCTGAGCGATCCTGAGGGATCCTAAGTGCTCTCATACTCCTCACAGCACCCCTCTCATGCACCCAGGAAGTTTGGGATCCCCAGATCCCCGTCCTGCTGAGCCTATCAGGTCTCTCTGCTCTATCTCCCAGCTTTTCTCACCCATTTTGGGAAATGTGAGTTCTACCAGTGACCAGCATCTCTGCTGTCCCACCCAGCCAGGCCAGCACTGTCCTCACCCTGCAGCCCAGCCCTGAGCCCCTTAGAGGACACAGCAGATGCAAAAGGAGGGAGGTTGGGGCTTTTTGAGCTTGATTGACACCATTAAAGGAGCAGTTTCCGTGTTTACTCTGGGAACAGCCCCAGCAGTTGAAGGTGTCATTGCTGGCAGCTGCTGAGCCCAAACAAACTTCACTGAGGGCTGGGCTGGACGGGGCCTGTGAGGAGAAGCACCTGTGGGAGCATCCTGCACTCCCTGGCATGGGAATGTCTCCAGGAAAACCCAGGGACACCAGGGCCAGGGGGAACTCCAGCCTCACCCCAGCTCTTCAGGAACAAACAGGGTTCAAGGAAAAGAAAATGCTGTTCCAGCACCACAAAGCACTGGCCAGCCCCCAGGAAAATCCATTTTTGCTGCTGCCACTGATTCAGCTCAGCCAGAGCAGCTCTGCAGTGCAGTGCTGATCCAGCCCAGGAGCATCCTGGTTTTATGGGATTTACAGGAAAACAGCCCTGGGAACTGCTGCATGAGGAGGATCTGGAGGTGAAGAAGAGCAGAAATGTTCCTCTTCCAGGACACAACTGCTCTGCTCCCATTTCTCCCTCAGATCCTGCCCTTTGCCAGCAGCTCCAGCTTTGTCTCTTCCACAGACACTGCCCAGCCTGCTCCAAGGCCTTCTCCAGTGCATCCTGATATTCCCGAGCTCTTGGAACCTTCTCAGTGTTTCAGACTCTCTGAAAGGTCTTCTCTGAGGGGCACAGAGGAGGTCTGAGATAAGATGAGGATGTAAGAAGAGCTCAGGTTCTGCTCAGAGATCCCCCAAAGTGTCCCCAGCAGACACGTGATGGACTGAGCTTCTCCAACTCTTGGCCAGACCACAGGAGCAAAAAATTTGGGCTTTCCCAGCCCAGAGCTCAGAGTGAGGCTGCACTTAGGGCTGGCCTGCCCCATTCCAAGCAGCTGCAGCTCTGCAGGGAGCTGCTGGAGAAGCCTTGGATGGTGGCTGGGAGCAAACAGCTCCATCTCCCAAATTCCATCATAACAACCAAACAAAGGACTGACAGAAGGGGCTAAATAAAAGGAATAAAGGGAGATGGGGATGAAGAGCCCAACTTCCTGTAGTGGCTGCTGCTGTCCCCACACCTGTGTGACATAGAGACACCACAGAATCCCCATTATCAGTCGCCCTCACCCCTCAGACACCTCCAAACCGATATTTCCCTGCGGCGAGAGCTGCCGGCACGGATATTATTTATAAAAGCTCAATGAGAATACATCTGCATGGATAACTGACACCGTGTTCCCTGCGTGGCATATGCAGGCTGAAAATAAACATTGGTTCTATATGTTCACTGCTCCAGCAGAGTCCAAGCAGCAGGAAATGCATGAAACATGGGCAAAAGAGGGAGCGCGGCGGTGGGAGGGAACATGGAATTACTTGGAGAGCAGAGAGGCGGCCCCGGGAGTTAAAATACACAGCAGGCAAAGAGAAGAGAAGAGCCAAGAGAGCTGAAAAAAATGGCACAAGAGACGAGAGAGGCAGCTGGGGGAGTTAAAACATGCAGATGGAGAGATGGCTGGGAGAGAGGAAAGACCTGGATGCGAGCGGAGAGACGGCGGCCGGGAACTGGCCACTTAAAATAAACTTTGGGAGCAGCGAGCTGGGGAGAATTCCTGGGGTCTGACACCCTGCTGGGGGCAGGGGCTGGGCCCTGGAGGGGTGGGGGTGCCACCCAGGTGAGCACCATCACCCACCTGCACCTGGGATCACAGGTGCACGTGCACTGGGCATGGGAATCGTCCCCTCCTTCCCGTATCCCAAATTCAAACTACTCGGAGGAATCTCTTCCTTCCTTCCCCACAGTCCCAAATGCAAATGAGGAATCTCACCCTTCCTTCCCCACAATCCCACATGCAAAACCACTGGAGGAATTGTTCCTTCCTTCCCCACTTTCCCAAATTTAAAATACTTGGAGCAAGAGCTCCCTTCCTTCCCCACAATCCCAAATGCAAATCCATTGGAGGAATTGTTCCTTCCTTCCCCACTTTCCCAAATTCAAAATGCTCCGAGGAATAGCTTCCTTCCTTCCCCACAATCCCAACTGCAAATCCATTTGAGGAATTGTTCCTTCCTTCCTCACTTTCCCAAATGTAAAGCCATTGAAAGAATCATCCCCTACTTCCCACAATCCCAAATACAAATCCATTGGAGGAATTGTTCCTTCCCCACAATCCCAAATTCAATACTCAGAGGAATCATTCCCTTCGTTCTCCACATCCCAAATTCAAACAACTTGCAGGAATAGTTCTTTCCTTCTCACAATTCCAAATGCAAACCTATTGGAAGAACCATCCCCTCCTTCCCATATCCCAAATGCAAATCCATTGGAAGATCCAGATTGTGGCTCCTGATCCCAGCTCTGCAGAGTGACACCTTCATCCTTCCCATTTACAGCCCCTGTAGGGATTTCTATAAATAAATGGATAATGCCTGCCTGGATCTCACCCCCATTAAAACACCCTCCTCAAACTCAAATCCTACTAAATTTATCAAGTTACACTTTCCCCAAATGCTCCAAAGGATTTTTTTTTTCCCCAAAATGAGCTTTCAGCTCTGAGTGAGCCCTTTGGGAATGAGTTTTGAGATCTGAGAGTTGCCTTCAGCTCCCTGAGGCGCAGACAGGGACACTCCCCATGTCCCAGGGCTGCTCCAGAGCTGCCACCAGCTCCAGCAGCGTGGCCAAGCCACACCTCACTCCCCATCCCTGCTGCTTCTCACTGCCAGCCTTCCAGGAACCCGAGGATATCTGATGGAAAATGCAGCAGGCACAAAGCTCCGGGCACAATGCAGGCAGGCAAAAGCAGAGCCCGGATATTTTTATACCCACAGAGTTTTGTGGCAGCGAGAAGGAAAATTTTCTCTCACAAACGTGAATTAAAGCTTTCAATACGTTAAAATGATGATTTTTTTTTTTTTTTGGAGGGCAATCTCCTGTAAGTTCACAGATAAAATCAGTTTTAGAAAGGCCTGCACTGAGCACAGGTGCATTCAGCAAAACTCGTATCAATCCAAGGATTTATGATGCCCCCGAGGACAAAGAAGTGATTTACTGGTTTTATTTTGCTGCAAAGGAGGGAGCAAATTTCACCACCAGTTTTATTTTCTCCCCAGGTGCCAATCCAATTTTACTGCCAGGTTTAATTCAGCCTGGGGATGGCCCAGGATGGGCCCTCAGTGTGTCCTGCTGGAGACAATAATTTATTAATTTAGAGAGGAGAAATTTTCTACAAATTTCTCCATATTTATTGCACATAAAGGATTTTATCTGTGGATACTCAGCAATAAAATCATTTGAAGCAATAAAATAATTTGTCCTGAGTGTCAATTTTTTTGATGGTTAAATGGGAACCAGTTAAACCAGTGGGAACACACAAAACCACCTCAGTGCAAAGCCTCAGTTCTACATACGACTTGGAGTAATCCCTGAGTAAATTACTGCAGAGTAAGTTACTCCAGAGTAAGGCACAGCCACTCCCAGGCACATTCCCAGCAGATCCTGCAGGTAAATCCTGGCTTTGTGGGTGACAAAGGACTTAGAACAGGGATGAGGCTGCAGAGATTTTGTCCAGAAGGAGAATGAAATAAAATTCAAATGATTTGCACTAAATCAGGGGGGTTGGAATCTGATCCTCCTTGGAATCAGATGGTGTTTAAAGTGTCTTCCTACCCAAACAATTCCATGATTCCATGATAATCTCTCTGAAAACCAGCTGAGCCCTTTTAATCTCTAATATTTCCTAAAAAACAGGGGCAGTTTTCCACTGAATTCAGGGGTTTTGTCTCACACTGACCTTCCACCATGGGTTATTGAAACTGCTGGGCTGGCAGGGTGAGTTAAAATAATCACACCAACATAAAACTTCAACAAGCTGGACATTTGTCCTAAATGATGGAAATTGATTGAAATGATGGAAATTATTGGTCCTAAATGTTGAAATTTAATATGCAAAAAATCTATTTGGTGGATGAAATGTGAGGAGGGATCTTGTGGCTCAGCACAAGGAGAGGACAGGAGGGGACAGCTGGGGAGGTCGGGCTCTGCTCCAGGAAACAGGGACAGGAGGAGAGGGAACTGCACCAGGGAGGGTTTAGGATGGATTTGGGGGAAATTCCTTCAAGGAAAGGGTTGTTAAGCACTGGAGTCTCCACCCCTGGGGGGGTTTCAAACCCTGTGGGAAGTGGATTATTGGAAAATAGAAAATTCTCAAAGCCTGACAGAAGGCTTTCATAGTGTATATCTGTACGCAAACCTTGAGATAAGAAATGCTGACTTAGAAGTGCTATAGAATAAAACAGACGTTGTTGAGAGAGAAATTAAGTTTCAAAAGATAATCTCACAAAAAAGCACTAGACACTTCAGAGAATTAAAATTATAACAGATACATTGTAAAACCCCTAGAGGTAATTTTTAATAATTACCTTTAAAACATTTACAACATAGTGGAGCTAAAGCTAATAAGTCAAGAAACACTTAGAGTGTATATAATTAAGAAATAGCTTCTGATTGTAATAACATAACATCTGTATTATCTCACCCTTCACATGGGACTAAAAATAAAATAAAAGTTTTTAAAACCCCATCTCTAAACCAGAATAAAATAACCCAACAAATACCCTGTGGGTGTGGTACCTGGGGACATGGGTGGCAGTGCTGGGATGGTTGGACTTGATGACCTTGGAGGACCTTTCCAACCCAAACCATTCCACAATCCCATAAAATATCCATGCCTGGCACCCTCTGAGGCCCTTCCCTCCCTCCCCCTGGGCAGACTCACTTCTCCAGCACGGACATGATGATGGGAGGTAGAACCAGTATAGGCATGGGGAGGACCACTCTGGTCAGGGCTGTTTCCAGCAGGGCCTGTGGAGCAAACACAGACAAATAAACACATGCAGACATCCCAAACCAACCCAGGATGGACCTGCCAGGCTCAGGATGGCTCTGCTGAGGGCACTGAACTGTCACCCCAGAGTCTGCAGCAGCTGACAAACCCCAAAGCAGTTGGGAATTGCAAAATCATGCCTGGATAATGATTCTCCAAGCTACCTTTAAAAGTAGGTTCAGCTGTCATGTACAGGCAGTCAAATTGCCAAGCCAAAGTGACTTGGATACCTTTTGATGCAGAAAACATCTGGGTTTTTCATCAATTATCCCATCTGAGTAGAGCTAGAGCTTGGCCAGAGCCTGGACTCTAATTGGTGGATGTCACCTAGGTCACTGATGGGAATGAGATGGGAATCACTGATGGGAAATATGGAGGAAACATTGTAGGGGAGATGCTGTGGGGGAAATGTAGGGAAATGCTGAAGGGAAATGTTGTAGGGAGATGTGGAGGAAATGTTGTAGATGAAATGTAGGGAAATGCTGGAGGGGAGATGTGGAGGAAATGTTGGAGAGGAAATGTTGGAGGGGAAATGTTGGGAGGGAAATGTTGTGAGGAAACATTGTAGGGGAGATGCTGTAGAGAAATGTTGTAGGGGAGACATTGTGGAGGAATTGTTGTAGGTAAAATGTTGTAGGGAAATGTTTGAGGGGAAATGTGGTAGGGAAATGTTGTGAGGGAAATGTTGAAGGGGGAATGCTGTAAGGGAAATGTTGGAGGAAGTGGAGGGGAGATGTTGTAGGGGAGATGTTGTAGGGAGATGTTGTAAGGGAAATGTTGGAGGGGGAATACTGTCGGGGAAATATCCCACCATGGGCCAAGCAGCACCTTCAGCCCTTCCTGCCTGAGCTGAGCTTTGATCTCACTCAGTGCAGGGGATGCAGCTCCTCACTGCTGCTCCAGGAATTGTTTCCCACACTGCTGGTTCATTCCCTGCAGGGATATGGGACATGCATGGCTCTCCTCTCCCAGGAACCCCAACCATGGAGAGCTACATTGTGCCTCCACAATCCTTCCTTCCTCACCAGAGGGGGCAACCTAGGCAAGGCTTGGATTTATTGAGGCCCAGAGATGTCCCAGGGCCTGGAGGCGCTCCAGGAGAGCTGGAGAGGGACTGGGGACAAGGCCTGCAGGGACAGGAGCCAGGGAATGGCTCCCACTGGGAAAGGGGAGATTGGGCTGGGATCTTGGCAAGGAATTCCTGGCTGGGCTGGAATTCCCAGATTTGCTGTGGCTGCCCCTGGATCCCTGGCAGTGCCCAAGGCCAGGTTGGACACTGGGGCTTGCATCCACCTGGGACAGGGGAAGGTGTCCCTGCCATGGGCAGGGGTGATACTGGATGGGATTTGAGGTCCCTTCCACCCAAACTATCCCATGATTTTATGTCACAGGGACATCTAGCATCACAACAAACCCTCACACAGGGAGGGTCACACTGCTGCGTCACACTGAGGATCTGCCACGTTTCACATGACAAAAACCAGGATTAACCTACCCAGGAGGAAGAGCTGGGACTGGATGGCAGCTGAGCAGAAGTTCTCAGAACTCCCAAATTTTACATTTAAGCTCCACCTACATCAGTTGCACAGCGCCTTCACTTTTTATCTTAATTTTCTCTTTCAGCCATGAGGACAGAGAGGGGAATGCGGGTCCTGGAGCCAGTTAATGGAAGTGAGGAAAACTGGCTCCAAGAAGTGTCTCTGAGCCCTTCAGCAGATTGTTTTAATCCCCCTGTTAACCAACAATATGGAGAGCTATTCGAGATCTCCCCGTTCCTGCCGAGGACTGCAGAGCTGTACATTAATTGCTGTCTCTGGAGTGCCTTGGACAGAAGGAGGGAGGGAAATGCCAAGCATTATATTATTAACTCCTGTGCCTGGGCGTGTGCTCAGCACAGCTCCACATCTCAGTCAGATCCCACTTGGAAACAACAGCTCAGGGGGTGCTCAGGAGCCAGGACTGCACCCAGGGATGGGAAGGGAGCAGCTCCAGGCAGGTGGCACAGAGTGGGCGACAGGGAGAGCAAACCAGCTGTTCACAAGGTTAACAACATCTGGATGCCCTCAGCCAGCCTTGGGTGGCATTTTTTGGCACAGGATTGGCAGGGAAGGGTTGGAAAGCTGCTCAGCCCCGAGCCTGAGTCCTCCTCATTTGGGAGAAGGTGTGAGGGATCTTTGCTGGCTGTTCCAAAAGGAATTCCCAAGGAAGCACCAGGGATCTGTCCTGTCACTCTGCCCTTCCAAACCACCAGGGCAAGCCCCCAAACTTCCATGTTATCTGCATCTCCTCCACTCCCAGCTCCTAAAGCCATGGATTCCAGAGGCTGTGGGATGTGCTGGGGCTGGAATCAGCTGTGGCCCAGCTCTCCCAGCTCCTGTACTCACGTGTTTGGCAGCAACTCTGGAAGAGCCGACGATGTTCCCATTAGTGTCCAACACATCGATTCCCTCCTCCAGCTCCGTGTGCCTCATCAGGACCACGTTGCAGATGTTGGCACTGGCTGAGGAGGAGAAAGGCAGGAGGAACAGCCCTGCTCAATCCCCACTGGCAGCTTCTGTTTGCCCTGACAGCCCTCCAGATCTCCTCCCCTCAATCTGCTGAGGTGAATTGCTCTGACCCCAAAAAAAGATGGAATTCTCAAGGAGAGTAATAACCAATTTTTTTTCCTCTGGGGCAATAAGGGTAAATAGGCTTACAGGAAGGTCTAGTGCAAGGTGTCCTTGCCTGTGCTTGGACCTAGGTGGTCTTTAGGTTCTTTCCAGCCCAAACTATTCCATGATTTCACATATTTTAGGGGAAAAGTGGCTCTGTGCACCATCTGACTCCTCCTCCTTGCTCAGCCTGTGGCTTTTGAGGCCTCAAGATGACCCCAAATTCTGTCTAAAGTCTGACCAAGACTTGGGCTTGAGCAGCACCCTCCCATATGCAGCCCATCCTCTCATTCAGGCGCTTCCCAACTTCTCCCAGGGAAAAGCTGCTCATTCCCACAAAACTTTTGGGCTGATCAAGTGGCATTTTCCAGCACCCCCCACACCACATTTCTCTGCAAACTTTCCACCCAGAACTGAGACAAACCCACTGTTGCTGCAAGTTCCAGTGCCTTCCAAAAATGTGTTTCTGCACTGCTTGATGGGTTAATATTCGCTAATTAATCTCAATTCATGTCATATAACAAATGTCTAATTTTTTGAGGGTGGTGGGTGGGTGAGCCCTCTCTGAAGGCAGCTCTGTGCAATCAAGGATGATTTGTGGTGACAAATGCTCCTTCCACTCGAGAGGGAGAGGAACACACACACACGCACACTCTGTCTCTCTCTTTAATATTCCAACGACCAGACCACTCTTCCCATCTATCAAAATATCTGTGTTCCCAACCCTGCAGCTCCTGAATCCCAGAGAAAAAACAAAACAAGGCCTTTCATTTAGAGAAAGTTTAGCCCCTGTTTTTTTTTCATTTTTAACACTCGCACGCCCCATCCTTCTCGCTGTCAATCAGAACTGAGCAGATCAAAGAGCCCAGCAGGGCTGCTCTGGCCAGGGATGCCCTGGCACAGAGTTCCTGACAGACTCAGGATGGGGTGGCCAGCCCTGATGCTCCCAAGATGCTTTTCCAAGGCTCTGGATTCCCTGCCCTGGTCCCAAAGCCAAAAGCTGCTTGCATGGTTTGTCTGAGACGAGGCGCTCACGTCGCCGCTCCCCTTCTGCTTTCTGAGAGAGCAGAAACGCTGCTAATTATGGCTAAACTTGGATTGCATGGATGTCTCAAATGCACGAGGGTGGGGGGGGGGAGAAATAAATAAATTTATGTGCAGACAAAGTCATCTGCAGGATTTGGGAAGGAATTGTGGTAATGGAAACTGCGGCTGTGAAAGCACTCTGAGGAAACGGGGCTTGGGCTCCACACCAAGCCATCACCCCGCTCCTGGTGTTCGTAGGGATTCTTTCTATCCCAAGGTGCTTTCCACACTCTAAATCTGTCCTTGGGCATCACCTAAACACAACAATTTCAATCACACACACACTAAAGCCCAAGGAGAAGAAATCTTTTTCTCCCTCTCCTTTCTCTCCAATGAGGATCTTCCCATCAGCTTTAATTCCCTTCAGATCAGGTTTGGGATGGGATTTGGGGGTTTTCTGAGGTTTTTTAGCCACGAACATCTCCAGTATAAAGCACACCCTCCCCAGTGACACCCTGGCCTTGAGGCCAGCTGTTCACACCCAGTTCTGGGGAAGAAAAGGGTGAATTGGGTTCCTTGAATTCCCCTGAGCAGCAAGACCCTTCCCCTCCTCACCTCTGAGCAAGGATCCAAGCCCTCCCTGCTCAAACTCAGGCTCCAAGACCTCCTTCCCTTCCCTGCTTTCCCATGGAACCCTTTCACCCCCTGAGGATGCCCCAGCCCCAATCCCAAACCCTTTTCCAGCCCCAGGCTCTGCAGGGCCTTGGCTGCTCCTCCAGGAGCTGCTCCCCTGCCTTGGTTTCCTGGATCCAACCCCTGGTCCTGGGTGGGATTTTTTGGACAATTTGAGGTTTTCAGCTGGAAAATTAACCTTGGAAGGGGGTGAGAGCATAGCCTGACCCAGCAGCACTGGTGTTAAAGTGTCCTCCAGGCAGAGCTGCTGCAGGTGGGCATTCCCTGATGGTGCAAACACAACCTTCACACAGACCTCTCTGAGGGCACCAAGACCTTTCCCAGCACCCATCCTGGCTTCCCAAAGCTCTGTGGAGTCCTCAGGAAATCCCTGCTGGAGTTTGGGCTGCCTTCCACCCCAGCAGCAGCAGCCCCTCCTGTAGTAATTTGGGATGGGACCCTAAATCTTGGATGTCCCCCCAGTTTTCCAGCTGCCCCCAGCCAGCACAGCTCTGGGGGTCAATGCAGAGGGGGGCAAGGAAGGGATGGGGAAAACTCTCTGATTTCACAGAATCATGGAATTATTAAGGCTGAAAAGGATCTCTAAGATCATCAAGTCCAACCATCACTGCCAAATCCACCACCCCATCCCTGAGCACCACATCTGTAGTGTTTTTGGAGCAAGGGCTTTACCCCAGTGTTTGGCTTTTCATGTAGAAATAGAGAATTTCTGCCTTTCTGCTGGGGGCTGGAGGCTCAAAAAGAATTGGGAGACATATCCTAATGAAGGGTTCATCCAGGTCTGCAAACCACAAACCAGCAATTAGTGGGAGGATCCCTGATGTCCTGGCCCATAACAAAGCCAGACAAATAAAACATTAGCTGGGGAATTAATTACAGGCTAAACAAATTAATTATGGGTCCTCAATCAATGCCAACACAAACACCTGGGTGTGAAAGCAGATCAACCCTGCAGCAACGATTTCCTGAGTGCCTTTGACTCAAACACCCCTCAGAGCTGCCTCCTGGGGCTGGAACTCATCCCTTGTGCTCTCCTGGTTGTAAAACCCCAAGGAAAGCTGAATCTCCCTAAAACAGATCCCAGAAAAGTCCCAGTAAAGCAACAACAATGCCCACAGACCTCTGGTGTACAAGGAAAAGGCTCAGTGCAACTCCCAGAGCACAATCCCTGTCCCCTCTGCTCTGCAGGCAGAGCAGGCAGCTGCTCTTGTGGCAGAAAAGGGGAAAAATATCCAGCAATTCAGCAATTTAGGGCTGGAGGAACACAAAAACCAGTTCTCTGCAAATAAAGGAGCAGAAAGGCCAGAGAAAGCGAGAGCAGCAGACAGGTAAAGGGGCTCAGGAGAGCTCTGAGGATGTGGCACTTGCACAGCAAAGAAAAAACCTGAAAGGAAAATTTGGCATTATATGGCTGAAAAAGGAACCTGGAACAGGGAGGAAACCCCATTTTTTTTAGTAAACAAACAAAGATGGTGCAATTTTTTACACAAAAAATTACCCCAAAGCCACTGGTGATTTCTTCAAGACTAAAATAACTCAGCATGTGCAGGTTATTGGAACCATGACCCAGCAAAGGCTGAGTGAAGAGCATCCCTGCCACTCAAACACAGGGCTGATAAAACCCCAATAAATGCTCCACCATGCCAGGAGCAGCCTCAGTTCTGCACACACTGGGGGCTGCTCTTAACCAGGGACTCCTCAGAAATCTGCACATTCAGAGCAGAACCATTTCTCTGCATTTTATTGTAAAATAACCCCAGCGCTGCTGCTTATTCAAAGATTTGACACAGCTCAGCCCAGATCCTGCAAATTAAATCCTCTCAGGTTGGAATGGCCAAGGACCACTCAGTGCTGATCACTTCTGAAGCTGCTTCAGGGTGGAAAGTGCAGCTGGAAAGCCTGAGGAGCTGCCTCCACCAGCAGCTCTGCAGCATTTTTCTGCCAAAATTCTGCTTTGCAGAGTCCCATCCCTGCCTGCCCCAGCTTGGGGACAACCACTGGGGGGACACGAGCAGCAAGGGAGGAGCTGTGTCCGTCCCAGTGGCTTCTGGCCACCTGCAGGTTTGCAGCCACCACCTAGAACATAAAGAAAAGGAATTTTTCCTTACCGACAGCGGGGAATGGCACAAACCTCTGGATCAGCAGCCTAGTGGCCGGGGTAAACTTGTTGGCTCTCTGGATCAGAACATTAAGGCCCACCTTGGAATGGAGAAAAGCAAACCAGAGGAGCAGAGAGTTAATGACTAGCAGCAGGGCAGATGGCACAGTTTGGGGTCCCTCCCCATGAAAATATGTTTGAGAACTAAACCTTCCCCAGCTGCAGGGTTTGGCTGTGTTGGGTTCAACCCTTTAGTCAATACAGGGTTAAATACAATTATTGAGATCAAAATAAGGGTTGAACCCAATCTTTGGGCTTAAATGAAGTGTTGAAGCCAATTCTTGGGTTTAAATGAAGGATTGAACCCAACTTTTGGGTTTAAATGAAGGGTTGAACCCAACTTGGGTTTGTATGAAGTGTTGAACCCAACCATTGCATGGAACCCAAACATTTGGTTTAAATTAAAGATTGAACCCAACCCTTGGGCTTACAAGAAAGGTTGAACCCAACTCTTGGGTTTATATCAAAGTCTGAACCCAACCATTGGGTTTAAATGAAGCATTGAACCCAACAATTAGGTTTATCCAAAGTGCTGAACTCAACCACTGGATTGAACCGAACCATTGGGTTTAAATGAAGGGTTGAACTGTTGGGCTTAAATGAAGAGCTGAACCCATCACTGGGTTTAAATTAAGGATTGGACCCAAGTATTGGGTCTACACAAAGCATTGAACCCAAAAGTTGGACTGGACCAAACCACTGGGTTTAAATGAAAGTTTGAACCCAAACTTTTCTTGGGTTTATATGGAGTGTTGAACCCAGCTGCTGGTTTACATGGAGGGTTGAACCCAACCATTGGGTTTAAACCCTTCCCAGCTAAAAGATAAGCCAGAACCCATTCCAACAGCATCCAGTCCTTCTGGAATTGCCCTTGGCTGGATTTTTGCCCAGATCACCATCATTTTCCCCATCCACCACAAAATCCTTGGGAGTGGCAGTCCTCACCTAGCTGGGAAAAACCCAAATTTCAGTGGTGGTGGTGGCCCAGCACAATCAATTCCTTCTCCAAGGGTCTGGACTACACAACCCCATGCAGTGCCAACATTTGGGCTGTAAAGTTTATTATAACTATGGATTTATTTTTGTTTCCTTGTCCAACCCTTGAATAAAGCAGAACTCTCCACAGTTTTTCATGGATCTGGGTCGTTGTGGATGTTCATAGAAACATAGAGGAGTTGCTGCCTCCTGACTCTCACATTGATAATGCTGAAATTTGGGAGAATTTCCATCAACATTGGCTTCATGCACACATGGCATTAAAAATTAACCAAATCTATTGGGGAATGACTTCAGTCTTTAAATTACTCTTCTTCACAATATTTTCTCTTTTTCAACCCCCCTTAAAAAACCCCAAATGCACAAACTAAACAGCCCCAACGTGGGAATTTTCAGCTGGAAATGGACGCCTTGAGCAATGTGTGGCCAAAATGTTTTCAACCCAAAATGCAGCAAAATTAAAAATTTTTTTAAAAAAATCAGCCAAAACCAAAAAGCTGCCAGAAAAAAAAAGCAATTTTTTGGGTGGGTTTTTTTTCTTGTTTTTTCTTTTTTTTTGGAGGAGGGGGTTTAAAAGCAAAGAGAAGCCTGGGGGAAGATATTTTGCAGGCTGCTACATTATACATGCACATCCCAGCTCATCCCGGCGTGCCGGAGCCTGGGAGGAAGAGGGGGAGAAGCACAACTGCTGGGTAAGCCCTGCATGAGCACAGGGCTGCTTCTCCAGCCCCAGGAAATATTGCCAGAGCCTTTCCCAAGGTTTTCACCCAGATCAAAGCAGGAACTCCTCCTCTTGTCCTCAGCGAGTGCAGCTCTAGAACTGAGTCCAAGAGAGCCATGGTGACTCTGCTTAGTCTGGACAGCAGTGGGGGCTTGTCTTGAACTTCCTCCCCCTCAAAAATGACTGAATGATTTATTTTTTTTAATTTTCCAATTGTTAGGATGAGTCTTTTCAAAGTCTGAACACCTCCATAAACTGTAACACAGTCTGAAATGTGTGGCTTTAAGAGAAGCCAGTTTTAAGCCTGGCTTTGCTGGTCTGCCCCATGGATTTGGGTATTCATTCTGGATATGGTTAATCTGTGTCCATGACAAATTTTGTTGGGTTTGCAGCCCTGCTTGGAGGTTTGGTGGAGGATTTGACAATGAAGTGGAAGGGCAGCAGCTTTTGAAAGAGAAAAGCTGAGTCTGGGAGAGCCACCACTGTGAGGGCAGTGAAATAAAAGCATTTTATTTCCAGATTTAATGTGATGAACTCAGTCCCCACTTACAGCAACCCTCCTGCTAGGAACATGAAATTAAATGTTGCTGGAGATTAAATCCCATCTCCAAATCCTCAACACAAGGGCTGGATATAGGAAACTAATGAGGGTTTGTTTTCTACAGTTTGGAAATTGCTGTAGCTGATCTGTGAACTCCTTCCCACAGGTCATGAGGTGGGATGAGGGTAAACAGGGCAGGAACTGCTCAACCTCAGGCCACCAAAGCAAAAGGCTAATCAAGGTGATGTTGATGAGTTTAATTACTTGGGATTGGCCAAAGGATGCTGTTGAGGCAAATTCATCATTAAAGATCAACCCCATGTTAATTATTGTGACCATCACCCAGTCACTGAGCAGGGTCTGCAGCACTGGTGATGGAAACATGGAACAGAACCAGGGGGAATTCACCCCACCCAAGCTGGCACAACCACAGAAACACCAAGGCAGGAAAAGCCCTTCAAGATTGAGTCCAGCCATCCCCAGCACTGCCAGGGCCACCATTGCCCCATGCACAGGGCTGTGAAATCCCCCCAGGGATGGGGACACCAGCCCTGCCCTGGGCTGCTGTGCTTGACAACCTTTGGTGAAGGAATTCTTCCTGAAATCCAACCTAAACCTTCCCTGGCACAGCCTGAAGCTGCTTCCTCCTGTCCTGTGGGGCCCTTTGCAGCTCAGCTTCTCTGGGCAGCCTGCTCCAGAGTTTGACAGAACCCCAGGATGGTTTGGGTGGGAAGGGACCTTAAAGAACATCCAAAGCAGGGACACCTCCCACTGTCCCAGGGTGCTCCGAGCCCCCATGTCCAACCTGGCCTGGTGCACATGGTCCATACTGTGACCAGATCAAATCCAGCTTTCTCCAATTGCCTGGTTTGCTGAGGTTTCCTCCTCCAGACCACTCCCTTGATGTGGCTGAGGGAGCTGGGGGAATTGGACACAGGGACACAGGAGTGGACACACGGACACATGGCTGGACAGACTGACACATGAGTGGACACAGGGACACATAAGTGGACACAGGAATATGGAGCAGGACACAGGGACACATGTCTGGACACAGGGACACAAGAGTGGACACAGGGAGAGATTCATGCTGACCTGACACAGGGATATGTGACTGGACACAGGGACACGAGTGGACACACAACTGGACACAGGGACACACAGCTGGATATGTGACTGGACACAGGGATATGTGACTGGACACAGGGACACACAGCTGGACCCAGGAATATGTGACACCAGCCCTTCCTAACATCCCTCAACACTAACCCGGGATCAAACATGGCCAGTGGGAGAGAAACCTCACCCAGGGCTCTGCTGTGCCTCTGGCAGCACTCTGCCCTTCCTCCCTCCTCCTCCTCCTCGAGTGCTAAGAATTCCTGCCATTTCTTTAGCTCCTGTTTTGTTTCAGCATCAACAACATTCCCTCAGCAGAACGTTTGTGATGTCATTGCACTTTGAAGCAGAACCATCAGACTGTCAGAGACCAATGTTTCCGATTCCTTTTCTCCTCCTTATCTCACAAAGTTCCGACCTCATGTATACCAAGATTCCAATTCTAAAACCATGGGAAATAAAAAAAAATCCTTGCTTTTTTTCTGCCTTTTTATGAAGATTTTTGAAGCCTGAGAGATGGTTTTGAATGCCTGACATTGGCAATGACCAAGCCTACACCTCTTAAACCCAGCCTAGAGCAGTAAATCTATCAGAGGAGTTATTTCACTTCATATTGGGAGGGAATTTTTATGAAATAGAGGAATCTCAGGAGTCCAGTGAGCATTAGCTGGTAGACACCACCCAAACATTGCTTCATGGGCTGTGCTGGAGAAATCCCCACTGATTTAGGGGATTTACTCGTCCTGAGCACTGCAGCTGGAGCTGGCTGTTCAAAGGACCTGGAAAGTCAACTTGGAAAAAGGGACAGGCTCCAAAGGAGGTTATCCCTATCCCCCAGTCACCAGATTGGATTAGAACTAATTGGATCTGATGAGTCCCATCCAGCCAAGCTGGAGAAAAGAGCATTAGGAGAAGGAAGGAAAAAACTCATTCATTAGGGCTGGGAGGTGAAGATGGAGGCAGAGAGATGGAAAACTGGGCTCTTTCCCAACTGGAGCTTTCCCAAGCCAAGGAGAACAGAATGGAAGAGTCTAAGGGAAGGGAAAGCAATCAGGATCTGAGTGGGGAAGGAACTTGGAGAGGAGTAAGAGTAAGGGAAGGAGCAGACATCACTCCCAAAACAATTCCAGCAGGGATGGCCACAGGAGCCCCACAGCTGGATGCTTCAAGGGAAGAGAATGGTGCAGCCTGGAGCAAGGCTGGAGGAAAGTGGGATTCATGCTGAGAACACAACAAACTTGGTTTGGGAGATGGTGGAGCAAGGAGGATGAGGGGCCATGCCCAGGACAAGAGGGAGTTGTCTCATATCAAGTTTTCCATGCACCTGGATCCTGTCCAGAGGCAGCAGCACTGCTGGGGTGGTGGGGATGGGCTGGGGCAGTGGGAAAGGAACGGACAAGAACAAACCTGCTGGAAATGGAAACATCCCAGTGGAATGAGAGGGAAAATGCTGCAGAGAGGCACATGGAGTTTGGGAAGGGACAGTCATAGGGGGAACCTTAAGCATCATTGACTTCCAACTCCCTGCCTTGGACACCTTCCACCATCACAGGCTGCTCCAAGCCCTTCCAGCCTGGCCTGGGACACTCCCAGGGATGGGCCTGGCAGCACCCAGCAGGTGCCAGGTGCTCCTGACTCCAGGGACAGGATGATGATGGACACTGGGAGCAATCCCAGAGAGCCCCATGTCCTTGTCCCCCACAAGGCTGTGCCTTTGGGAATGGCTGCTCAGCTCCAGCGATTTCAGGGCTCCATGGAGGAACTGCCAGGCTGAGTTTCAGTCTGAGAGATCCAACCACTCCCTTTGGGGTCTGAGAATGAACAGGGAAAGGGATGTGCAGGAACAGCTTTGGAGCAGAGAGATGCAGACTTTAGAGCCAAGCACTGCTTCATTTCAAACTTAAACTTCATTTAAAACAGAAGTTGATCA
The DNA here is from genome assembly GCF_047830755.1 of Zonotrichia albicollis. NCBI lineage: Eukaryota > Metazoa > Chordata > Aves > Passeriformes > Passerellidae > Zonotrichia > Zonotrichia albicollis. The sequence continues at coordinate 7,677,585 of NC_133823.1, forward strand.
CCAGCTCCTCGAATCCCCTGGGACTTTCCCCCTGCTCCCATGGAGGAGAGAGCCAGGCCACGCTCCATCCCCTCCCATCCCTCTCCCGACTTTTCCAGCCCCTGAATGTCTCCTGTCCGAGCAGGACAGAGCCGAGGCGGTGGGAGGGCTCCAGCTCTCCCGGCTGATTATGGACATCACACCCCATTCACAGGCTGTCAGCGCAGCCTCGCAGACAATTATCGGGAACAAGGAGAGGATTGGAAAAATCCACAGGGGCACCTCCACCTGGAGAGGAGAGCGAGAAATGGTGTGTGAGAGGTCAGCGTGAACGAGCGGGGAAGGAGGAGCAGCCCCACGACACGGCGAGGAGTGGGAGTGCTGGAAAGGGATGGAATGGGAGTAATGGAAAGGGAAGAAATGGGGTTGCTGACATGGGATGGAATGAGATTGATAGAAAGGGAAGGAATGGGATTGATGGAATAGGAAGGAATGAGAGTGATGGTGTGGAAAGGAATGGGATCGATAGTGTGGAAAGGAATGGAATTGCTGGAAAGGATTGGGATTGCTGGGATGGGAAGGATTGGGATTGCTGGAATGGGTAAGGTAGGAATGGGGTTGCAGGAAAGGGGAGAAATGGGATTACTGGAAAGGGAAGGAGTGGGATTGATGGAAAAGGAAGGAATGGGACTGCTGGAAAGAGAAGGACTGGGATTGATGGAAAGGGATGGAATGGGATGGATGGAATGGGTAGGGAAGGAATGGAATTCATGGAATGGGAAGGAATGGGGTTACCAAAATGAGATGGAATGGGATTGATGGAATGGGAAGAAATAGAATTGCTGGAGAGGGAAGAAATGGGATTGATGGAAAGGGAAGGATTTGGATTGATAGAAAGGGAAGAAATGGGATTGCTGGTATGGGAAGGAATGGGTTTGTTGGCATGGGAAGGAATGAGATTGCTGGAAAAGGAAGGAATGGGATTGCTGGAAGGGGAAGAAATGGGATTGATAGAAAGGGAAGGATTTGGATTGCTGGAAAGGGAAGGATTTGGATTGCTGGAAGGGGAAGAAATGGGATTGCTGGCATGGGAAGGATTGGGATTGCTGGAAAAGGAAGGATTGGGATTGATGGTGTGGGAAGATATGGGTTTGCTGGCATGGGAAGGAATGGGATTGCTGGAAAAGGAAGGATTGGGATTGCAGGATTTGGAGCTGCTCTTGACGGAACTGGATCAGGGAAATTGAAAAGCTGATGGAGAAAGCTCCAATCCCACAGAAAAACTGGGAGATGATTCAAGGAGAAGGTCCAGAGGGACCCAAAAAATGACCCCAGAGGGTTCCAGAGGGGTTAACTCCACCAGTTACCAATCCAAAGGTCCCAGCAGCAGTGAAAATGCAGGAAACGGGCAATGGCTGCTCATGGTCCTTGGCTGATTTAATTCGGACCTTTCAGCACAGCCCCAGGAGTCACTTCTCACCCAAAGAGAAGTTTGATCTAAGTCCTGAAGAGCTGAGCCAGCACCAAAAGGGATCAGCAGTGCCAGAGCAAATGGAGCTGGGATCTGGAATTAGGAATCAGAAAATCCTGGAATGGGTTGGGTTGGAAGGGCCTTAAATCCCCTCTCATGCACCCCTCACTTCCCACTGGGCCAAGGTGCTCCAAGCTGCCCTTGGACACTTCCAGGGATTGCCCAATTTCCCTGGGCAGAAGAAACCTACTTCCACATAGAAATAATAAAGTTGTTATAAATAATTATTATCTATATAAAATTATAATATCCAAAAAGCAGTTGTTGCCAATAAAATCGGCTTCATGCAGCTTTTTTAATCTCCTAAAAGCGTGAAAAATAGCAGAGTAAGAGTGTGTGTGTCAGCTGGAAAGAGTTTCTGTCTCATCACAGCCCCCCTGATCTGTGCAGCTTTTGGCACTGGAATACTGGGGGAATAAAAAATTCCAAACATTTCAAATACATTTGGTCTCTCTCAAGTCTTTTTACTTCTCCCTGCCTTTGTTTGCCTTGTTTAGGAAAACCAGCTGGTGTTAATTGCACTTCATGCACCACCAGCATGAACAGCAGCCAGATATCAGGAATTGGAGCCTGATCCCAGGAATCCACTCAATTGTTTGGGGACAAAATTACATTATCACTCTTCAGAACAGAATAAAATGAGGGAGCAAAAGAAAAGGCAGGAAAGAGGCTGGTGGGGGGAAAGTGGGATAAAAATAAATTACAATCATAGAAAGAGAAACGGAGATATTAGAGGATGGAATTCCCAGAGCAGCTGTGGCTGCCCCTGGATGCCTGGAATGTCCAAGGCCAGGTTGGATATTGAGGCTGGGAGCACCTGGGACAGTGGGAGGTGTCCCTGCCATGGATGGGGTGGGATGGGATTTGGGATTTGGGATCTGTTCCAACCCAAACACCTCTCCCAGCCTTATTTCAAGTGGTTCCTTCACCTCAGTCATGCACAGGAGAAGGGATGAAATCCTGGACCTGGCACGGCTCTGTGCTCTGACTTGGGTTGGGATGGGAGTAGTTGGAGAGAAAAGGAAATATGGGGACAAAAACGTGAAATAAAATAATATTGATTCCTCCCCAAATTCACCCTGTAGAGCTGGAAATCAGGAGCTGTGGTTGTAGCAATTCCTCTCTCTCTAGAAAGGGAAGAAAATCAGGATATTTGCAAAGGTTTCCCATTTAACTGCAGGACAATGAGGACAAACCCAGCCCTGATGGAGCAGTGTGCCTGTCCCTGCTGTGAGGACACAGAGGGTGAGGCACAGCACAAATTCACTGCTCTGTCCTCTCTGGGCTTCTCCAGGCCCTTTTCCACCTGCACACAGGGAAGGGTCTCCCCTAATGACTGAGCCCACATCCCAAAGCCTCCCTGCGGGGCAGGGCTTTCTCCAGGCTGCTGCGAGCTGTGAGGGCTTTCAGCATTCCACAACTGCAGGAGTGTTCCCACTGGGATGTTTGTGGGGACACAGAAACCTCACTGCACACCCCTTGTGCCATCCCTGCTCTGCTGGGAAGGTTTTCTTCCAGCATCACGGAGGAGAAGAACCTTTAAAATCTGCTACCCTTCATGTTTCACATGGAGAAAACCTCCTCCCAACATCAGGAAAAAACACCTATGAAGGCTGCTGCTCTTCATGCCCAGTGTGGAGGGAAACCTGCCAATATCCAGGAGAAGAACCTCTAAAGGATGCTGCCCTTCGTAATTCATGTGGAGGAAAACCTCCTTCCAACATCAGGATAGAAGAACCCCTGAAGGTTTTTGCCCTTCATGTTTCCCATGGAGGAAAAGCTTCCAACATACAGAAGGAGAAGAACCACTAAAGGCTGCTGCCCTTCATGGTTCATGTGAGGGAAAACCTCTCTCCAACATCATGATAGAAGAACCCCTGAAGGTTTTTTTACCCTTCCTGCTCCACATAGAAGAAAACATCCCAACATCAGGAAGAAGAACCCCTGAAGGGTTTTGCCCTTCACGCTCCACGTGGAAGAAAACATCCTTCCAACATCAGGAAGGAGAACAACCCCTGAAAGGTTTTGGCCTTTGTGCTCCATGTGGGGGAAAATACCCCAGCATTCAGAAGAAGAACCTCTAAAGGCTGCTGCCCTTCATATTTCACATGGAGGAAAATCTCCTTCCAACATCAGGATAGAAGAACCCCTGAAGGTTTTTGCCCTTCAGCTCCACATGGAAGAAACCCTCCTGAACATGAGGAAGGAGAAGAACCCTTGAAGGGTTTTGGCCTTCATGCTCCACATGGAGAAAAACATCCCAACATCGAAAAGGAGAACCTCTAAAGGCTGCTGCCCTTCATGCTCCATGTGGAGGAAAAGCTCCTTCCAACATCAGGACAGAAGAAGAACCCCAGAAGGTTTTTGCCCTTCATGCTCCACATGAAAGAAAATATCCCAACATCAGGATAGAAGAACCCTGAAGGTTTTTGCCCTTCAAGCTCCATGTGGAGGAAAACATCCCAACATGAGGGAGAACCCCAGAAGGTTTTTGCCCTTCTCCACCCTGGACCATCCACAGCCCCATGGAGAGCTCCTGTCCCTGGGACACTGTGCTGACACCCTGAGCACCCCAGCTCGGAGCCAGCACTGTTCCACACACCCAGGGCATCCTGGTGGGATGCCAGCCTCGGGGACAGGGTGGCACTGGCAGGAGGCAGCAGCTCCCCCCTGCAGGGAGATCTCGGCTTGCACCAGGCAAGCCAATTTTATTCCCTGCACATCTCACAGAGCTTCTCACACCTCTTTGCACAGGGGTGTTTCCCACAGCACCCCAAGGTCCCTTCTGCCTTCTGGAGCTGTCCTGCAGGCTCTGAGCAGCCCAAGGGATTCCAGCTCCCCAAGCCCTGCACAGCCCAGCAGCACGGACACCTCCACACCCACGGGGTCCTTACCAAAGCCTCCCAGCTGCTTGGGGGACAAAGCTCTGCCAAGATCCTTGTCCGTGTGTCCTGCCCCTCTAATCTGCCCCTGTTCCAAGAGGGAGAGGAGTATTAATGCCAAAAACACGGGATCAGCAGCACCACAGCGTGGTCCAGCTGGGGACTGTCACCTCACGGACACACAAGGTGACAAAAATGCTGGCCTAAGCACTGAGGAGCTCAGGAAAACCATCCCATGCTTCCCCTGGAAGCTGTGGATGGAAAACCAAAGCATTGAGGTTGTTAGGATGGGGATTAGGGTTAAAGTTGAGCTGGAAAAGTGAGCACAGCTCCTGAGCGAGAAGGTGGGAACTCAGGTGAGCCAGGGTGTGAGCTCAGGTGAGCCAGGCTGGGTTTTGAGCTCAGGTGAGCCAGGGTGTGAGCCCAGGTGAGCCAGGCTGGGTTTTGAGCTCAGGTGAGCCAGGCTGGGTTGTGAGCAGGAAGGGACAGCAGAGGGGACAGGAGCAGCAGTGCCCAGCACACAGAATGAGACATGGCAAACCATCCTGCACAAGGGTACCCAATAAAATGGAGTTTTCCCTCAAAACCTCGAGGCACTTCAACAACTCCACACCCTTTGGAAAACGGTCGGGCAGCTGCACAAAGAGCAAATTCTCTGTGACCTGAAAAAATGGGGAAATTTCTTGGCCAGAGGGGAAAATACCAACTGCTGTGGGATCTTTAATGCTCCAAAGGAAAAGGTACAACCATCCAGTTTTGGGCATATTTGAAACCCCAGTGTAAGGAATAACTTTCCCAAGTTGCTCCTCAAAACTGTTCCTGCCCTTTTGGGAAGAGCTGATCCTGCTCCTGATGTCAACCTGTGCTCCTGGGAATGTATTAAAAGCCACAAGAGCTTGATTTTAAGAATGTTAAAAGCTTCTCTCACAGGAGCTTTATAATCTGTGTGATTATTTCATACAGAGCTGCAGAGGAGGCCCCAGAGCTGCTCCAGGGCTGGAGCCAGGCTGGGAGAGCTGGGAATGTTCACCCAGAGAAGGGAAAATTCCAGGAAATCCTAAATGTCCCTAAAGAGGCTCCAGGAGAGCTGCAGAGGGACTGGGAACAAGGCCTGCAAGGACAGGAGCCAGGGAATGGCTCCCACTGGGAAAGGGGAGATTGGGCTGGGATCTTGGCAAGGAATTCCTGGCTGGGCTGGAATTCTCAGATTTGCTGTGGCTGCCCCTGGATCCCTGGCAGTGCCCAAGGCCAGGTTGGATCCACCTGGGACAGTGGGAGGTGTCCCTGCCATGGCAGGGGTGGCACTGGGTGGGATTTGAGGTCCCTTCCCACCCAAACCATTCCAGGGTTCCACACCATGACCTGAACTCCAGCTCCAGCTTGGAACACATCTGCAGGGGAAGATGTAATTCCATCCCCAGTGGAACATTCCAGAACTCTGCCTCTCCTCTCCTGCCACCCAGGGCCCTGCAGCCTCGAGGTCTCTAAATTAGCCTGGTTAATGAATTCCCCACCAATTAACGCACGAGGGAGAGTGGGAGTTCACAGAGCAGCCAAGGCACAGCACAGGAGGGGCTGGGTTCTGGTTCTGCTGCAAAGCTCGGGCATGCAGGGCCAGCCACACCCCAGGTGACAGCATTTGCTAGTTATCAGAACAGAGTTAAGTCAATTAAAAGGCATCAACATGCTCAACAATCCAAAAAACATCTCCCAAGCAGCTCCTTAGTCATGAAATCCAGAGATATAAAGAGTTACCCACTGCTATTGAGACAGCACTTATGACAGCTCCCAAGTAGCCCTGGATGAACTTGGATGTCGGAGAAGGCTTTGGAAAGAAAAACAAAACATATTTTCAATAAACAAACTTCTGGTTATTAATATTCAACCCTTTTTTTCCCCTTTTTTTTTGTTTGTTTGTTTTGGTTTTGGTGTATTTGTTTCAGAGCAGAGACAGGTTTAATTTTGTCATATTGTTCTGTGACACATGGGCTGTCATCCCAAGAGGCAAAAGCGAGGAAATCGTGGCCTCCTGAGCAAGGTCACAGGGAATGGAAAATTAATTGGCATCAGAAAATTATAATAATAGCAGCTCAAAGGAAGGATGTGAGTGAAATTCAGCAAATGGTACCAAATTAGCATTTCTACCCTGGAGTGCTGAACCCCAAACTCGCCACAGTCAATATTTCATCTGTGAAATGTTCTCTCAGTGAGCTGGATGGGTTCCAGCTCAGCTTCCCACATCCCAACACAGGATGAATGGAGGCTGAGGAGAAGGAAAGGAGCAGGGACAGCCCCAGCACTTTCCAGGGAGAGCCCCACCAAGGATGGAGCAGGGACAGCCCCACCAAGGATGGAGCAGGGACAGCTCCACCAAGGATGGAGCAGGGACAGCCCCATCATTTCCCAGGGAAAGCCCCAGCACTTCCCACTGCCACCATCATGAAGAAAACCCCTGGGAGATGGGATCATGGAACTTCCTTGTGCTCCCCCAGCCCAGGCACCATTCTGCCCTGTTCTCTTTCAGATCCCAGCTAAACCATTCCAGACCAGTTGGGACCATGGACTGGTTCAGCTCCGAAGCCCTGAGCCTCATTTCTGTGCCTGCAGTGATTCCCAGGTCCTTGTGCTGGTTACACTGAGTTTAAACATGGGACAATGGCCAGTCTAGAAATCCCCCTGTGGGCACCCCAGAGGTTTCATGGCCAGGGAAAAGGCAGGATTGGTGTTTCCACGTGGGAATGCCCCAGGCCAGGCCCACAGCTGCCTCATGGCTGTGTGTAGGAATTGGCACAGCTGTGACTCAAAGTCAGCCAGATTTTACCCCAAAAGAACCAGGCATGAATTTTGAGCCCTGGGAATCACTTGTTTAACTTAGGGTGAGCTTGTGAGTTCCCCCCCAAGCCTTTGGTGTTGTTAAGCTAAGCTGTGCAAGTCCTGCTCCCCTATTGGCTATGCCCTGTTATGTATCCCCTATATGTTACACTAAGTTCTGCTCCCCTATTGGTTACTTGTTTCCCCTATATGGTTATAGTTCCAGAATGTTCCACCCCCAAGTATATATATTGTTGCTTCCCCTTTGTCTTAGGTCTTTGGATCCTGCCCCTCCTGCTGTGCTCGACTTCTCCACGTTTGTTGTTTTTCACTCCATTATTAAAGTTCTTTTTGAGCAACTTCATTCAACCTGCTCCTTTTCATTTTCACCACCCTCAGTCCCTGGAGTCAGGAACCAGAGAGGTTTGTCAGCCACCTTCACCATGAAATCAGGAACCAGAGAGGTTTGTCATGGCCACCTTCAGTCCCTGAAGTCAAAGACCAGGGAGGTTTGTCACGGTCACCCTCAGTCCCTGGAATCAGGCCCCAGAGAGGCTTGTTATGGCCACCGTCACCATGAAATCAGAACCCAGGGAGTTCTGTCATGGCCACCCTCGCTGCCCTGGAGTCAGAAACTAGGGAGGTTTGTCAGCCACCCTCACCCCAAAGTCAGAGCCCAGAGAGGTTTGTCATGATCATCCTCACTGCTCTGGAGTCAGGAACCAGAGAGGTTTGTCATGGTCACCCTCATTGCCCTGAAATCAGGGCCCAGAGAGGTTTGTCATGGCCACCCTCACCCTGAAATCAAGAACCAGAGAGTTTGTCATGGTCACCCTCATTGCCCTGAAATCAGGAACCAGAGAGGTTTGTCAGCCACCCTTACTATCTGGAGTCAGGGCCCAGGGAGGTTTGTCACAGCCACTCTGACTGCCCTGGAGTCAGGGCCCAGGGAGGTTTGTCATGGCCACCCACACTGTCTGAAGTCAGGAATCAGAGAGGTTTATCACTGTCACCCTCACCCTGGAATCAGGATCCAGGGGTGTTTGTCACCCCCACCCTGGCAGTGAAAGCTGGCTCACCTTGCTCGCGTTGCGGTTTGCATAGTTCACACACGCGTTGTGGCTCTGGTTCAACCACTGCGGGACACAGAGATAAAATCAGCACAAACCAAACAGAATCTCACCTTCTGGGAGTTCTGAGGGAAATCTCATCTGCCCTTGGCCTGCTGCCAGCTCAGTACCTCACTGGTGCAGGGTCTAGGTGTGATTTTATGCCCTTTAAATGGAGGGATGGGAATTCCAAGGTATCCAGTGTCCCGAGGGCAGCTCTGCTTCCTTGGATGGGCAACTCGTCTCCTGGCCCCATCTTCCCCACTGCTGCTGGGTTTTAATCCCCACAGAATCCCAGGTTCATTGAGGCTGGAAAATCCCTCCAAGGTCACCAAGCCCAGGCTATGCCCGTTTCCCTCTTGTCTGCAGCCCAGAGCACTGAGTGCCATGTCCAGGCCTTCCTTGGACATCTCCAAGGATGGGGACTGCAAACCTCCCTGGGCAGCCCCTTCCAATATCCAGTCTCCCTTAATGTGAAGAAATTCCTCCTGGTGTCCTGGCCAAACCCATGTGCAGTCAGGACACATCAGTGCCATTCCAGCAGGCCCTTCCTGAGCTCCATAGGCTCCCAGAGGGTCACAGGAGGCTTCTGAGGAGTAGGAGATGAGCAGATGGCCCAGCTTATGGACACACATGGCATTAAACCGGCAGGAACAGAGCACTTGGGGCTGCCCCTGAATCCCTGGAAGTGTCCAAGGCCAGGCTGGACAGGGCTTGGAGCACCCTGGGATGGTGGGAGGTGTCCCTGCCCACCTGGGGTGGAATGGGATGGGATTTACTGTCCCTTCCCACCCAAACCAGCCTGGGATTCCATCCCAGACGTCCTTAAACAGGGCAGGTGAGTGGCCTTCAAAGCCCTGAGTGGCTCAGGATGTCCCCAGCCACTCCTCCTGTGGGACAGCTCCCAGCCAAATGCACCAGACCCCAAACTCCTGGCAGGGCTGTCCCGCTGTGCTCCAGGCAGAGCTCCCACTCTGCTCTGAGCCTTCCTCACTGCACAGCTCCATCCCCACTCTCAGTGCAGACAATAAAAAGACATTTGCCACAGAAAGGAGGCTGAAAATAACTCGTTCCTTGGTTTCAGCTGGCGACGGAATCACACTCGTGGTGTGTTTACTATGGAGCTCTCCTTCCCGTGCCTGCTTCCTCCCCTTACTCTCAATTCCCAGAATGTGAACGGGAAATCACACCAGCACCTCCCTACACACAGATTGTTTTCCCCCAGAGTTCCTGTAGCAGACTCAGTGCAGGAGTCCTGGGCTTTGCCGTGCACACCTATTCACAAAATCCCCGGCAACAGGGCCTCCCATTATCCCCAGCCCTTCCAACATCCTTCCCCAAGGAAAATCCCAGCTCCTCATCCTCCCAAAGGCAGATGGGTAAGTTTAGGGCCAACCCCTCCATGGATGTGCCATTTACACCCAGACAAAATGGCTCCAAAATCTGATTTTTGCTTCTGGCCTGCTCTGCCTCTTCCTTGCCTTGGCACAGGAAGGTGTGAGATGAAAAGGGGAGCCCAGGTTTGTTTCCAGCCCCTTGCAGGCCTTTCCCTGAATGGATGCAGGCACATCCTGTCCCTACAGCATGGCCAGGAGGGACAGCCACAGCAGCAGGCTGTCCTCTGGGCGGAACCCAGCTCTTCCCTCCTCTCCTGGGATGTAAGATAAGTGTGTATTCTATTGCCACCTGTCAGAGCTGGGGCAGGTATCTGCTGCTCATGGGGCAGTTTTCTTCATCTCTTCCACAGCCAATCCTCCCTCCAGGAGGTCTCTTCAGTTAAGGGGCCATTAATTATTAATTATCTGCTATTAATGGGCCACTAATTATTAATTACCTGCTGTCCATGGCCAGTGAGTGTCCCTGCAGGGCTGATCAAATTCCAATATCCCATGGGGAGATGCTCCGCCCAGGGGAGGAGCCAAGCATTCCTGCCTGGATACAATCTGAGGTTTGGGACACCCCAGCAGCCTTTGCACCCTGCATTCCCAGAGGAGCAGCTTTCTGCTGCCCTGCATTCCCAGAGGGAGCCCAGGCCCATCTGCAGCAGCCCTGGAGCTGCAGAGGAAAACTCCCCCCTTGTGCAGGATCCCTGCTGCAGCAGAGCCACAGCTGGCACTGCAGGAGGGCTGAGCCCCCATGGGATGGGGCTGGGGCACCACCCTGACACACAGGGGGGCAGGGCATGGTCTCACTCTGGCAGGGTTGTTTTGTACTATTGCATTTGTATTTTTTATTTTTTCCTAATAAAGAATTCCAATTCCTATTCCCATACCTTTCCCTGAGAGCCCTTTAATTTCAAAACTATAATAATTTGTAGGGAGGGGATTTACATTTCAAGGGAGGTTCCTGCCTTCCTCAGCAGCCACCTGGCTTTTCAAACAGAGACATCTCCCCACATTCCCACCCTTCCCAAGGATCTCACCTGCCAAAACACAGTGGAGGCCAGGGTCTGGTTGGGCAGGAGGAGACCGACAACCTGCAAGAGGAGAGATTCTCTCATTATTAAAGCATCCCTGCTTTGCTGTCTGTGCTTCTCCAGGCATGCAAACAGCCAAGCTGATTTCCAGGGACTTGAATAAATTATCCTGATTTCTGGCTCTATTTCATTCCTGTTATTTTTGTCATCCCAGTCATTATCAGCCTCCTGTCTCTCTGTTTTCCAGGGGTGGAACTGGCTGATGTCACTGAGCCCCTGAGAGCTCTGCACCTTTAATTACCATAATTAATAATCACTTGCTCGTGATACACCCTGAAAATTCCCTGGCAGCTGGCACTGCCCAAAGACCCCATGAAAACGCAAAGAATTCCCTAATCCAGGTGTTTCTGGAGGGAAACACAAACCCTGTATGGAGGCAAGAGTTCAAAGCTGTCACTACTGGTAGTGAACAGGGGATTCTCATTTTTCTTTGGCACATTCCCTCTTTGGGGCGCCAGGAAAAAATTCCACTGGAATCTGAGGGCAGCAGAACCACCTGGGAGCACTTTGCTCCTTTTTGGGAGCCTGGGGTTTATTTAAATCAGATTTATTTTAATTAATTCATCCTTTTTGGTGTTTCACTGTCCCCCCAAGGCTTGGGGCAGCCCAGCCCAGCACATCTGGCCAGATGTTCCCTGCTGGGGCCTGCACTGGGACACCAGAGGCTCTGCAAGGTCACTCCTGGCAGCACCTGAGGCCACACAGGTGTGTCCTGGGCCTGGGGTGGCCTTGGGCTGTGTCTGACAGCACCACAGGGACACAGCTCTGCAAATCCCATCCCTGACACACCAAATACCTGCCTTAGGGCCAGCCTTCCTGGTTAAAAGCAGTTTTTTTCTTGTTTTAGGGCCATTTTTCCTGCTTTCAGTCCTTGTTTTACGGCCTTTTTTCCTGCTTTAAGGCACTTTTCCTGCTTTAGGGACATCTTTCCTGCTATAGAGCCATTTTTCTTGGTTTAGGAACATTTTTTAGTGGTTCAGGGCAGGTTTTTCCTGCTTTAGGGTCATTTTTCCTGGTTTCAGGCAGTTTTTCTTTTCTTAGGACCATCTTTCCTGCTTTAGGGACCATTTTTCCTGCTATAGAGCCATTTTTCTTGTTTTAGGGCCATTTTTTACTGGTTTAGGTCAATTTTTGCTGCTTTAGGGCCATCTTTCCTGCTATAGAGCCATTTTACTTGTTTTGGGGCCATTTTTTCCTGTTTTAGGGCCACATTTCCTCCTTTTGGCCCATATTTCCTGCTTTAGGGCCATTTTTTCCTGTTTTAGGATCATTTTTCTGTTTTAGAGCCATGTTTCCTGGTTTAAGGCAGTTTTTCTTGTTTAAAGCAATTTTTTCCTGGTTTAGGCCACAAGAAGCTGAAGAAGAGGAAAAGGATGCAGACAAGGGGATCCCAAGGACCAGCCCCACAAACACAGCCAGGACAAAGAATTCCCAGCCAGATAAGAGAGCCCTGCCATCCCTGCCTCCCTCCCTGTGCCCTGAGCTCTCCACATTACTGGAGGTGTTTCCTGCCTGCAAAACCCCACGAAATTCAAAGGTTGAGCAACTCTTTAACTCCATCCATTCACTCCAAATGCTGGGAGCTCATCCCCACCCTCAGACCTTCCCCAGAGCCTCCTCCCAGCTCATTCCCAGGAATCTGGGAAAGGATGGAGTCCTGTCCTCGCAGCTCATTCCCAGGAATCTGGGAAGGGATGGGATGGAATTCTGCCTTCTCAGCTCATTCCCAGGAATTTGGGAAGGGATGGAGTCCTGTCCTCCCAGCTCATTCCCAGGAATCTGGGAAGGGATGGGATGGAATTCTGCCTTCTCCCAGCTCATTCCCAGGAATCTGGGAAGGGATGGAGTCCTGTCCTCCCAGCTCATTCCCAGGAATTTGGGAAGGGATGGGAGGGAGTCCTGTCCTCCCAGCTCATTCCCACGAATCTGGGAAGGGATTGGATGGAATTGTGGCCTCCCAGCTCATTCCCAGGAATCTCTGAAGGGATGGGATGGAGTCCTGTCCTCCCAGCTCATTCCCAGGAATTTGGGAAGAGATGGGATGGAGTCCTGTCCTCCCAGTTCATTCCCAGGAATCTGGGAAGGGATTGGATGGAATTCTGCCTTCTCCCAGCTCATTCCCAGGAATTTGGGAAGGGATGGGAGGGAGTCCTGTCCTCCCAGCTCATTCCCAGGAATCTGGGAAGGGATGGGATGGAATTCTGCCCTCCCAGGGGTGAGCTGGGGCCATCCCCAGGGATGGAGGGAACGTCACAAACGGCACCGAACAAAAGGGGCCGGGGCTTGGGCGGCCTCATTTCCTTCCCATCCCCTCTCCCTTCTCCTCCTCCAGCTTTTCCTCCCACTCTTGTGGAGTTGCAGGGACTTTGTTCCCTGGCCCCGAGCCAGCTCCCACTAATTTACGGCTCTGTTCCCCCCACGCGGAGCTCGGCATTAATTAACGCGGCCCCAAACGAAGCCCACCCTAACCCCAAACCCAATCCCAAGCCCCTGGTGCTCCCCAAACCAGCGGGAGGAAGAGGCTGGGGAAGGAGCAGGGCCAGGCAGAGGCTGGGGCTGAGCGCCGGGGGAAAATTCCGGCGGGGAAAAATAAATAAATAAAGAAAAAAAAGAGCACCCAAAATCTGTATGACTGAAAGAGGCACGTTTAAATGCAAACTCTCCATATGTGCAAGAGTCTGTCAAGAAATGTACAATTTCACTTTTAATTACTGTCAGGGGAAAAAATAACTAAGAAGGAAAACAAAATATATAAAAAAAAAAGAGCTCCTAAACACTGGCGAAGTGTCAGCGACAGAATTTAATTGGTGATCAGGTGTGAAGGGCCCTTGGTGGCCCCCAAAGCCACCCCGTGGACATCAGGGAGCTCTGAGCAGCTCCAGCTCAAACCCCAAATCCTGCCTAAGGTGGGACAGCCACCTGCAGCCCCAAATTCCCACCTGGGTCCTCAGGGATTCCCTAAAACCTCACCCAGACCCCGATTTTGCATGGCTGGGGGAAATCAGGGGCTGAGAGTTGTGGTGACAGCAGGACTCTGCCCTGAAAGCCAAGTTTGAGCTGAATTTCCTAAGGGTGGATAAATCTTACTCCCAAAGAGGAAACAGCAGCCTGGGGATGAGGCTCCAGCCCAGCAGCTGCTTTGCAGGGAAAGAATTCCAGGGACTGGGTCCTCTCCCTCCTGGGCTGGGAATGGGGAAAAAGGGCAAAGCCAAACCCTGCACACTCACACAGACCCTTCTGCTGTGGGACCAGCCCCAAATCTGGGCTGGAAATGGGGAAAAGTGCAAATCCAAAGCTGCGTAGTCACACAGACCCCTCTGCTGTGGGGTCAGCCCCAAAGCTGGGCTGGAAATGGGAAAAAAGGCAAAGCCAAACCCTGTACAGTCACACAGAGCTCAGGCTGTTCCCTCTGCTGTGGGGTCAGCCCCAAATCTGGGCTGGAAATGGGGGGAAAAGGGCAAAACCAAAGCTGCATACTCACAGACAGCCCAGGCTGTCCCCTCTCCTGTGGGGTCAGCCCCAAATCTGGGCTGGGAATGGGAAAAAGGCAAAGCCAAAGCTGCACACTCACACACAGTCCAGGCTGTGCCTCTGCTGTGGGACCAGCCCCAAATCTGGGCTGGAAATAGGGAAAAAGAGCAAAGCCAAACCCTGAACACTCACACACAGAGCCCAGGTTGTTCCCTCTGCTGTAGGGTCAGCCCCAAACCCCAAAGGATGGAGGCCAAGCCCAGGGCAGGGCCACGGGGAGAGGAAACATTGCCGGGATTTGGGATTTGGGATTTGGAGGTGTCAGGGGAGCCGCTGCCCAGATCCCATTATTCCCCCAAAGCCCTAATCCCTTTCACAATGAGCTACCCCAGAGTGGATTATTCTGCAGGGAAACACCCCGGGGAGGGGGATGGCCCTAAACTGCTCATCCCCACCCCGCTCACGGCCCGGGGCGTCGGGCTGACCCCAAATCCCACCTGGGGACAGGCACAAACCCTCCCTGGGGACAAGGACGGCCCAGCCCGAGCCTCTCTTGAGGAAATCCCATCCCCCTTTGTGGAATAGAAGACTCAAACTGTTTTTATGCTGGAGCAGGCTGCCAATTTTGTCACTAAATTTCACAGATCGATTGGCATAAATGTTACATTTTAATTTTAACATTTGAAACGTTTGGGTTTTTTTTTTTCTAAATGACAAGAGGTTCCAGTTTATCCTTTACAGCTCCTGAAATTGGGCTCATCTGACAGCTCTCGGCTCCTCTGACAGCTCTGGATTGGGGCCGATTTCATTGTCAATTTGATCGTTAACTCGTTTTTGTTTAACCTTTTCTTTTAAAATGCCCCACACAAAGTTCCCACCGAGGCTTTGCCCACCACAACAAACAGCAGCAGCCCTGCTGAGCCCCTCCTTGAGGCCTAAGCCAGGCCTAGAGCACCCCTGGGTTTAAGGAGATTTAATTTAGTCTATTTTGCTCCTTCATTTTACTGGACCAAGAAGCTGAACCAAGGAGCTGATGGCTTTGAGGATAAAATGCCTCTTGACTCCAAGTTTTTGGGGCAAAGTGTGCCTCACTTTCCCACAAAACTGGGCTAAATTAAGCATTCCTGTTTGGATGAGGTGACAATTCAGCAGGAGAACAGGCAGGATTCTCTCCCTTCTGCCTTTGGCCATGGAGAGCACCCAAACACTCCCAAAATTCCCCAAAACAAGGAGAAATCACCCTCAGGCACAGCCTCAGGAGGTGAATTAACCCAATTTCATTCAAGGTTATTTATCTGCTTTTGAGGTTATTTATCTATCAATATATTGAGGTTATTTTGTATTAAACATCAGGTTATTGATGAATTAACCCAACCCCTATTCAAGGTTATTTATCTACTATTAAGGTTATTTTTCTATCAATATATTGAGGTTATTTTGTATTAAACATCAGGTTATTGATGAATTAACCCACCCCCTATTCAAGGTTATTTATCTACTATTGAGGTTATTTTTCTATCAATATACTGAGGTTCTTCTTTATTAAACATCAGGTTATTGATCAATTAACCCAACCTCTGTTTGAGGTTATTTATCTACTATCAAGGTTATTTATTTATTCATATGGAGAGGTTATTTTTTATTATCTATCAGGTTATTATGAATTAACCCAGCCTCTGTTTAATCATCTACTATTGAGGTTATTTATTTATTCATAAGGAGAGGTTATTTTGTATTAAATATCAGGTTATTGATGAATTAACCCAGCCTCTGTTTGAGGTGATTTATCCATTTAAAATCATTCCCACAATCTCCTTCAGCACCTTCATCTTTTCCCCTTCCTCTTCATCTTTGGGTTAATTAACCCAAACGAGAGCACAGCACTGCCTGGCCAAGATGGAGCTCCTCACATTGGGAAGAGACCCTTAAACCACAGAAATGCAAAATAAAAGTGTCCAAAAATGGGATTTTGATAGTTGCAGGAGTTTCACTTTGCCAGCAACGAGGTCAGCTTTGCAGAAGGAAAGATGAAGGTACTGAAGGAGGTTGTGGGAATGATTTTAAGTGGATAAATAGCCTCAAACAGAGGTTGGATTAATCCATCAGTAACCTGATATATTTTAATACAAAATAACCTCTCCATATGAATAAATAAATAACCTCAATAGCAGCTAAATAAGCTCAAACAGAGGTTGGGTTAATTCATCAATAACCTGATAGATAACAGATAAATAACCTCAATATGTTTAAAAATAAATTACCTCAATAGTAGATAATTAACCTCAAACAGAGGCTGGGAAAATTCATCAATAACCTGATATTTAGTAAAAAATAACCTCAATATAGTGATAAAAAAATAACTTCAGTAATAAATAACCTCAAATTGGAGGGTTGTATTGATTCATCAGTAACCTGACAGAAATTAGATAAATAACCTCAATATATTGTTAGAGAATTAACCTTGATAATAGATAATTAACCTCAAACAGAGGCTGGATTAATTCATCAATAATCTGATATTTAATTAAAAAATAACCTCTGTATATTGATAGAAAAATAATGTCAGTAATAGATAAATAACTTCAAATAGGGGTTGGATTGATTCATCAATAACCTAATTGATAACAGATAAATAACCTCGATATATTGATAGAAAAATAACCTCAATAATAGATAGATAAATAAATAACCTCAGAGGTTGTGTTAATTCCTAAATAATCTCATAAAATGTAGGTAAATAACCTCAATATATTAATGGATAACCCCCCTTAATAATAGATAAATACCCTCAACCAGAGCCTGGGTTAATTCATCAGTATTCTCATATAGAATAGATAAATAACCTCAATATATGAACAGATAAAGAACCTCAATAGTAGATAAATACCCTCAAATAGAGGTTGGGCTAATTCATCAATAGCCTGATAGAAAATAGATAACTATTTAGATAGATAGATAGATATAGATATACACTAATATAATAGATATACACTAATAGATAAAACCCTTTAAACAGAGGTTGGGTTAATTCATACATAACCTGATATTTAATAGATAAATACCCTCAATACATTAATAGATAAAATCCCTCAAGCAGAGGTTGGGTTAATTCATCAATAACCTGATAGATAATAGATAAATACCCTCAATGCATTAATAGATAAATGCCCTCAATACATTAATAGATAAAATCCCTCAAGCAGAGGTTGGGTTAATTCATCAATAACCTGATAGATAATAGATAAATACAATTATTTCTCAATACATTAATAGATAAAACCCTCCAATAACAGATTAAACACCCTCAAACAGAGGTTGGGTTAATTCATCAATAACCCAATAGATAATAGATAAATACCCTCAATGCATTAATAGATAAAACCCCTCAATAACAAGAAATGGGGAAGGTGGGGATGCTGTGGGAATGGCATGAGGTGCTGAGCTGGAGTGTGCAGAGCTGTGCTCAGGAATAATTTCCTGGTGCAGAATTGTGCTCAGGAATCATTTCCTGATGCAGAATCGTGCTCAGGAATAATTTCCTGGTGCAGAATTGTGCTCAGGAATCATTTCCTGGTGCCCACAACCAAATACTTACGATGGGGGTTCCAAAGGGGATGTAACCTGTGGGGGGGAAAAGAAAAATAAATGAATTAATTAGAATGAATGTCCCAGTTTAGGGACTCCTGGCACAACCAGGGACTCACTGCCACCACCCTGGGACATCCTGGAGCTCCACCTGATGCTCCAACCCACAACTGCAGGACCCTCCTGGTTTTCCCATCCTTTATTTTTGCTTTTCCAGCTCTCCCAAGTCTTTTCCTCAAGTTTTATTGAGCACCACAGAAATCAAACGTTTCACATTTCCCCTGCTGTGGCTGCCAATTCCTGTGCTAATTATAATTCATCTCCCTGACTTCCAGGGGGAGGTCTCAGAGCCTTTCCCCAATATCACTGAATGCACTTCCTGCATCCAATTTACAGCCAAAAAGGGCAAAGACCTGAGAGGAAGAAAAAATTGGGAGACAAATTCAGGACAAGGCAGCAAAGCAGAGTGCTGGCTTCTCCCCTCTTCACCCTCAGCATCACCCCCCAACGCACTGAGCACAAACCCTGTTCATTTCCCCAGTGCCCAAATCAGGGGATGTTGCACCCAAAACCATGGGAAAGGTCCTGTTTATTTCAATAAATCTGCTGGAAAAGCACCAGGGCTGCCCTGGCATTCCCAGAAAAGCTGCTGGGCACCTGAGCATGGTGAGGAAACCCCAAAGGGGGCTTTTAATTTAATTTTTAATCATTAACCAGCTCATTAAGGCACAGATCCTCCCTGGAATCCCAGTGCTGGGCCAATGGATATCATCACCACTGAAAAACAGGGATCATCCCATTCTTTCCTCAGGAATAAACCCCCCCAGCCCCCTCCTCTTCATCCACTGAGGATGGATCAGGCTGCTGACCTGGACTTTACACCCCTGAAATTGTGGGCAGCAAGATTTGCCATTTAATGCAAAGTTAAAATGCTCCCAATAGTGATGGAAAGGAAAGGGAAAATGAAAAGGGAAAAAAAGGAAAGGGGAAAATGAAAAGGGAAAAAAAGGAAAGGGGAAAAAGGAAAGGGGAAAAAGGAAAGGGGAAAGGATAAGGAAAAATGAAAACAAAAAGGAAAAAGTAAAAAGGAAACAGAACAAGGAAAAAGGAAAAGGGAAAGGGAAAGGGAAAGGGAAAGGGAAAGGGAAAGGGGAAAAAAGGAAACAAAAGAGGAAAAGGAAAAGGAAAAGGAAAAGGAAAAAGGGATAAAAAGGAAAGGGGAAAAAAGGAAAGGGGATAAAAGGAAATTGGAAAAAAGGAAAGGGGAAAAAAGGAAAGGGGAAAGGAAAGGAAAGGAAAAAGGAAAATATTAAGCACTAAATCTCACAGTGGAATTTAGGATCCTCATTTTCCTCGCCTGCAAAGAGATTTTGATGTTGGAATTGCTCCCTAATCATGGTTTAAATGCTGACAAGATTCAGTTCCAAAGAGGAGAAGCCCTCCCCAGTATTTATCCAGATTCCAGGAGAATGGCAGACACAGCGTACCTGACATTCGGAAAGGCATGAAGATGGTCTCGTTGGTGTCGGGGTGGATGATGGCCTGGAAAAGTGTCACCAGAGAGCCACAGTGAGGGCACAGGGCACAGGACACAGCACAGCCACCCCTCAGCTCCAAACACCTCCTGTGACCACACAGTCCCTGGAATTTCCCCATCTGGGACCCTCCTCACTTCCACCAAAGGCACCTTGGGCTCCACAAAATCCCTCCCCAGCACTGCTCTCCCCTCTCCTGCAGTAATTAATGACATTAAATGAAATATTTAAATTAATTTTAATCATTTAGGAGGAAATCATTGACCCTCAGACACACAGAGTGGCTTTTGCTTGGCTCTGTGTCCCCAAAAGCCACCCCCAGCTGCACCTGAGCCCCAGGAAAGGCAAATGAGGAGGGAAAAGGAAAATGATTTTCTGTCCCTGCCTGTCCTCAGCACCTCCATTGGGGCTGAAATTTCCCAGGTAGGAAAGGTGGGAAAGCCCTGGCTGTGGCAGAGAGATGGGGAGGATGAGGAGAAAAATCCCTTTATCCTGCAGGGGAGCAAAGGGGCCACAGGGCAAACCCCAAAACCCCCGGGGCCCAAACACAATGGGGGGATTCAGTTCAGGAGCTCCTCCCCATCTCCAGCTGTGGATCCCATTCCGGAACGTTCTCCCCATCTCCAGCTGTGGATCCTGTTCCAGAACCTTCTCCCCATCTCCAGCTGTGCATCTCATTCCAGAACCTTTTCCCCAACCTCCAGCTGTGGATCCCATTCCAGAACCTTCTCCCCATCTCCAGCTGTGGACCTCATTCCAGAACCTTTTCCCCAACCTCCAGCTGTGGATCCCATTCCAGAACCTTCTCCCCATCTCCAGCTGTGGATCTCATTCCAGAACCTTTTCCCCAACCTCCAGCTGTGGATCCCATTCCAGAACCTTCTCCCCATCTCCAGCTGTGGATCCCATTCCAGAACCTTCTCCCCAACCTCCAGCTGTGGATCCCATTCCAGAACCTTCTCCCCATCTCCAGCTGTGGATCCCATTCCAGAGCCTTCTCCCCATCTCTATGTGTGGATCCCATTTCAGAACCTTCTCACAAAGTGGATCCCATTCCAGAACCTTCTCCACACCTCCAGCTGTGGATCCCATCCCAGAACCTTCTCCCCGCCTGCTCCAGCACCAGCTGGGACACCAACAGGCAGACCCAGCCCTCTCTGGATGCCCCCACAAGGGACACCCAAAAACCCCACATAGCACCTGAATTTTCCACAAATTCCAACCCTGCTGTGCCCCCACAGCTCCTCAGCCAGCCCTGGTGCCTCTGGAGATCCCCAAAACCCCAAAAACCCCAAATCTGCCTCCCTGATGAGCAGCAGCAAAGCTCACTTGACCCCTTTTTGCCCACATTCCCCCCAGATTTTCTGCCAAGCCCAGGAGGCTGCACTGGGATTCGCTGGGAAGGAGAAATCCATTCCCCAGGGGCTGCGGGGAGGAAGGTACAGCACAGGCACAAACCTTCCCAAGGAACTGTCAAACTGTTTGCAAAAAACTGGAGACAAGAAAGCTCTTGACTAGACAGGAAGGAGAAAATGAAGACATCAAAATATATAAATATATATAAAAAGAAAAAAAATCAGGCTTTTTGGTGGCAGAGTGTTCTCTGCATTTACATTTCCATGGGAAGGCAAAACAGCAACTGGCAAAGGGAACGAGGGAGGACAGGAAAAAGCAGCAATACTTGAAAATAATAAGGAAAATTGAAAATATTTTTTAAAGTGTGTTACCTGTTTGATTTTTTGAGCTCCCCACAGCTGGAAAAACAAAAGAGAACATTAAATGTTAAAAAAAACCCAGTGTAGTTTTATTCCAAATATTCATCTTTTAACTGCTGTCATAAACAAACACAAGGGATTGGGACAAAAATCTCATTTCCTGCAGCCCACCAGGATGGATTTAAAGACTCTTTACACACCTGAGCTCCTTCACACCTGCGTGGGCAGCGAGAGACAATATTAAACTTGTATTAAATGGGAAGAAAGAGCAAGAACAGCCAGACTTCAGAGCTTTAAAAACCCCAAATCCTCTGCTGCACCCAGATCTCAATGTAAATTTAGCACAGCCTCTCCCTGGATGAGCTTCCTGCGGAAATCCAGCCCTGCTGGGGAACAAAGGTGGGGCAAACCCTGCAGGGAGCTCTTCAGATAAACCCTGGGCTTCCAATAAATAAAATAAACAACCACCAGTTCTTATTTCTAAATGCACCAAGAAATGCTCAGGGAGAGGGAAAATCTCATTGAAAACTCTCACTGTTGCCTCCTGACAGTGCCAAAACCCCCAAACCTGGCTCAGAGTGAGGGGTTGGAGGAGGAAACATCCCCTGAGAGGTGCAGGAGGAGACACCAAGCCCGGAGATGCCCTGGCACAGACACAGCCCCGGGGTTTGCCCTTCCTCCCCAAGGCTGAGGGGTTTCCTAAACATAAACTAAAACCTAACCCCAAATTATCACCTCCAAACCCCCAAACGCTGATGTGCATCACCCCAGGGATGGGTGGGAAGCCAGGGCTCTGAAATGTCCAAGCAGCTGCTGGGTTTTGCTGCTAAAAACTCGTGTTCAGCCCCGAGGCCCCGACACCTCTGCCTGGGTTTGTTCTGCCCCCAGGTCCTTGGAGCTGCAATTCCACCCTTTAAGCTCCATTTCCATCTAAAACCCCACAAATTCTCTGCGAGCCAGGCTCCTGGCTTCTTCCCTGGCAAGGCTGCTTTGCCAATCTCTCCCCACTCTCGTGGCTCCTTCACTTCTCTCCAATTTGTCAACATCCTCTTGAGTGGAGGCCGCCAGGAACCGGGGGAATTATTCCAAGGGGAGCTGTGCCAGGAGAACCTGGGGAGTTCTGCTTCTGCTGCTGCCACAGCCCAGCATGGTGATGGCTCTTTTTGGCTCCTGCTTTCCCCACCCAACCCACCCAGCCTGCACATCAGGTGCTCACCCTGCTGAGCTCAGCATTGCCACCGTGTTCATTAAGCCTCACCCTCACCCCAGCTTTGCTGCCATTCCCAAATATAAATCCATTTAAATGCTGTTGGAATAAGGTAATTAATCTGCTGTAAATTGCATGAATTGACCCACTGATACCAACAACGCCAAATTTCACTCCAAATTCACCCCAAGCTCCAAAATGAAGCTCTGTGATGAACTCCACTGCCTGTGATGAGGAACTGAAGACGTAAATGTCACAGACACAATGGAGTTTTCCTGAAGGAAAATTCCCTTCCTAAAGAAAATCATCATTCCCCCTTTCCCGGGTGGAAAACAGAGCCTGGGGCACACAAAGGACAATCCTGGGGCTAAAGACCGTGTGGGTCAAAACCCCAACACCCAAAGGGAAGGAGGCTCCACACCCAGACAGTGATGAGGTCTCTGCCTGCCCACCAGCTGGAGACCTTCCACGGGATGATTGTTCACCTGCAGAGGAATTCCTGGGGCTCCAGGAGCCTTCCCAGCCCGTCCCAGCGACCCCAGGGCTGCCCACATCCCCTTTATGCAGGGTGGGAAACACAACTGCGGGATTTTCCTCTCCAACTGCAGGCACTGACACCAGCAAAAAGGAAGAGGGATGCTTTCTGAGCCAGCACGAGGGCTTTTTTGGTCAAATTCTCTAATTTCATTAATTGATCCCAATATTTATGCCTTTCCCTGCTGCAGTGCAAATATTGTTAGAACACGCGGTTTCATTACTTCTCCAAAGAGACTTCACAAGATGCACCTGATGAGTCACCTCAGGATTCTGCCAGCTCATTTTCACTTCTTTCTCCTCTAATTCCTCTTCTGTCTGCAGCGTTTTCCAGCAGCTCCAGCTCTCTCACAGCCCTGCCAGCCCGGGCTGCTTTGGGAGAGCAGTCCCTGGGTTTGGGGGATTTCATTCCTGCCCTGGAGGAACAGCCATGCTCCCACCTCATCCCCCTCACTGGGAAACTGGGGAATCTGCTCTGGAGCTCAGGGAATGACCCCAGATCCCTGCTGGGGTTCAGATTTCAGTCCAGACTGGCTGGGTAGGACCAGGTGGAGCTGCTGGGATGGAGCATTTCCCTTGGATGGATCCACCTGGACCAGGAGGGTCCCCTGGGATGGAGCATTTCCCAAGGAATGACCACATATCTGTGCTGGGGTTCAGATTTCAGTCCAGAGGGGCTGAGTAGGACCAGGTGGAACAGGAGATTGTCCTGGGATGGACATTGCCTCTAGATGGATCCACCTGGACCAGGAGCAGGAGGCTCTCCTGGGATGGAGCATTTCCCCAGGGAATGACCCCAAATCCATGCTGGGGTTTAGATTTCAGTCCAGAGGGGCTGAGTAGGACCAGGTGGACCAGGAGGCTCTCCTGGGATGGACATTGCCCCTGGATGGCTCCACCTGGACCAGGAGGACCTAGGTCAGATCAAGGGGGACCACAGGGGTCAGGTCAGGCTCTGCTTCATGGACATGGATGGGCAGGAACCAGCTCCAGGCTGCCCACAAGTGGTCACAGATCCACGTTTTCAGGACTCAAGGAAGAGATTTCCACCCGTCCTTTCCAGGATTCTGATTTTTCTACAGTTTTTCAATGAAGAGTCACCACTTTTGCCACCACTTTTGTCACCACCTGGAGCAGTTTTGAAGCCCTGAGCTCGGGGTGCCAGCACAGGGAGGAGCTGGAGCTGCTGGAGAGCCCAGAGGAGGCTCCAGGATGGACCCAGGGATGGAGCAGCTCTGCTGGGAGGAAAGGCTGGCAGAGATGGGATTGTTCACCTGCACAGGAGAAGCTTTGGGCTGAGCCCAGGGTGGCCTTGCAGGGCCTGAAGGAGCTGCAGGAAATCTGGAGAGAGACAATTTCCAAGGGATGGAGGGACAGCACACAGGGAATGGCTTCCACTGGGAAAGGGGAGATTGGGCTGGGATCTTGGCAAGGAATTGCTGGCTGGGCTGGAATTCCCAGATTTGCTGGGGCTGCCCCTGGATCCCTGGCAGTGCCCAGGCCAGGTTGGACATTGGGGCTTGGATCCACCTGGGACAGTGGGAGGTGTCCCTGCCATCGTAGGGATGCCGCTGGATGGACTCTGAGGTCCCTTCCCACCCAACCCATTCCAGGATTCTGGGATTTTATGAACTCAGGAGCTGAGTTCAGTTATCCAAAACATCACCTCAAATACCATGATGATGTTTAAGGCAGGGCCTCAAAGACCACCAGAAACTGAAGAGAACCAAAGCTGTGGTGAGGAGATGGAGACTGGAATAAATCCTGGGAATAGATGTGATCTTTGCTTGTCAGGACATTCATTAGCAATCCTTATTTAGCAGCAGAATTGCAGCTTAGAGATAGTTTAAAAAAATAAAAAAAAGAATTTATTTAAAGAATCCATCCAGCCCCAATCTCTTCCCCAACACCTGTCACTATAAAAACAGCACGGAGGGTTCCAGTTCTCCTTAATGGATGAGCCTCCTCCTATTAAACACGGGAACATTTCACAGTCCTGCACTCAGAGACAGCAATTTATTTGTCACCCTCTCCATAAAAATCTTCTGCTTTATTTCTAATCCAAACTAATCCTCCTTCAGCTTCAAAGCACCTGGTGCCACCGTTTGAGCACTGATCCTCAGTCCATGGATGCCTCTCCAGCTATGCCAGCCAGGAATAACTGCCTGCAGAAAAGCCCTCATTGATTAATCACTCATTAATCACTCATCATGACAAGGCACAATTACAGACAAAGAACTAATTAGGAGGCACGGGGTGGATGAGCACAACGTGGAAAGGAAAACCCAAAGTTTTAAGTCCTGCAGAGATCCCTCAGTGGGGTTGGCCCGGGCTGGACTTGGCATCATTACACAACAAAACCCCTCTGTAAGGACAAGGCTGGAGAGGAAATCATTGAAAAAGCAGTAATTTTAGTTAATTATTTCATCTGTCCAGCCAGTTCTGCATCAAAAGCTGTTCCCATCCTGCTCCACCAGCGATGCTCTCACCTCCCAGCAGCCCCCCTGCACCCAGGAAATGCCGATTTTAACGAGACAAAACCCCTCTGTAAGGACAAGGCTGAAGAGGAAATAATTGAAAAATAGTAATTTTAGTTAATTATTTCATCTGTCCAGTCAGTTCTGTATCAGAAGCTGTTCCCATCCTGCTCCAGCAGTGATGCTCTCACCACCCAGCAGCCCCCCTGCACCCAGGAAATGCAGATTTTAACGAGGTAACAGCGGCACTTTGCACCCCGTCAGGAACTGCCAGTGGTTTCACACCCCGGAGCTTGTGAGGTTTATTAAAGCACAGCTCGGATCACCCAGCCCACGCTGAATTCCAAATATTGGGTGGTGCAGAACGTGGGATGCAGCAGAGCTGCTCCCGGAGCGCTCCAGCTCCTTCCTGTGCCCTGGGGAGGGCAGCCTCCAATCCAGATGTGCTTCCCCAGTAATCCCAGTTCTTTAAATGATTGAAATAAAGGGGAAAAAAACAGCCCAACTCCAGCTGCTCACAGATATGGAGCAGTCTGGCATTCCTGATAAACCTGGAAAAGCAGGTAACACCACCTATGGCTCTTCTTGCTCTTCACAGGAAACCTCCCCCCTGGTGTTTTTACAGCCCTGCTCCTAAAATCCTGGCATTAGGAAGGGTTTGGTTCTTCAGGACACAGAGCTCAAGGGATCCCACGAGTGGAATAAATCCCAGAGGGCTCTGATCATTTCTGCCCCTCCAGAGGCTCCAATGAGGCAGCACAGGAGGCACCTGAGGCTCCTCCTGGATGCCAGAACTTCTTTTGCCATTCTGAGCATTGTTGAGTCCCTGAGTGGCATCAGGGAATTGTTCAGGTTGGAAAAGATTTCAGACAACCACACCCAGCACTGCCAGGACCACTGCCCTTGTCCCCAAGTGCCACATCCACAGGGCTTGAAATTCCTGCAGGGATGGGGACTCCAAACCTCCCTGGGCACTTCCAGTACTTCACCACCTTTTCCATGGGGAAATTCCTGCTGTGCCCACCCTGAGCTCCCCTGAGGCCGTTCCCTCTGCTCCTGTCCCTGTTCCCCTCCTGGCAGGAGCTGTGCAGAGCCACAAGGGCCCCCTGAGCCTCCTTTGCTCCAGGCTGAGCCCCTGCCCAGCTCCCTCAGGGATTGTGCAGCCCCTTCCCAGCTCCCTCAGGGATTCTCCAGCCCCTTCCCAGCTCTGTCCCTGCCCTGGCCACGCTCCAGCCCCTCGAGGGCTCTCCCCAGCCCTGGAGGTGCCCTGGCAATGCCAGCACAGGGACGGGCACTGTCCTGGCCCTGCTGATTCCCAGCACCAGGAGCTGCTGCCAGATCCCAACCCGAGTGGGTGGAACCAGAATCGAGTCCCCACGGCTAAAATCAGCTCTGAAATAACACGGTGCAGCCTCCCAGCACTCAATAAACATTAACTAATTAATCCTCCCAGCACTCTCCTGGAAAGGCTTCAGCAGAGTGAGAATCATTCACTGAAAACCATCCTTGCACCAGGGCTGCAGGAGGACGTGGATGCCACTGGAATCATGGAATGGTTTGGGTTGGATGGCACTTTGGGAGGTGTCCAACCCTTCCCTGGGCTCCCTAATCCAGCTCAGGTTGCTCCAAATCAGATTTGTTTAATCCCATTTTAACCACACCAAGCTGGCAGGTGTAATCAGCTCTGTGACCCGGACGTGACTTGGAATTGTTAAAAATAGCTTAGAAACTGTTGTAAAATAGTTGATAGGTTGTTAAACACGTGCTGTTAGTTTGGTTATTGTATTGTAAAAGGGGTTAAAAGGGTAGAAATAATAATAATTATTTCTATAAATAATATATAATATAAATATAAATATAAATAAATAGAAATAAGAAATCCGGTGCTCAATGTACCATAACACATCTCAGTGAACACACCACGAGCCAGCCCGGACAGAGCTGTGATGGGCCCGTGTTTATCAGGATGAGCTGATAAAATCAGCTCCTAAATCCCTAAAGCTGATGGATGGAACCAAGCCGGGTTGTGGCTGACCAGGAGCAGCTCCTGGGACCAGGGAGGTTCTTTGGGGTGCATTGCAGCTCCCTCCGTGCCTTGGGTGATGCCTGAACCCCGCTCACCTCAGCGACACCGAGAATATCCCCAAGCCAAAAAAGGGGAACTTTCCTGCCAGGAAAAGGGAGCAGCAGCTCAAGGAACACATCCCGGGTCTATCGCATCCTGCGGGAGACCTGAGCGGGGGGAAAAATTACAGTTTACTGCAAATGGGGCTCTTCGCTCTTCATCAACACCGTGAGGAAAAGCCATTACTGCCCAAAAGGGAGGCTCTTATCGCCGATGGATCCGGCGGGCGCTGCTGCGGCTGCGGCAGCGGGAGCGCCTCTCCCCGCTGCTCGCCTGATTGAGGCAGCGGCGCCGCAATGAATGCCTGCCCATCGAGCCGCCGAGCCTCTTTGCACCTCCCCGAGCCTAATGGGGGAGAGATGAAACAGTTTCAGAGCAGCCCGGTTGCCAGAAGTGCGTTTGGAGAGGCTGCGGAGTGAGAAGTCACAAGTGACACAGCTCAGGCTCCGCCAACGCGCAGGAAGGGCTGTGCAGAACAGCGAGTGTCTGTCTGTCTGTCTGTCTGTCTCCAAGGGACCTCTGCCCGCCGCACATCCACAGACTGGGCTCATTCTTCAACTTTTCCCGTATTTTTCCCTCTCCCCCTGATGCTGAGGGTACAAAGTCAGTGATGGAGCTGTGTTCGCTCACAAATTGGTGCTCTTGCATTTGGGCAGGAGGTGCTGGCAAACACCCACTCAAATAAACGGGGAGAATTCCAGCAGCAAATCCTGTGGGCTGTGACCTCCCCAGGTCCTCTCCAGCCTATGACCCCACATAGGGATCATACGGAGGGAGATGTGGGTCAAAAATCCTAAACCCGGTGTCTGGTGCCTACAAGCATTTTAGTCAGCCAAGATCCACAGCTCAGGGTGTTTATTGCTGGTTTTGTGATCCCTGGATTAATGTCCAGCCTTCACTTCAGGCTTATTGTCGATTTTTTCCCGTTTTTCCCATTTTTTCCCATTTTTTTCCCTCTCCCCCTGTTGCTGAGGGGTGAAGCTGAGGGTACAATGTCAGCGATGGAGCTGAGGATACAAAGTCAGTGATGTTGGCTCACAAATTGAAGTTCTTGCATTTTGGCAGGAGGTGCAGGCAAACACCCACTGAAATGAACAGGCAGGATTCCACCAGCAAATCCTGGGGGCTGTGACCTCCCCAGATCCTCTCCAGCCTATGATCCCACAGCAAGAAGGGAAATGTGGGTCAAAAATCCTAAACCCGGTGTCTGGTGGCTACAAGGATTTTAGCCAGCCAAGATCCACAGCTCAGGGTGCTTATTGCTGGTTTTGTGATCCCTGGATTAATGTCCAGCCTTCACTTCAGGCTTATTGTCGATTTTTTCCCATTTTTCCCATTTTTTCCCATTTTTTTCCCTCTCCCCCTGATGCTGAGGGTACAAAGTCAGTGATGGAGCTGTGTTCGCTCACAAATTGGTGCTCTTGCATTTGGGCAGGAGGGGCAGGCAAACATCCACTGAAATGAACAGGCAGAATTCCAGCAGCAAATCCTGGGGGCTGTGACCTCCCCGGATCCTCTCCAGCCTATTAAATGTCTAAATAGACATTTAATAAAAATAAAGAGAAATTTGATTGAATTTTATCTTTTCTCTCCCCTTCAGCAGCTGCAGCTGGCTCCTGTTTGGGCAGCACAGCCCCATCACCCCTGATCCCATCCCATTATCCCATCCCATCCCTCAGGCTGCACAGCCAGCAGGGAAGTCAGGGCCAAGCAGAGGCAGAGCAGGCAGGATTTGGGGAGGGGGGATGAGCCGGTTTTTATTAAGCTCAGCTCCCGGAGCAGCCAGCTGTGCCAGCGCAGGCTCGGGAGGTGGGAACACATGGCCCCGAGAAGGAGGCAGAGCCGTGGCACTGCTGGCACTGCCAGGGCTTCACACCTCCCTCCCTCCCTCCTCCCAGAGTCTGGGCACGGAGCACACCCGTGCCAGCTCACATCTGAACTTTGGGGGGAAAAAAACAGACAGGGAACAGGCAGCACCTCCCTCTGCCTGACCAGGGAGCCTTTATTAATGAGCTGCATTCATTAATGAGCTGCATCTTGTCATAGATGGGTGATGCCATGGCTCACTCTCACAAGGAAAAGGCAAATATCCTGTATATGTGTTTAATAGAGAGAAGAAAAAATATATACATATATATGTATATATATATGTTTAATAGAGAATTAATAGAGAGAATTATATCTATATACATTTAATACAGAGTTAATAGAGAAGTCTATATATGTATATATTTAATAAAGAATTAATAGGGAGAAGTCTATATATGTTTAACAGAGAATTAATAGATATATTTATGTATACATGTTTAATAGAGAATTAATAGAGAGACATATATATATATGTATGTATATATATTTAATAGATAATTAAGAGAGATATATATGTATATATGTTTAATAAAGAATTAATAAAGAGAAGTATATATATGCATATATGTTTAATAGAGAATTAGAGAGAAGTCATATATATGTTTAATAGAGAATTAACAGAGGAGTATATATACATATGTATATATACTTAATAGAGATTTAATAGAGAGAAGTACATATATGTATACATGTTTAATAGAAAATTAATAGAGAGAAGTATATATGTTTCTATTTTTAATAAAGGATTAATAGACAGAATTATATATATGTATACATGTTTAATAGAGAATTAATAGAGAGAAGTATATATGTTTCTATTTTAATAAAGAATTAATAGAGAGAATTATATCTATACATACATGTTTAATAGAGAATTAATAGAGAGAGGTATATATATGTATATACGTTTAATAGATATTAATAGAGAAGTATATATATGCATATATGTTTAGTAGAGAACTAATAGAAGTATATTTATATCTGTATATTTAATAAAGAATTAATATAATTATATATGTATGTTTAATAGAGAATTAAGAGAGAAGTATATATATGTTTAATAGAGAATTAATAGCAAGACGTTTTATAGGTTTATAGTCATGATTTAATCACTTGTGTTGTTATCAGGGTGGCCTGGGTTTGGACATTTGGGAGGACATTTGGGTTGTTACTCTGGCAGCACCTGACTTCCAATCAAGATTTAAGGAAGTGAACTCCACCACTGGACAACAAAAAGGAGTCGGTGGACAGAACTTTGGGAGGGGCTAAAGGGTTAAAAGGCAAAACCTCCATTGTGTGATGAGCCCACAGTGGGGAAAATGCTCCCAGCGCCTCAATATTTTCTCTATTCAGCCTTCTGTTGTATTTTTGATCAGGTTTTAATAAACCTTTTAGGTTTTTTGAAAGTGGGTAGCATTTCTCACAATTTCCTTAATAAGCTGTGCCTTCAAACCTCTCGTAGGCATTAAAAACTCCAAATCTCTCCTGGGAAAAGCTTCACTCCCTGCAGAGCCCCCAGCCCTGCTGCTGCTGTGTGGCTCTTTGCCTCTCTCTGCTGGCAGCAGCACCGGGAGGAGCCAGCCCGGGATGGGCACAGGGACACAGGGACACAGGGACAGGGCTGAGGGACCTTCCCCTGCATCCCTGGCACTGTGTCCCACTGCATTTATAGGGTGGAGCATTAGGAACCCACAAGTGAGGGAAATCAGGGCTCTGAGACCAATTCCTAGCAGATTTCCAGCATCCTGGGCTGCTGCTGGGCAACACTTGGAGCAATACTGATATCAAACCAGGAGCTGGGCAGCACTTGAAGCATTGATATTAAACCAGCAGCTCAGCAGCTCTTCCTACCCCAATTTCTGAGGCCAAAATTCAGCCTGCAAGGGGAAGAAAACGCAGTTCAAACATGGAATGAGTGCAGGGAATTCCAGCTAAGAAAATTCAAGAGGTTTTGGGGGAAGAAGTGATGAACAAACCTGAAGTTCATCACAAAATCCCCCCCAGTGCTGATACTGACCTGCAAATGCCCCAAGGCAGATCTTTGGTGCCCAAACCCTGAGCACACCCAAGGATCCTCAGCCTTGCAAAGGGGTTTTCTCAAGTACAAAAAGCCCACAGAGAAGCAGCTGTGCCCTGAGCAGGAGGGATTTCAGTCCCTCTGGAGCTGGGAGTGAGTCAACGAGTGCTGCTGTTTCCTTCAGCCTTCATTTCTGCCCTGCCTGCACCAAGCTGTTCCCCCAGGCTGTGCTAGGCTCTGGGACAGGGTGACAGGGGATCACACTCACAGGACACAGATACAACCCCACAAATTAGTGGGATAAAGGACAAAGCCACACCATTACACCCTGCAGCTGGTACAGCCTTTTGGATGGAGGCTGAACTCAGCATTCCCAAAGCAGGGAAAGGCCAGGTCTGAGCAAGCTGGCCCTTGGTCCTTGTTTGGCAGGCTGCATTTTCCAGCCTTGCTTGCAGGGCAGGAGCCATTCCCTGAAATCAGAGCTCTACCCCGGAGGTTCCCTCCAGGAGGCTCTTTGGGAATCGCTGCCCTGCCTGCAGTTGGAATTGGATCTGTTACAGTCTCCACCTTCTGCTGCAAATTGGCTCCCCGAGCCCTCTGTGTGTCATTTGCACCTTCCCACTCGCAGCAGCCACCGGGGCTCTGGGGACAGACCCTGCCAGCCCTGGGAACAGACCCTGCCAGCACCGAGAGCAGCCACCGAGCGGCGGCGGGGACAGCGGGGACAGGGACAGCTGGGACAGGGACAGACAGGGTGGGGACACCTGGGACAGGGACATCACGGACAGAGACATCAGGGACAGAGAGGGACCCTCAGCATAGGGACATCCAGCACAAGGGCATCATGGACATCATGGACAGGGACATCAGGGACAGGGACAGCTGGGACAGGGACATCAGGGACAGAGAGGGACCCTCAGCATGGGGATGTCCAGCGCAGGGACATCATGGACAGGGACAGCTGGGACAGGGACATCAAGGATAGGGACAGTTGGGACAGGGACATCTTGGACAGGGACATCAAGGACAGGGACAACCAGGGTGGGGACAGCCAGGGCAGGAACATATGGGACAGGGACATAATGGACAGAGAGGGACCTTCAGCATAGGGACATCATGGACGGGGACATCTGGGACAGGGACAGTCAGGGCATGGATATCATGGACAGAGAGGGACCCTCAGCATGGAGACATCCAGGACAACCACATCATGGACAGGGACACCATGGACAGGGATAGCCAGGGTGGGGACAGCCATCTGGGACAGGGACAGCTGGGACAGGGACATCTTGGTCAGAGACATCATGGACAGAGATAGCCAGAACAGGGACATGAAGGACAGGGACAGCCAGCAAATGAACATCCAGCAAAGGGACAGCCAGGGCAGGGACGTTATGGACAAGAATATAATGCACAGGGACATCATGGACAGAGAGGGACCCTCAGCATAGGGACATCCAGCACAAGGGCATCATGGACATCATGGACAGGGACATCAGGGACAGAGAGGGACCCTCAGTATGGGGATATCATGGATGGGGACATCATGGACATCATGGACAGGGATAGCCAGGGCAGAGACAGACAGGGTGGGGACATCAGGGACAGGGACATCAGGGACAGGGACATCATGGACAGAGAGGGACCCTCAGCATGGGGACATCCAGGACAGGCACATCGTAGATGGGGACATAATGGACAGGGACATCATGGACAGGGACATCTGAGGTAGGAACATCTGGGGCAGGGACATCCAGGGCAGGGAGGGACCCCAGCCCACCCCACTCCCAGTCCCTGAGGAATCCTGGCTGAGGGACCACAGGACCATTTACAGGAGCAGCCTGGGACAGCGGGAGGTGTCCCTGCCATGGCAGGGGTGGCACTGGCTGCGTTTAGGGTCCCTTGCATTCCAAACCATCCCATGACCATGAACCAACACCTGCAGAGCTGGAACAGATGGTGCAGAAATGACAACTGGAGCAGTTTCTCCATCAGCACAAATCCTCCACATTTCCTTTCCCCCCTCGCCTCCCTCCTCAGGACCCTGGTTTGGGGACAGGGGGATGAGAGGGGACACAGGGGGCAGCAGCTGCCGCTCACCCTCACACAGGACCAGGGATGAGGAATTTCACCAAACCCCACAATTCCCTTGGGCTTCCCACAGCAAAAATTCCTAATTTTCCAAAACTTCCCAGCCCTGCTAACAAAGAGCTGCTGTTTCGATCAAACATTTCTGGATCCACCACCCAAATCCACCTCCCCAAGGCCATCAGGGGCTTTCTCCCCCAAACACCTTCTCTAATCCTCCTCAAATATTTAACCACAACAACCAAGAGAGCAGAAAACCACCCCAAACTGGTGCAATTCCCAAAGATAAGTTTTCATTTCAAGAAAAATTAGGAAATCCTAAGAGACTGGTGGAGAGAGGGTTTAATGACAGTGTGGGCTATTCCCACTGCACAGAATATTTGGGGCTGGGGGCATTTTAATAAACACTCAGCTGCATATTTAATAAAAAACCATGCCTGGCTTTTAAATATTTCAATAAAAACTGAAAGAAATAAGCTCAGCTGAAGAAATGGAGTGTGTTTTCATGCTGCCCTGAATAAATACTGATCAAGCAGCTCTTCCTCCTCTGTTTTGCTGACCACATAATTGATACATCAGGCTGAAAATCCTGTTTTTAAAACATCTTTTTAATGCAGGAACAAACCCCAGAGCCGCCCTCAGTGAGGAGCTCTCAGCAGTGCAGCAGCTATCGACAGGTGAGGGATCAATTCTTCATTTTGGCTAATGAGGCCCTAGAAATGGCTTTTTCCCACCTTGGGTTAATGGGCACTTTGCTGGGCAGTGAAATCCAGTTCAGGAGGAAGCTCGGGAGCCTCTGGAAGGGTGGGGAGGCTCGGAAGGGGCAGAGCTGCAGGGCTGGCACTGCTGCTGCCCAGTGCTGCAGCATCTCTGCTGCAAACCGCCCCAGAGACGGTCCTGGGGACGTGCTGCAAGCACAATCACAGCTCCTGAGAGGGATTTTTATATCTTTAGATAGCCCATGGCTGTGGCACTGCAGCTCATTTGGAAAAATCTGCCTGGGGAACGCGGCGGAGCGGGGCTGGCTCCACCAGAACCCTGTCAGGAGCTGCGTGTGGAGGAGCTGCTTGCTGTGACATAGCTCTAGGCTCTGTGTTTGCCGCTCCTCGTGTGCTGAAACCATCTCAGCAGGCGCCAGGGGCTGTGCTGAGCTGCTGGAGGCTGCAGCTCCTCCAACTCGCCGTGGATTCCTCAATGAGAGGGATTCGAGCTCTGTCAGGCGCGGCTGCTGCGGCGCGGAGCCTCAGACAGAGCTTGGTGAGAGCTCTGTCAAAACAACTCGTCTGCCTGGGCTCAGAGCTGCCTCCTCAGGGGGGGACTGCTCCTGCTGGGGGGATCGACGCTCCGAAACTCTGCCCTGAGCTGCTTCTGTGTCAGAACCCAGGGCATCCATCCCTGTGCCTGCCCTGGGCCCTCAGAAGCCAGCACGTCCATCCCTGGGCTCTCAGGACCCAGCACATCCATCCCTGGGATCTCAGAACCCGGCACATCCATCCCTGGGTTCTCAGGACCCAACACATCCATCCCTGGGCTCTCAGAACCCAACACATCCATCCCTGGGCTCTCAGAACCCAGCACATCCATCTCTGAGCTCTCAGAACCCAGCACATCCATCCCCGGGCTCTCAGAACCCAGCACATCCATCCCCGGGCTCTCAGGACCCAACACATCCATCCCTGTGCCTGCCCTGGGCTCTCAGAACCCAGCACATCCATCCCCGGGCTCTCAGGACCCAGCACATCCATCCCTGTGCCTGCCCTGGGCTCTCAGAACCCAGCACATCCATTTCTGAGCTCTCAGAACCCAGCACATCCATCCCTGGGCTCTCAGAACCCAGCACATCCATCTCTGAGCTCTCAGAACCCAGCACATCCATCCCTGTGCCTGCCCCGGGCTCTCAGAGCCTCTGCTGCCCACAGTGACTCTGAGACACACAAAAGTCTCTTTTCCCAGTCTCTTTTCTGGCAGTCAAATAAGAAGTCAGAATTCTTCTGTTCTTGTTCTCAAGGTTATTTATTATTTCTTATCTATAACATTCTTTCTCCAACCTGCTGTAGGTCTGTCCCTTCTCCTTCCCATCCCTTCTCCTTCCCAATCACTGCTCCTTCCCATCCTTTCTTCTTCCCAACCCTTCTCCTCCTCAGTCAATCCCTCCACCTTCCCAACCCCTTCTCCTTCCCAGGTCAGACAGAGGCACACTGGCCAGCCTTGGGGCAGTGTTATCTTTTTATACTAAAACCTACATTATTCATCATTATTTACCATTACATTACTTACCATAACATTATCTACCATTATTTACCATTGCATTATTTACTGTAACATTATTTTACCATTATTTACCATAACATTATTTTACATTATTTACCATTGCATTATTTACCATTACATTATTGACTATAATATTATTTGCCATTATTTACCATTACATTATTTACAATAACTTCCCAATACCTATCACCCATGTTAGACACTGAGTTTCTACCTTAAACCAAGCCAAAAGTGCCACCATCACCCAGAAGATGGAGATAGGAAGAAGGAGAAATAAGGAGGACAGAGCACACCCAAATTCCTCCATCTTGGGACCCCAAGCCCCCATTCTAAAAATCCCAAAAATCTATTTTTTACCCCATGACAAACTATTATTCTACTTAAACTCTCTTGTCTTGTAATTCTTCATATAAAGATGGTGATTGGCTCCATGGGTCAAGATCAAAGGCCCCCTAAACAGGGGTCCTGGGCTCTGTGCCAGGGTCTCTGAGCCCCCTGCCAGGGGCTGGAGCCATCCAGGGCAGCCAGAGGGATGTCCTGGGTCCCAGAGGAATTTCCTGGATTCCAACACTGGAGGACTCCAGACCCTGGCAGGGGCTCAGAGACCTTGGCACGGAGTCACAGCCACCTGTGCCTTGGATTTTAGCCCGTGGAAACAATTCCCAACTTTGTGTGAGGAGTTACAAGCCACAAAGGTTTGAATAGAATGATGGTGAATTTGTCACAGGGTGGAAAAGTAGAATTTTGGGGTTTTAGAATGGGTGTTCAAGATGCAAGATGGAGGAATCTGGGCACGTTCTGTCCTTCTCCTTCTTGTCCTTCATCCTCTGCTGTGATGGTGGCACTTTTAGATCGGTTTAAGGTAGAAGCTCACTGTCTAACATAGGGGATAGGTATTGAAAAGTAATTGTAAATAAAGTACATGTAGTTCTTAGTATAAAAAAATAACACCAGCCTGAGGGTGTGGAAAAAGTAGAATTTTGGAAAAGTAGAATTTTGGGGTTTTTAGAATGGGGGTTCAAAAGGCAGGATGGAAGAATCTGGGCATGTCCTGTCCTTCTTCTTCTTGTCCTCCACCTTCTGCTGTGATGTTGACACTTTTGGGTTGGTTTAGAGTGGAGACAGACTGTCTAACATAGGTGATGGGCATTGAAAAATTATTGTAAATAAAGTATTTTAGTATAAAAAGCTAACACTGCCCTGAGGGTGTCAGTGTGCCCCAACCCGACCTGCTGGACAGACCTCAGCAGAACAGACAGACAATGAATTAGATAACAGCAAATAAACAATCTTGAGAATGAGATTCCTCGACTTCTTCTTCAGTCTTGGGGCTGGGAAAAAGAGACTTTCCAACACCTCGGGGTCATCTCCACACCGGAGACCAGAGACCCCATCAGTTCTGAGCCTCTGAGGTGAGTGTGGCTCTCCCTCAGCCCTCTCAGACATTCCTTGGTGTGCCACGTCCAGTCCAAGGGCTCTGAGGGGCACAGATGAGCCCCGTGCTGCTCCACTCTCACAATTAAAGGGCAAAAACTCCACTGTGTTTATCAGCACAAGGTGGGGAAAAATCCTCTGCCATTATATTTTCTCTCTTCAGTCTTCTGTTGTGTTTTGGATTTCCTTCCCCTCCCTGCCCTGGATTCCCTCCCAGCCTGCTCAGCCTCTCCCCCAGTGGAATTCTGAATGAACCCTGGGAAGATCCCGGCTTTGTCACTCCACAAAATGTGGGTCAAAAGTCTGCAAAGTGGTTTGTCACAGAGAGGGCTGTGTGTCACTTGTCACAGAGAGTGGCTGTGTGTCATTTGTCACAGAGAGTGGCTGTGTGTCATCTGCCTCGGGCAGATGGGGCTGAGTCACTGCCTCACTCCTGCTCCCTCACTCACTCACTGCTGCCTCACTCCTGCTCCCTCACAATCCCTCCTTCCCTTCCCTCCTTGTTCCCAAACAATCCCTTCTCCCTCCCAATCCCTCCTTCCCATCCCTTCTCCTTCCCAAACAATCCCTTCTCCTCCCTAAACCCTTCTCCTTCCCAGTTCCTTTCCCCTAGTCCCTTCTCATTCCCATCCCTTCCTCCTCAATCCCTTCTCCACCCCAATCAATTCCTTCTCCTCCCCAGCCCCTTCTCGTTCTCATCCTTTCTCTTTCCCAACCCCTTCTTACCAGTCCCTCCTTCCTCCCAGTCCCTTCTCCTTCCCAATCAATCCCTTCTCCTTCCCATCCTTTCTCCTCCTCAGCCCCTTCTCCCCCCCAGCCACTTCTCCCAATCCCTTCTTCTCCCCAACCTCTTCTCCTTCCCAACCCATTCTCTTCTCCAATCAACCCCTTCTCCTTCCCATCCCTCCACCTTCCCAGTCCCTTCTCCTTCCCAATCCCTCCCTCCTTCCCATCCTTTCTCCATCCCAGTCCCTTCTCCTTCCCAATCAATCCCTTCTCCTTCCCAATCCCTCCCTCCTTCCCATCCATTCTCCTCCCCAGTCCCTTCTCCTTCCTAATCCCTCCCTCCCTCCTGCCTCCCAGTCCCTTTTCCTTCCCAATCCTTTCTCCTTCCCATCCCTTCCACCTTCCCATCTCTTCTCCTTCCCAACCCCTTCTCCTCCCCAATCAATCCCTTCTCCTCCCCAGTCCCTTCTCCTTCCCAACCGCTTATCCTCCTCAGTCTCTTCTCCTTCTCAGTCCCTTCCCTCCAGTCCCTTCTCCTTCCCATCCCTTCCTCCTTCTCAATCCCTTCTCCTCCCCATCATGTGCTGCCTGGAAGAGCACAGTGACACCAGGAGAGCCCCAGCCACTGCCTTGTGACAATTTCCCATTGATTTTCTGTGGGAGCTGTTCCTGTTCCCCAGCACAGCACCTTCCACACCAGCTGCCCCTTCTGAAGGGAGCAGGAGTTTGAATTTCCTTAATTTTCCTCCTGTTATTTGTCTCTGCTGAGAAGGAATTATAGTTGTGAATGGGAAAAAAAGATGAAAGAAGATTTCTGACCTACAGGGTGTGGGGGAAAAGCTCCCATCCCAGCACTTCCATCCCTGTTTATTGGGGAGTTCAACCTCTCAGGCAGCCCTGACATCAATCCAGCTTTACAGGACATGAAATCACACAGAGCTGGGTCCTTTTGTGCTGGATGCACAAACTGAGCCATGAAAAGCCCCTGGGTTGGTGTCATGGTCAAGAGAAGATCCCACAGCCCTGGTGGAGTCTGTGCTCTCCATCTCCTGGCAGGATCAGCAGAGAGAGCACACCCTGTGCCAATCCCAGCTTTGGCAGCAGCCTGGAACAACCTGGGCAAAAACTCCATATTATGGGTAAAAATGTCCATATTCTGGGTAAAAACTCCCTATTCTGGGCAAAACCTCCATATTATAGGTAAAAACCTCCATATTCTAGGTAAGAACATCCATATGCTGAGCAAAATCTCCATATTTCAGACAAAAACCTCCATATTTTGGGTAAAGACTCCATATTCTGGGCAAAACCTCCATATTTCAGGCAAAAACCTCTATATTACGAGTAAAAACCTCCATATTCTGGGCAAAAACTCCATATTCTGGGAAAAAAACATGGACAGGAATGGGGAAGAGTTTGAGGTAACATGGACAGGAATGGGGAAGAGTTTCAGGTAACACCCACAAAAAAATGCATGTTTTTTGTTTCACAGCACTGACTTGCAGGTAAAATACTCCAAGAGCAGTTTGATTCCTCTGAAATTCTCATCCCTGCTTCCACGACTTGCAGAGGAATATGGGGGAAAAGCCCAGAAAATGGGACTGATGTGGTCCTGGAGAGATCACCCAGCCCATCCCTACATCCCAAAAATGATCTTTTCCTCAGGAACACCATCCCTGAGCATTCCACACCCTCCTGCTCCCATCCCTGGGGCAGGAATGTCCCCACTGCTGCTGGCACAGCTCCAGCAGGGGCTGGTGCAGCCCAGGCAAGGCTGGGATTGGGGCAGAAATGGAAATTATTGCACAGGAACAGAGCAGGGGCTGATGCAGCCCAGATAAGGTTGGAATATGGGCAGAAATAGAAATTATTGTACAGGAACAGCCCAGACGAGTTTGGAATTGGGACAGAAATGGAAATTATTGTGCAGGAATAGCCCAGACAAGACTGGGATCTGGGGACAAATTGAAATTATTTTACAGGAACAGGGCAAGGGTTGAGCCACACAGCTGCTGCTAAAGAACTCACAGCAATGACAAAAAACTTTAATCCAGCTAAAAAACTGACATTTTTTTCCCTGTAACAGTGTGAGCAGTCAGTGTTTGTCCCCAGAAACACCAGAAATGCCCTTGAGCAGAGCCCTCCCCAGGGAAGAAGCAGAAATGGAAGGGTTTTCCCCTCTGACCTGTTTGTTGGTGACTCCTGGGGGCAGAGTGCCATGTTTGTAATCCTCCAGCAGCTGCACTGCCTCCTTCAGCCGGCTCTGCAAGGGAAATAAACCAGGATAAATGGGGGAATCCAGGAAATCACATCAGGGAACCCTGGGGGGGAAAGGGATCTTCACCTGCATGGCCAGGGACACCTCCCACTGGACCAGGGGGCTAAAAATATTATATTATATTATATTATATTATATTATATTATATTATATTATATTATATTATATTATATTAGTTACTGTTTCTATTTAGAAATATAATTACATGTAAATAGAAAATTATATATTATGTAATATATAAACATATAATTAGTAAGATTATAATATAATATAATATAATATAATATAATATAATATAATATAATAACTATATCATTAGTAATATATTATTATATACTACATTATGTATCATTATATACTATATACTATTTATACTAGTATTATATAATATATTATATAACCTATTATATATTATTATATACTATATACTATATTATATATCATATAATACTATATTATATCATTATATACTATATTATATTCTCTATTCCATATATTGCATTGCATTAACCATTATTTACATTACATTAACTACTATTTCTATTTATAAATATAACCATATATAATGCTGCATAATTAAATAATTGTGCTCATTACAGGGACGTGGTTTTGTCCCTGCAGTCCCCTCCCCTCTTGCAGAGCAGCTCTGAATGGAGAGCTGCAGCAAGGCATGAATGGGGCTGCTGCTATTTTTTCCCTTTCTCTTGAGGAAATCTCAGTAGTTACTATAACAACCCTGGCCAGATCCCATCTTGTTTAGAATGGTAACAAACAGCAAACAAAAAAGCTCAGCCTGGCTTTTAAAAACCTCAGTCTCCACAAATTCCCTCTCCCAGCTCCACGGGGACAGAGGGGAACTGTGGGAAACAGATTTGTAAAAAATGTTCAAAACTTAACCAAAAGTTTACACAGTATGTATCTGTATGGAAACTTTAAGAGAGGAAATACTTTAAAATATATGGAATAAGGCAGACATGGTTGAGAGAAAAAATATATATATCTCTATGCAAACTTTAAGAGAGGAAATACTTTAAAATATATGGAATAAGGCAGACATGGTTGAGAGAAAAAAAACATATATCCGTATGCAAACTTTAAGAGAAGAAATACTAATTAAAAAGTATATAGAATAAGACAGGCATTGTTGAGAGAAAAACAGAACCAGAAATAAGTTTCAAAAGACGGCTTTACAAATAAGACTATATACTTTAAAAAAACAGAACTGTGAAAAATATATTGTAATATGTCCAACAGGGACTTTTTCAGATAAAGGAATGAGGAAAGTATATAATATGGATAAAATATGTACTATTATAGAGTATCGATAATAATATATACTATTACAGAGAAAGAAAGGAGGAAGTCCTGAGGGGGACAAAAGGGTGGCACAGAAAGTGAACAAGATGTTAAACTGAGCTCAGGAGATCCTTTCACACAGCTCTGAGCTGCTCAGGTGCTTTCAGCAAACACCCCCAGCCTCCAAATTTAGGGAAAATTCAGGGTTGCCTCCTATTCCTTCTGGGACAGTCAGGCAGGTTTTTTAACCAGAATCTGCAAAAACCCAGGTGTTTTGGAGCAAACTTTGCCACATCACCAGCTCCAAGTGCCAGGCATATCCAGCTCCTCTCCCTGCTCCCTGCAGCTCCATCCATGGCTGCTGATATCAACATTTCATTTCACCACAGCTCCATCCATGGCTGCTGATATCAACA
This sequence comes from Zonotrichia albicollis, assembly GCF_047830755.1. Taxonomy (NCBI): domain Eukaryota; kingdom Metazoa; phylum Chordata; class Aves; order Passeriformes; family Passerellidae; genus Zonotrichia; species Zonotrichia albicollis. Next base: position 7,719,417 of record NC_133823.1, read on the forward strand.
TTTCACCACAGCTCCATCCATGGCTGCTGATATCAACATTTCACCACAGCTCCTCCTCAGCAGCAGCCCCAGCTCTCTGCAAGGTTGTGCCCCTGTTTCAATGTTTATTGGTGTTTGCTTTCTCTGCTGCTGCTGCCTGTGGGATGAAGTGTCACTCGAGATTTTACAGCATCCCTGATTAAAAACAAACCCACAACCACGTCTTTTTGGGGGTTATTTTTATGGTTTTTTGGGTTTTTTTTAGTTTTTTAGTTTTTTAGGTTTTTTTTTTTTTTTTTTTTTTTTTTTTTTTTTGCCTGGAGTGTCTGATTCCTTGCAGAGCCCCTTTCCTCAGAGGGAAAATCCTCGAGCACTTCTAGTGGTGGCTGCTGGGGTCTGAGCTCTCACCGAGGGGTGCCAGACAGACCATCTGCAGCAGGATGTGCTCAGAGCTCAGCCCTGCCAGCAGCAGCAGCTCCTGCAGCCCTGGGGACAGGGACAGCACAGGCAGGGCAGGGCAGCACAGCTGGCAACAGCTGGGAACAGCTGGGACAGGGACAACAAGGACAGGGACAGCACGGGCAGGGTAGGGATAACACAGCTAGGAACAGCTGGAACAGGGACAGGGACAGCACCCAGCCCAGCCTCGGCAGGGGGAGCACAGCTGGAAACAGCTGGAAACAGCTGGGACAGGGCTCCAGCTGTGGGTGAACTGGGGATGGGGCAGGGAATGGGATTGCAGCTCTGGAAGGAGCAGGGAATGGGCCAGGGCTGGGATTGCAGCTGGGAATGGGGCAGGGAATGGGATTCCAGCTGAGGTGGGACAGGGAATGGGACTGGGATGAGACTGCAGCTCTGAAAGGAGCAGGGAGTGGGCTAGGGCTCATATTCCAGCTGGGGAAGGGGAAGGGAATGGTCCAGGGTTAGGATGGGCCAGGGAATGGGCCAGGGCTTGGATTCCAAATGGGATGGGACAGAGAATGAGCCAGGGCTGGGATTCTAGCTGGGGAAGGAGCAGAGAATGGGCCAGGGCTCAGATTCCAGCTGGGGATGGGACAGGGAAAACACCAGGGCTGGGACTGCAACTGGGAATGGGCCAGGGAATGGGCCAGGGCTCAGATTCCAGCTGGGAAAGAGGCAGGGAATGGGGCAGGGCTGGTCCCTCAGCCTGGGGGGGCTGTGCATGTGCCACCCCAGCTGGGATGAGCCCCCATCCCTGGGATCTCTGCTGGGTTTGGATCCAGCCCCTGCCAAGGGGCTCCTGGGCACAAACTGGAGTCACCAGGGCCAGGACAGCACCTGCAGGGACCTTGTGGACAGGAGAGCATGGAGCAAGCCCTGCCAGCTGCTGCACCCAGCCCAGCCCCTGAGCAGTGGGAGGGACAGAACCCCAGAACTGCTCAGGTTGGAATTCTGAGACCATTCCAACCATCCCAGCACTGCCAGAGCCATCACTGCAGGGCAGTGCCAGCAGCCTGAGAGCCCAGGTGTGACACACAGGGCACAGCAGGGCAGTGCCAGCAGCACCACCCTCCTGCCACAGCCACTGCAGGGCCAGGCCTGCACCGGGTTCTGGGAACACCAGAGATGAGCTGGGCTCAGGGGACAGCTTGGTGTCACCCTGGGACTGTCACCCCTGGGATTATCACTCTGGGACTGTCACCCTGGGCTCACTCTGAGATTGTCACCCTCGGACTGTAACCCTGGGACTGTCACTCTGGGGTTGTCACTCTGGGATTTTCACACTGGGCTCAGGAGACAGTCTGGTGTCACCCCTGGGAATGTCACGCCAGGCTCACACTGGAACTGTCACCCTCAGACTGTCACCCTGCGATTGTTACCCTGGGCTCAGGGACAGCCTGGCATCACCTCTGGGATTGTCACCCTGGGATTGTCACCCTGGGACTGTTGTCACCCTGGGACTGTTGTCACCCTGGCATTTTGGGCAGGATCTCTGTGTGCCCTGAGCTCTGGGGTCCCACCTCCAGCCCAGCCATGGCTCAGGGGGGATGTGCCCCAATCCAAGGCGGGATGTGCCCCAAAATAAGGGGGTGGATGTACCCCAATCCAAGGGGGGATGTGCCCCAACCCAAGGGGGGGGATGTACCCCAATCCAAGGGTCCTGTGGCCACCACCAGCAGCTGCACAGCTCTGGGGGGATGCAGCTCTGGGGGGATGTATTGGGGGCATGCAGCTCTGGAGGGATGGATGCAGCTGTGGAGGGGCAGCTGTGGCCCAGCCCAGTTTGGGCTCTGTCCCTGGGCTCCCCAGGATGACATAGACACACAGACACCAGACTTGACTCCAGCTGGCCCCATTGTATTGGATCCACAGTGACAGACAAGAGGAGCCAGAAACTTTTTGTTCGAGTGGAGCCAGCAGCTGTGACACTGAATAAACACAGACAGGCAATCTGCTGAGTAAGAAGGTATGGTTCATATAAATAACATACATCTAATCCTGCTTCCATCTCAGCCCCAAATATGGCAATGCAAGATGCTCTGCAGCTCCAGGCTCCGAACAATGAGACACAGCAAAGGCAGCAAGAGGCAGCCCCTGGAGCTCTCCTGGGTTCTGATTTCACTGGGAATTACTGCGAGCGCTCCCTCCTTCCCACAGGGTGCTCATGGCACTGGGGTGAGTCCCCCTGATCAGAGTATCTGCTTCCCCATGGACCTTCCCCATTACACAGTAATTAAATTATTACTGCAATCATTTGGCCCCCACACATCCCCATCCAGGCCCTGCACTGGAACCTTCCTCATCCACAGCAATTAAATTATTACTGCAATAATTTCGCCCTCCCATGTCCCCAGGCCACGCCCTGCACCCTGAGGGGCACCTTGGGGACAGCAGTGGTGACCCTGCAGGACACAGGGTCCCTCTGAGGGCAGCAGTTTGCAGATGTGCAGCTGCCAGGACACGGTTCCAATGGAAGGGCACTGGGGGTGAAGGAGAGCCACCAAAGCTGAAGGAGAGGCACCAAAGGTGAAGGAGAGGCACCAAAGATCCTCCCTAGAGGGGCTGCAGCTCTGCCACCACACTGCCATCTCTGTCGCCCCACTGCCAGCACTGCCAATACTGCCACTGCTGCCACCTCACTGCCATCACTGCCACCCTACTGCCAGCACTGCCACCTCTGTCACTTCACTGCCACCACTGCCACCTCACTGCCACCCCACTGCCAGGACTGCCAGCACTGCCACTCTACTGCCACTGCTGCCAGCCACCTCACTGCCACCTCACTGCCACCCCACTGCCACCTCTGTCACCCCACTGCCACCACAGCCACCTTTGTCACTTCACTGCCACCTCACTGCCAGCTCTGCCACCACAGCCAACACTGCCACCTCACTGCCACCACTGTCACCATGGCCACCACTGTCACCCCACAGCCACCACTGCCACCTCACTGCCACCATATCCAGTACTGCCACCACTGCCAGCTCATTGCCATCACTGCCACCTCACTGCCAGCACTGCCACCTCACCGCCACCCCATTGCCAGTACAGCCACCACTGCCTGCACTGCCACTACTGCCACCTCACTGCCAACCCACTGCCACTTCACTGCCACCCCAGTGCCAGCACTGCCACCTCACTACCACTGCTGCCACCAGTGCCACCTCACTGCCACCCCAGCCAGGGCTGTGCTGCAGCAGCCCCTGTGTCCCCAGCTGTGCCCGGTGCCACAGGGTGAGTGTCCCCAGCAGATAAAAGCAGAACAGCCCCAGCAGGACCCAGGGCCATCCCCCCAGGATCCCTCCTCAGGGACCTCTGGAGCACAAGGAAGTTCCTGATTGTGCACAGAATCTGCTTTATAGAGAAATAAATGCCAAGGGAGGAGTGGTACTGGTGATCCTAAACACCCCTCACCCCTCCATCCCCCCCCACAGGATGCCACCATGGAGCACACAGCCACCAAAAAAAAAGGATTAAAATAAAGATGTAAAAAATTCAAAATAAAAATATTTACAATAAAATAAAAATATTTTTAAAATATTTTTTAAATTGAGTAGCACCCCATTTCCCAGCATTTTCCATGGGATTCACCTCCACTCCCATCAGACACTGATTTATCTTCTCTTTTCCCCCTCCAAGGCAAGCAGGGATTTATTTATTCCCTGAGCCCTGGGAGATGCAGCCAGAAGCTCCCTGCCCAGCCTGGGCTCAGCAAACCCCTCCTGCCTTTCATTCACCCCCTCAGCTAACAAAGGAAAGCAAAAAACCTTGGAGTTCTTCATCTGCACACCCCAAATCATTGTGAGCAAAAAGCAGATTTTGTGCCCTGAGGAGTCACCCAGGGGATTGTCCTGCCAAGAGGCTTCTCCAGGGAAAGGGAGTTTATGGGGCCATGAGGATGTTCAGGTTTCCTGAGGCATCCCTGCCATGGAATTCACACCCCAGAGGAAATGTCAGAGAGCATTTCCCTCCCTGCAGTGCCCCCAGGCCATTCCTGAAGCTCAGCTCAGTCCCAAAGATGGACACCAGCCCTCCCTGCTCTGCTGGGATTCACTCTGGCACCCAAAACTGCTCAGTTTGCACCCAGGATCAAACTGGGCCACTCAGGCTTGGTTCTTTTTATTCCTTTTTATTTCACCTTCCTGAAGGAACCTCCCCAAAATGAAGTTACAGCAGCTGATCCCTCTGAACCCACATCCCAAAAATCTGGGAAGGCTTTTTTGAACAGGTGACCAGGGGAAGGCCAGGGATCACCCCAAGGGGTTCAGAGCAGGAGTTGAGCTCAGCCCAAACCCCTCTGCATCCCTGCAGAGCCCCCAGCAGGAAAATCCCCCAGGAGCAGCAGAAATTCAGCCTTAAAACGTGCTGGGAAGGGAATGGAGCCCCAGGAGGGGCTGAGGGAGCTGGGAAGGGGCTGCACAATCCCTGAGGGAGCTGGGAAGGGGCTCAGCCTGGAGCAAAGGAGGCTCAGGGGGCCCTTGTGGCTCTGCACAGCTCCTGCCAGGAGGGCACAGTCAGGGAACAGGGACAGGAGGTTCAGGGTAGACATTGAGTAAAAGATACAATAAAAAGGAAAAAAGCAGCTGCCCTTCACTGAAATGCCAAAGTTTCCTGGCCAAAGGGCACAGTTCCAGAGCAGGAGCAGAACTGTTCCTTCCCCAGGGCTCCCCTTCACCCTCAGCCATTGTCTGGTGGAAGCACAGAGCTGAGGTAAAGCTGGGCAACACCAGATGGAAATGAAGGGGCAGGATCCCCAAAATCTGCTACAAACAGGGCAAGAAGTGAGGAAAAACCAGGCCAAGAGCTGAGGAAAAACCACAGCCCAGAGTCCTGGGGTGCAGCCCCTGCAGAGTTGCACCACAACTTCACTCCCCCATGCAATTCATATTTGCTCTCTCATCCCCCCACCTGCATTTCTGCCATGAAAACCTGCAGGGATTTTCTTCCTGACAGGACAAAATCAGAGGCAGTTTTGCCAAAAGCCAGCTCGGGTGGCAGAGGGAGCTGGGGGTGAGGATTCCCTGGTGCCAGGCAGGTTTCTGTTCCAGATTTACCAGCAGGTTTCTGTTCCAGATTCACCAGCTCTCACTCCTTGGGGCAATCAATCACCTGAGGGACACAAACCCACTGCAAACACGGGCTCAGCACTTCTGCTGCTCACAGGAGGGATTGGGTTTCACCTCCAGCTGTCTGACACCCAGCCCTGTCCCAAAGAGGAGTGCAGGCATTACCTCAGTCACAAACAGAGTGCGGGGGTCGATGATGTCCAGGAAGTGCCTGAATCTGCCATAGAATGAACTCTGCAAAACAAGACACAAAAAACAATAATCACATTCAGTGAGAAATTGCCTTTCAGGGTTTATTTCCTTTGCAGAATGAAGCATCAGCTGAAAATAAACAATACAGGAGGTTTTTGCTGGTGATTTAGGATAGGAAACCCAAAGCACTCCAGGATTCCATGGATCCCTCCCTTTGCTCCCAGCAAAAGCCTCCTCAGGCTCTTCCCAGCTTCTCCATCCCTACACAGGCACAGCCAGCCTGGATTATTCCAAAGTGCCACCAAGAACCAGCCCAGGCTGCTCAGAGCTGCACCCTGGGCACCTCCAGAGCCAGGAAAAGTCTGCAAGGAGGGGAGAGGATCTGTGAAACAGCAGGGGAAAGGAGAAAACATGACTCAGTATTTAGACAGTGAAAATAAAAATGTCAGTGGGGTTTGTACCAACTCCAAGCACCAGACCATGAAATATTGAGGGATTGGGACACATGAACATCATCACTCCTGCCCAGCTGCATTCCAGGATCCTGGGGCAGGAGAATTCCTGAGAATGCTCAGGGCAGCCCAGTGGCCTCGCCTGATCACCCAGAGTCCCTGGGGGCATGGATCATGGCCATGGACACCAGGAGCTCTGGGAATTCTCCATCCTCACATGGCCCAGATCCCTCTGGGCTATAAATATGGGCATGGAGTGGGGAAGGAGCAGTGGGAATGGTGTTTAACCACACCAGAACATGGTGCTGCTGTTTCCCTGCTCCTCCATTGATCCCCTCCTGATTCCTGCAGGGATCCCTCTGCAAGGGCCTTGTCCAGGGCACTGCTGACCCCACAAACTCCAGCATTCCTCCACATTCTGCACCCAAAAAATTAAAAAAGTACCCCCCCAATGGAACAGAACAGCTCCACACAACTCCAGGAAAAAAGAACAGCGTTTTTTAATTAGCATGGATCTAATTAATGCTAATTCTGGTATTTCTGAGTGGATTTGAGTTTGACATTTTGCTGCCTCCCTTTTATTTTGGGTGTGGGATCCCTGCAGATGGCAGAGCCCTCCCAACACGTGCCAGGGGTGGGTGGGGAGTGAGCAATCCCTGAGTCAGGAATTGAGCAACCCCAGAGCAGCAGCCACAGCCCCTGCCCATCCCACAGAGCCCAGGGCAGCTGGGATGCTGCTGAACTAACAGCTGGAATTGCTGCTAGCATCCTGGAATTACTGCTAAACACCTGGAATTACTGTTAACCAGCTGGAATTACTGCTAACCAGCTGGGATTGCTGCTAAACTAACAGCTGGAATTTTTGCTAAACTAACACCTGGAATTATTGCTAACAACTTAGAATTATTGCTAAACACCTGGAATTACTGCTGAACAGCTGGAACTATTGCTAAACTAACACCTGGAATTATTGCTGAACTAACAGCTGGAATTATTGCTAAACTAACCAGCTGGAATTGCTGCTAAACAAACACCTGGAATTATTGCTAAATACTTGGGATTACTGCTGCCCTGCTGGAATTGCTGCTAACCAGCTGGGACTGCTGCTAAACTAACACCTGGAATTATTGCTAACCAACTGGAATTGCTGCTAACCAGCTGGAATTACTGTTAAACACACGGAATTATTGCAAACCTGTTGGATTTACTGCTAACCAGCTGGGACTGCTGCTAAACAAACACCTAGAATTACTGCTAACAACCTGGAATTACTGCTAACCAGCTGGGATTACTGTTAAACACCTGGAATTACTGCTAACCAATAATGGATTTACTGGTAACACTTGGGATTACTGCTAACCAGCTGGGACTGCTGCTAACCTGTTGGATTTACAGTTAAACAATTGGAATTGCTGCTAACCAGCTGGGATTGCTGTTTAACAAGTTGGAATTACTGCTAACCAGTTGGATTTACTGCTAACCAGTTGGATTTACTGCTAACCAGCTGGGATTGTTGCCTTCACCACCAGCAGGATGTGGGGATTCTAAATTTGAGTGGCCTTGGCTTCCCCCCCTGCCTTTATCTCTGTGCCACACAGAGAACAGCAACACCAAATGGAATGAATGGAATTTAATGGAAATTAATAGAAATTATTGGAATTCATGGAATGAAATGGAAATTAATTGAATGAAAAGGAATTAAAGCAAGTTAAATGGAATTAAACAGAAATTAGTGGAATTCAGTGTAAATTAATGGAATGAAATGGAAATTAACAGAATTAAACGGAAATTAATGGAATTAAATTGAAATTAATGGTATTCAATGGCAATTCAATGGAAATTCATATAAATTATTTTAATTAATGGAATTAAATAGAAATTAATATAATTCAATGGAAATTAATGGGATTAAATGAAAATTAATGAGATTAAATGGAAATTAATGGAATTAAATGGCAATTAATGGAATTAAATGGAATTAGATGGAAAATAACAGAATGAAATGGAATGAAATGGAATGAAATGGAATGAAATGGAATGAAATTGAATTAATGGAATTCAATGTAAATTAAATGGAAATTAAATGGAAATTAAATGGAATGAAATAGAACATCAGTGTTTTATACCCCCTGACCAAGGAGTGGTGACAAAGGAGGGGGAAGGAGAGCCCAGGTTCCAGGGGCACATGGAAATGCCCCCTGGAATGCCCAGCTCCCCTCTGCCAGCTGCCCAGGCCCTGGGGGGGCTGCTGCCTGTGCCAGGGTCAGGCCTGGGCTGGCACTGAGCCCCTGCCTGGCCAAGCCCAGCCCAGGCCAAGGCCCAGCTCAAGGCCAGGCCTGAGCAGCTCAGCCCCAGCCTGGTGTGATCCCAGCCCCACATTCCCTGCCATGGCTGGAGAGCTGGGAGTGCCCAAACCCCAAAATCAGGGAATGGTTTGGGATGGGAGGGACCCCAAATCCACCCAGTGCCACCCCTGCCATGGCAGGGACACCTCCCACTGTCCCAGGCTGCTCCAGCCCCATGTCCAGCCTGGCCTTGGGCGCTGCCAGGGATCCAGGGGCAGCCCCAGCTGGGTATGTTCTGGGAATTCTGTGCCAGGGCAGGAGGCAGGGAGGGATTTGTTTCCAGGGCAGGAGGCCATGAGGGATTTGTTTCTAGGTGCTGCTGCCTGAACTTGCCCATTCCGGGGTCAGAGAGCTCCAAAACCACCAGAGAGGCTGGGCCTGAACAGGTTTGTGGAACTCTGATGAGTCAGGGCCTCATTGCCCCAGAGCAAGAGTGCTCTGAGAGGCAGGCTTAAACTGGGGCCAGGCTTAACCCAGAACCAGGCTCAAATCCAGAGCCAGGCTTAAATCAGAGCCAGGCTCAATCCCAGAGCCACCAGGGCTTCTTGGGCTCCACCTCAACTAGAACCAGGCCCAAACCCAGAACCTGGCTCAATCCCAGGGCCATGAGGGCTCCTTGGGCTCCACTCAACCAGAGCCAGCCTCAAATCCAGAGCCAGGCTTAAAGCAAGCCAAGCTCAAACCCAGACCACTAGGACTCCTTGAGCTCCACCTCAACTAGAACCAGGCTCAAACCCAGAGCCAGGGTTAAACCTAGAGCCACCAGGGCTCCTTGGGCTCCACTCAACCAGAGCCAGGCTCATTCCCAGAGCTCAATCCCAGAGCCACCAAGGCTCCACGCGTTCTGCTCAAACCACAGTCAGGCTCAAATCCAGAACCACCAGGGCTCCTTGGGCCCCACTCAACCAGAGCCAGGCTCAGACCCAGAGCCACCAGGGCTCCGTGGCTCCTCAAACCAGAGCCAGGCTCAATCCCAGAGCTCAATCCCAGAGCCATACTCAATCCTAGGGCCAGGCTCAATCCCAGCCCACCAGGGCTCCTTGGGCTCCCTCCCTGCAGTTCCTGGCCCTGCTGCCTGCCCCTGCCCAACAAACATCCCTTTGTGTGCTGCTCCCAGCCTGGCACTCGTGATTTCACTCTCAGAGAAGTGCAGAGCAGCCTCAGTGTTGGCATCCCCTCATCCAGGTCAGCCCCTGCTCATTCCCAGCTCCTTCTCCTCACTGGAAGCCAAAGGAACTTTTTTTTCTATTCAGGATTGGTTTTTACAGAGCTGCATACAAAACACAAGGCAAAAAAAAAAAAAAAAAAAACCAAAACCCAAAACAAAAAACAAGCCCCAGCAATTCCCAATGTTAGGATAAATAATCCACAAACACCAGAGGTTTATGTCCAAAAAGGAGACAGAGGCGTCCTTTGGCTTCATTCCAATAAAGGGAGAGGTCATGGGGCATTCCCCTGGGGTCTCTCCAATTTTTGGAGGACACAGCCTCCTTTTTATCCCAATTTCCAGACACATTTCCTTTCTCTCTTTCCCCATTTTTGAGGTACTTGAGGGCTTCAGACCTCCCAAAACACCTGATACCAGAGATTTCCCTCTACTGTATAACCCTCCATTTTAATTTTTAATTATTATGGAACTTAGGGGTTTTTCCCCATTTCTGAGGTACTTGAGAGGTTCAGACTTCCTGATACACCTGACACTAAAGATTTCCCTCTAATGTACAATCCTTCCTTTTAACTTTTCATTCCTATGGAATTTAGGGCTTTTTCGCCATTGTTTCTTTCATCTCTCAATGTCTAATTTCATTTCTCAGCAAACCCAAAGTTTATTTGTAAAAGCAAATATCTTTTTCCATTCATCAATCACTGAAATCCTTCCCATTGTTTCATTTATCTCCCAGTGCTGGTTTTATCTACCAGCAGACCCACAGCTTGTTTGGAAAGACAAATCTGCCATTCCCCTCACTAATAATTCAGAAATTTGGGGGAAATTCTTTCCTGGGAGGGGCTGGGCTGGAATTCCCAGATTTGCTGTGGCTGTCCCTGGATCCCTGGCAGTGTCCAAGGCCAGGTTGGATCCACCTGGAACAATGGGAGGTGTCCCTGCCATGGATGGGTGGCACTGGGTGGGATTTAGGGTCCCTCCCACCCCAAACCACTCTGGGATTCCCTGATCTGTCACCCTCATATTTTCTGAAAAATCCTCTTTGCCCACGATTTCTTCTCCTGGGAAGCAGAGAAGCCTCAGAGGGGAGTGCAAACAAGAATTATCTGATTGCTGCTCCTGTGTTTGCTGCTTTGGGATGTGGTCTGGAGATCATTTACCAATGGGTGAATGTTTGACTGGTTCCATGTGAATTGTTTTAATTAATGATCAATCACCATCAGTTGTGTCAGACTCCGAGGAGTCAGTCAGCAGTTTTTCATTATCATTCTTGTTAAACTTTCTGTCTGAATCCTTTCTTTAGTATAGCACAATAAATAGAATAGAATAGAATAGAATAGAATAGAATAGAATAGAATAGAATAGAATAGAATAGAATAGAATAGAATAGAATAGAATAGAATAGATTTTTGAGAGCATGGAGTCAGACTCCTCATCTCTCACCTCATCCTGGGGACCTCACAAACTCCCCAGCGATGCAGCAAACCCAGATCTGGCAGGAGATGGGAATGGGATGAGAGGAGCAGCCCTGCTGGGCTCAGGAGCAGCTCTGAGCCCTCCTTGGCAGCCCTGCCTCAGTTTCCCTGAGAGCTGGGGATGGTTCCATGTGCCAGGCTCATCCCAGCCCTGTGCCAGGCTCTCCCCATACCCCTCCCTGGCTCCTGGAGCAGCTGGTGCAGGGAGCTGGAGCACAGTGCAAATCACCCATTTCCTGATGAATTTGGGCTATTTTGGGAGCACTTCCCAGCAGGCTGCAGCACCAGGAGGTGCCTGGGAATGTCAATTCCCTCACAGGGAACATCCTGGAGCTGGGCCCTGGAGGTGCAGCTGGTCCCAAAAGCCATGGGTTTGGGGGCAGGCTGGAATTTGGGATTTCAGCTTGCCATCCAGCCCTGAACAAGGAGCAGGCTGGAATTTGGGATTTTAGCTCAGCATCCTAAACAAGGAGCAGGCTGGAATTTGGGATTTCAGCTCCCTGATCCTGAACAAGGGGCAGGCTGGAACTTGGGATTTCAGCTCCACATCCTGCCCTAAACAAGGAGCAGGCTGGAATTTGGGATTTCAGCTCAGCATCCTAAACAAGGAGCAGGCTGGAGTTTGGGATTTCAGCTCAGCATCCTAAACAAGGAGCAGGCTGGAGTTTGGGATTTCAGCTCCCTGATCCTGAACAAGGGGCAGGCTGGAATTTGGGATTTCAGCTCTCTGATCCTGAACAAGGAGCAGGCTGGAATTTGGGATTTCAGCTCCCTGATCCTGCCCTGAACAAGTAGCAGGCTGGAATTTGGGAATTTCAGCTCACTGATCCTGCCCTGAACAAGGAGCGGGCTGGAATTTGGGAATTTCAGCTCCCTGATCCTGCCCTGAACAAGTAGCAGGCTGGAATTTGGGAATTTCAGCTCACTGATCCTACCCTGAACAAGGAGCGGGCTGGAATTTGGGAATTTCAGCTCCCTGATCCTGCCCTGAACAAGGAGCAGGCTGGAATTTGGGATTTCAGCTCCCCATCCTGCCCAGACCAAGGGGAACAGCTGCAGGATATGGGAGAAGGTGAGAGGCCATTAGGGAGCTGTTAATCACCTTCAGGAGGAGAGGAATCCCGAGGAGCCCGTGCTGGGCAGGCATGGACAGCCTCACCACTTTAATTACAGCCTGCTTTTAAACACGGTTTAATTAAGCCAGAGCAAAAAACATGCGGGCTTGGGGTGGGGCAGAGCTCAAAACCAGGCTCATTTTAATTAATTAAGAGAGATTTAAGCTAAAGCAAACAAAATTAAGGCAAAGCCATTGAGCAATGGGACTGGGACAAAGCACAGCCAGGGTTGTGACAACCCACTGCAAGTTTGGGCTAAAACTGGACACCTTTGATGGCATTAATCTTGTTTTCCAAAGTTGAGGAGCCAGGATTCCAGTGGGAGAAACTCCTGCACCAGGGGCAGGGCAGGGCAGAGGAACCTGCCAGGAGCAGGAGCTGGGGGTTAAAACCCAGAACATGGGAGAGAAACCAACAAATTCTCCTTTAAACCCAGTCCTGGGTGATGGAGGTGGAAAAAAACGCAACAGCAGGAGGACGTGGAGCTGCTGGAATAAATCCAGAGGAGACCCCAAGGCTGGAGCCAGGCTGGGAGAGCTGGGGATGTTCCCTGGAGAAGGGAAAATTTGGTATTTGGGATTCCAGCTCAGCATTCTAAATAAGGAGCAGGCTGGAATTTGGGATTTCAGCATTCTGTCCTAAACAAGGAGCAGGCTCTGGCAGCTCCAGCTGAGATCTCAGACACTGAACCAAAGCTGGGCAGAGCAGGGGGGGCTGGGGGAAGCCCAGAACTCCTGGTAGGGAAGGTTTGGGGCTTCCTGATCCCCTGGGAATGAGCTGGGGGTCCTCCAGAATAAAATCTGGGGGAAACAACACAGGCAGGATGGGGGAAATAAAGAACTGCAGGGGCTGGGACAGGGATGGAGGGGACTGGGACAGGGATGGAGGGGCTGGGCTCTCCCAGGCCGTGCTGGGAGCAGGGATGTGAGTGGTGCTGCATCCCAAACAGGGCAGAGCCAGCCAGGATCCACAAACCCTGGGAACATCCCAACCCCTCCTCCCTGTGTGCCCCCACGGTGCTGCCTGCTGGATCCCAGCCTTGGGCAGGCAGGAATGTGGGATGGAGCCAGCAGCACAGCAGCACCTCAGCCCTGCCACAGCTCCTGGCAATGCCCAGGGCAGGGATGAAGCCCCAGGGCACAGAAAGGGGGGTTTGCCATGCTCAGAGTGCCCCCCTGGCTAAGCATTCCCTAGGAATCCCCTCCCAAGGGCTCTACCAGCACAGGGGGACCCTCACTGCCTGCCCCAGCCCTGGAAGGTTCCTCACGGCTGCCCCCAGTGCCAGCAGCTCCTGAATGAGCAGAACACAGCAGCTCTGCCAGGGCTGTGCTGGGCAGGAAGGGCAGGGAGCGTCTCCTCCTCCTCCTCCTCCTGATTGAAAACTGCCCAGCTGGAGCGTCCTGCCTGTTCCCAGGAGAGTCAGCCCTCCCTAGGGCTCTGAGATGTGCTCTGTGACCTCTGGAATCCCAAAGCCCTCCCCATTCCCATTCCCACTCCCATCCCCATTCCCCTCCACCTTCCCATTCCCATTCCCTTGACCCCTGCACTGTCCCACGTTGCTCCAAGCCCTGGAGGGATGTGGGAGAGGCAGGAGATCCACCCTGGAATGGCCCCACCATGGAATGGCCCCAATATGGGATGGCTCTCTGGGAAATCCACAGCTCAGCCCAAAGGTGCTGGGTCACGCCAAGCACAGGTGTGGAGTCAGCCTTTAATCCTAAACAGGGATTAAATAAGGCTTAAACGGGTTGAACAGGGGTTCTGGATTGTTGTGGACAGTGGGAATGGTCCCCCCATGGGAGCTGTCCCAGTGGTAGGACACACTGACACACCCAAGGTAAGGGGCAGCTCCTCCAGGGAGTCCTGCCCAGCTCAGGAGGGACTGACAGAGGTTTATCAGCCTTTTTATCAGCCACAATAATTCCACCAGCACAACGAGTCCTCTCTGGTCATCCACAGTGGGTGGCAGCAATGCCCAGCTGTCCCTGCCCTGCTCACCGGGGCACAGGTAACTGACCACAACTGCTCTGCCCGTCTCAGCTGGCATCTGTGGAGGTGCCAGCTGTTCTATCGGTCACATTCTGTTAACATGACACCATCCTGGGGGTCACACCCCCCCTCCATCCCTTGGCACCAGAGGTGGGCATTGCCCGGTGGGGCTGGCAAAGCACCCACCTGGAGCACCCCTGGTTCTGGGAGCCCCGCCCCATCCCACAGCTGCTCCTCCCCTCCCAGCCAGTCTGGCAGGGGACCCCCGGGACAAGGACGAGCCCCTCGGGGCAAGGACGAGCCCGCGCCATGCCGCAGCGGGCCCTTGACCGCCCCCGCGGGCCTCGAACCGACGACCCCCGAGCTCCACGCCCGCCGCGCTGCGCGCCGCACCACAGGGGCCGCGGGGCCGCGCAGTGCCCGCCGCGGGCAGGGGGCGGCGGCTCTGACTGACAGCTGGCCGGCCAATGGCGCGGGGGCTGCGGGCCAATGGGCGCACGGTACCGCGGGAGGGGCGGGGCGGAGCGGAGCGGGGAGCAGGGGGCTCCGTTCGCGGGTGGGGGGGCGATGCCGCGCGCAGGGCAGGGGCGGCTCCCGCCACCGCTCCCGGTGTCCCCCCCGCCGCCTCCCGCCGCCGGCAGTACCTGTTCGAAGCGGGGCTTCCCCAGCTGGAACGGGGGATAATCCGCCGGCTCCGCCATCCCGCAAGCGCCACTTTAAACAGCCTCCCCCGCCGCCCGGCCCCGCCCCCCGCCGGCCCCGCGCTGGTTGGCTGCGGCCAACCGCAGCTGCCGCGGGGCACGCCGGGACATGGAGTCCGCCGGCCACAGAGGGGCGGGGCCGCGCCCTCTTCGGCAGCCAATGGGGAATGCGCTTGGCGCGGGGCACTATGGGAAATGTAGTCCCACGGGGAAAGGGGGAATCCAGAGTGAGGGAAGGGCTGGTGAACGGGACAAGAGAGTTTCACCTTAAATTGTGTAATAGACTGAGCTAATAATGAAACACTGACAGGTGAAAGCCCAAAAACGCCTGAAAAACCACCCCAAATGTTACTGAATGACATCTGTGAGAAAAAGGACACAGAGGGGCTGGAACGTGGCCAGGGCTGGGCCTGGAGAATCCCTGAGGGAGCTGGGAAGGGGCTGGAGAATCCCAGAGGGAACTGGGCAGGGGCTCAGCCTGGAGCAAAGGAGGCTCAGGGGGCCCTTGTGGCTCTGCACAGCTCCTGCCAGGAGGGCACAGCCAGGGGGGGATTTGGGATCTTATCCCAGGGAACAGGGACAGGAGCAGAGGGAACGGCCTCAGGGGAGCTCAGGGTGGGCATTGGGAGGAATTTCCCTATGGAAAGGGGGGTCAGGCACTGGAAGTGCCCAGGGAGGTTTGAAGTGCCCATCCCTGAGGGATTTCCAGCCCTGTGGATGTGGCACTTGGGGACATGGGACACTGGTCGCCCTGGCAGTGCTGGGCATGACTGAACTCGATGCTCTAGGAGTTTTTCTCAATTCCAGGAGCAATTCCCGGTGGAATTGCAGCTCCCGCTCTGACCAAGGCCAGCAGCGCCCTTTGGGGAGCTGATAATGATCTGAATTGATAATGATCTGAGCTGATAAAGATCTGAGTGATAACGATCTAAACTGATAACGATCCGGGCTGATAACGACAAGGTCTGGGGCACCCGGAGCCGTTCGCGGAATTGTCTGGCCCAGATTAGTGGGATAAGAAATGTCTGCACCTTCACACGCCGGGAAATTGTTTGGAGGATTAGGATCAATCCCCAGGAAAGCACAGGGGACAGCAAACAGAGGGAATGCGCTGGAGAGGGAGGCAGGGCAGGGCTGGAAATCCAGGAGCAGCACTTCCAGTGAAGGAGGAATTCAAAAATACACCTGAAACCAAAAAATCCTGTATTTTTACCACCCAGGGAAAAGTGATTGCCCTGAAACAAAAAAATCCCGATTTTTGCCACCCAGGAAAAAATGATTGCCCCGTTTCACTATGGAATTTCTGCTGCTGTGCCCCGTGGCTGCAGAGCCATCATTGCCGCTTTTTTCTCTTTCCTTCCCTCCTGCAAAAGCAGTTTCTGATTTTGGGCTAACTCAGCACTGATCCCCTTCAGTGAACCTCAAATCTCCGGGAGGAAAGGATGGAAAAGGGGCTCTGAGGGGTGAAAAAGGGAATATGAAAGAGCAGGAAAATAGTGTTTTGTCATTTCTTTTGTCATTTGTTTGCATTTCCTTGGAGCTGTTGCTGAAGCAGAACTTTGGCTGCCCAAGGTGACAGCTACGTGTCCCTGGAGACAGGGGCAGGGATAGGGACGGGGATGGGGACAGGGCAGGGACAGGGGATGAGGAGCAGGACCCTGCTCCCATCTGGCCCTGCCATCCCTGAGATTTGGGATCGCTGCTGAAGGCTCTGGGCTGCCCCCAGAGCCCTGCAGGGACAGCCCTGGAGCTATGGGGTCAGTCTTGGCCCCAGCCCCAGCCCTGAACCCAAACCCAGCCCTGGCCCCAAACTCAGCCCTCACCCCAAACCCAACCCCCTCAGGCTCCCTCTCTCTGCCAGCTCCTCTCCCAAGGAAACCAAAGCCATAAATGCAACCCAGCCCTGCCAAAGCTGGGAGGGCTCCCCATGCCCCAAAGACCCATCCCAGATCTGTGTGGGGATGGAGGCAGCCCCAAATTCATCCCAAAAAGCCTATCCTAGGATGGAGGCTGCCCCAAACCTGTCCCCCAAGGCTCATCCCAGGATGGAGGCTGCCCCAAACCCATCCCAAAATTCATCCCAGATCTGTGTGGTGATGGAGGCTGCCCCAAATCCATCCCAAAAGGCCCATCCCAGGATGGAGGCTGCCTCAAACGCATCCCAAAATTCATCCCAGATCTGTGTGGGGATGGAGGCAGCCCCACATCCATCCCAAAAAGCCTATCCCAGGATGGAGGCTGTCCCAAACCTGTCCCCCAAGGCTCATCCCAGGATGGAGGCTGCCCCAAACCCATCCCAAAATTCATCCCAGATCTGTGTGGTGATGGAGGCTGCCCCAAATCCATCCCAAAAGGCCCATCCCAGGATGGAGGCTGCCCCAAACCCATCCCAAAATTCATCCCAGATCTGTGTGGTGATGGAGGCTGCCCCAAATCCATCCCCAAGGCCCATCCCAGGCTCTATGTGAGGATGGAGCCTGCCCCAAATCCATCTCAGATCTACGTAAGGATGGACCTGCTCCAAATCCACCCTCAAAGCTCATCCTGGGATCTGTGTGAGGATGGAGGCTGCCCCAAACCTGTCCCCAAAGGTCCATCCCAGACTGGAGGTGCCCCAGATCCATCCTAGGCTTTGTGTGAGGGTTGAGGCTGCCCCAAATCCATCCCCAGAAGTTCATCCCAGGATCGAGCTGCCCCAAATCCATCCCAGATCTGTGTGAGGATCAGGCTGCCCCAAATCCCAGATTCATGTGGGGATGGAGGCTGCCCAAAACCCCTTTCCCCCCCCTTTCTCCCTTTCCCCTTGCCGGGAGCTGCTGCTGCCACAGCCGTGTTTGCTGACAGCAGAGGGGAGAGAATCTGTTTATCCCCAGCCCATGTGGAGTGACAGAAGACTATCACATTTTGGTGCCATCCCAGCAGAATATCAATTCCTTGGCTGATTCAATCCCACCAGATCCATCCAGGCTGGCAACTTGTGCTTCCCTGCCTGGGAGGAGGGGGAGATCCCCCACCAAAAACAACGGTTTGATCCAATTTTGGGGATTTTTGGGGAGGGGGAATAACCCCCTAGCCATGGGGTGAACTCATCCAAAACTAGGAAATAACCCCACAGCCGTGGTGTGAGCTCATCCAGGAATGGGAATAGCCCCAAATCCATGGGGTGAGCTCATCCAGAAATGGGGAATAACCCCCCAACCTTGGTGTGAGCTCATCCGAACCTAGGGAATGATCCCCCAGCCATGGTGTGAGCTCATCCAGAAATGGGGTTTGGGGGAGAGGAACTCCAGGGGGCTCCTGTGAGGAGATCTGGAGTTGTGACCCCAAGGGAAGCCCCTGAAGGAGCTGTGACCCCATAAAAAGTCCCTGAAGGAGCTGTGATCCCATGGGAGGCTCTTGAAGGAGACTGAACCCCATAAGAAATTCCTGAAGGAGCTGTGATCCTATGGGAAGCCCCTGAAGGAGACTGAACCCCAGGAGAAGCTCCAGAAGGAGGTTTGGCCCCATAAGAAGCCCCTGAAGGAGCTGTGACCCCAAGGGAAGCCCTTGAAGGAGATTTGGCCCCATGAGAAGTCCCTGAAGGAGCTGTGACCCCTGAAGGAGCTGTGACTCCAAGGGAAGCCCACATTGGAGCAGGGGCAGAGTGTCAGAAGAAGGAGGAGGAGAAGGAGGAGGAGGAAGGAGCAAGGAGCACAGTGACCATGTGTGAGGGATTGAGCACAGCCCCATTCCCTGTCCCCCTGCAGTGCTGGGAAGGAGGAGGGAGAGAAGCAGGAGGAGAGCCTGGGAAGGAAGGAGGGGTGGAGAAAAAGGATTTAAAATTTGGGGTTATTTCTTGTTGCCCTGCTCTGGTTGGATTTGCAATAGATGAAATTAATAAATTAAACTGATTTCCTCCATCTCTTGTGCCCGTTCCAGTGGGTTCTGAGGGATCTCTCCCTGCCCTCATCCCCAGATGGGATTTTTGTTGTGTTTTCTCTCCCTGCCCAGCTGAGAGGGGAGTGAGAGCAGCTTTGGGGGCACCTGGTGCCCATCCAGGGTCCCCCCACACTATGAGGGAATTTTGGGGTGCCCAGGGGGGACACTGGGATAGAGGCACAGGAACATTGCTTGGAAAGGCAGATCTGGAGAAAGCTTTGGGCAGCAGAGCTGGAGCCTGGAGCAGTAGCCAGGCTCCCTCCTCCTGCAGGGCTGGGGGTGCTCTGTGCTCCAGACAGGGCTCAGTGGGAATTTGGGATTAAATCCTTGGTTTGCCCAACTCCAGAGCCCAGCTCCTCCAGGACTTTCACAGGGTCCCAGCTTAGCCCCAGCATTTCCCTGGTGAGCCCCCCAGGGACCCCCCAGGCATGCCCAGCTCCCCAGGGGCTGCATCCCTGCAGCTGCAGGGAAAATGAACCAGGTTGGAGCTGGGGGAGCTCCTCTGGGGGAGCAGCAGAGTCATTGCTGGGGGCTGAGGGCAGCTCATGTTCTTCAGGGGAAAGGCTTCAACAGAAAGAAGGAGCTGGGAAGAAAAAGGGCTCAGTGGGGAAAAGTGGGGGAACAGAGCTGGGGAGGAGTCTGGGACATCAGAGCTCCCAGGAGCACCAATGGAACCAGGTGCCTTCCCTTTTCCCCCTTTTCCCTTCCCTTTCCCTTCCCTTTCCTTTCCCTTCCCTTTCCCTTTCCCTTTCCTTTCCTTTCCTTTCCTTTCCTTTCCTTTCCTTTCCTTTCCTTTCCTTTCCTTTCCTTTCCTTTCCTTTCCTTTCCTTTCCTTTCCTTTCCTTTCCTTTCCTTTCCTTTCCTTTCCTTTCCTTTCCTTTCCCTCTTCCCTCTTCCCTCTTCCCTCTTCCCTCTTCCTTTTTCCCTTCCTGTGAAATTTCCTTTCTTTGAAATTTCCTTGAAATTTCCTTTCCCTGGGTGCTCAGGGCACAACACAAAAAACCCAAAAGAATCCCAACCCCCCCATCCAACCCCAGCCTCACTCCCTGGGTGCTCAGGGCACACCCACAACAACCCCAAAGGATCCCAAATTCCTCATGCCCCACACCTGGGCCAGGAGCAGGATTTGGAGTGGAACTCCATGTTCCTGCAGCATTCCCACTGCACAGCACTCAGGGACTGTCAGGACAGGTGGAAAAGCTGCTGGAGGAGTTGGACACCCTCCTCCTCCTCCTCCTCCTCCTCCTCCTCCTCGTGCAGCAGACAAACAGAAATGTCACTCGGTGTCCAGGCGCCGTCAGCACAGACGCTGTTGTCAATGAATCAGAAGTGTCTAGGAACAGCTTGAACAACTTTTATTTTTTTTTAAAGTGCTTAAAACGTAAATAACAAGCTCTTTATAAACATTAGTTGCAACTCTTAAAACATGAGACACACAGAACCCACTTCCTGCAGACGTGAAGAGAGGGAAACCAACAACTCCAAACCCAACACTTCTCCCACCTGGGGATGCTTTTCCAGGTTTTTTACCCCAAACTGGGGCTCCCTCCAAGAAAAGGCTGAGTCTACATCACACTGGAGAATCCACATCCCTCAGGTCTGTTCCAGTTTGAGGACAAGCCTTGGTGGCTCTCCTGGCCCACACGTGGCCAGGAGGACCAGGCAAGGGGAAAGGAAATTGGCCAAAGCTCTGGAGAAGCAAACCCCAGCTGAGGGCTGGCAGCAAGGCAGAGCACAGCACCCTGCTGCAGCCTCATGGAACAGCTCAAACGTGGAAAAACAAACTCCAGGAGAAAGGCAAAACCACAGGGAGTGTCATGGCTGGGTTTGAAACAGAACAGGGAGAGGCTGCTGCTGGCCCTAGGGGTGTCCTGGGCTCAGCACAGAGGGACAAAGCTCAGGGACACAGAGCAGGAACGCTGCTCCTGCCCCTGGGACCCCAAATAAATCACTAAATAGGAAATTCAGTCACTGAACACAGAGATAAATCCCAGATGGGCAACTTGAGAACATTTCCCCAGGTCTCTTCCTCATCCCCTCCCTCCCTGGGGAAGCATTTATGCCCTCAGAACCATTCCCTTGGGAAGGTGGAGGTTCAACACCAGCACCACAGACCCCACTGCAGGGCTGCTGTGCTGCTCTTGTGCACAGAGCAAAACCTGTGTGCTGAGGGGAGAACCCCAATTCTTCAGCCCAGAGGGCGGGGAAACACAGAACAGAGACAGGAACATCTGTAGGAGCTTTCCCAAGCACAGGGAGGGACCTGCTGAACACTGGGGGACAGACACAGAACATCCATCACTGCTCCACGCTCCTGCAGCACCCAGGGAGCCCTGCACACCTGGGCTCCTGCAGCTGGCAGGGGCAGGGATTGCTGCAAATGGGACATGGGAGAGCAGGGATTGCTGCAAACGGGACATGGGAGAGCAGGGATTGCTGCAAATGGGACATGGGGAGCAGGGATTGCTGCAAATGGGACATGGGAGAGCAGGGAATGCTGGAAATGGGAGATGGGGGAGCAGGGATTGCTGCAAATGGGACATGGGAGAGCAGGGAATGCTGGAAATGGGAGATGGGGGAGCAGGGATTGCTGCAAACGGGACATGGGAGAGCAGGGACTGCTGGAAAGGCTGGAGATGGGGGAACAGAATAGGTATTGCTTGAAAGGCAGGAAGTGTGGAAGCACCTATTGCTGGAAAGGCAGGAGGTGAGGGAACAGAACAGGAATTGCTGCAAGGGCAGGAGATATGGAAACACCCATTGCTGCAAGGGAAGGAGATGAGGGAACAGAACAGGCATTGCTTGAAAGGCAAGAGGTGTGGAAGCACTCATCGATGGAAAGGCAGGAGATGAGGGATTTCTAGAAACAGGAGATGAGGGAACGGAACAGGTATTGCTAGAAAGGCAAGAAATGTGGAAGCACCTATTGCTGGAAAGGCAGGAGAGGAGGAAACAGGTATTCTTGAAAAGGCAGGAGATAGAAAGAGCACATATTGCTTGGAAATGGGAGCTATGGAAGCACCTATTGCTGGAAAGGCAGGAGATGAGGGAACAGGTATTGCTGGAAAGGCATGAGGTGAGGGAACAGAACAGGTATTGCTGCAAGGGCAGGAGATATGGGAACACCCATTGCTGCAAGGGAAGGAGATGAGGGAACAGAACAGGTATTGCTAGAAAGGCAAGAGGTGTGGAAGCAAATATTGCTGGAAAGGCAGGAGAGGAGGGAACAGGAATTGCTGGAAAGGCGGGAGATATGGAAACACCTATTGCTGGAAAGGCTGGAGGTGAGGGAACAGGTATTGCTAGAAAGGCAGAAGATGGAAAGAGCAGATATTGCTTGGAAATGGGAGCTATGGAAGCACCCATTGCTGGAAAGGCACGAGATGAGGGATTGCTGGAAACAGGAGATGAGGGAATAGAACAGGAACTGCTGGAAAGGCAGAAGATGAGGGAACAGGTATTGTTGGAAAGGCAGGAGAAATGGGAGCACTCATTGCTGGAAAGGCAGGAGGTGAGAGAACAGAAAGATATTGCTAGAAAGGCAGGAAATGTGGAAGCACCTATTGCTGGAAAGGCAGGAGGGGTGGAAACAGGTATTGCTGGAAAGGCAGGAGATGAGGGAATAGAACAAGAATTGCTGGAAAGGCAGAAGGTACAGAAATACCCATTACTGCAAGGGCAGGAGATGAGGGAACAGAACAGGTATTGCTAGAAAGGCAAGAGGTGTGTAAGCACCCGTTGATGGAAAGGCAAGAGATGAAGGAATAGAACAGGTATTGCGGGAAAGGCAGGAGATGGAAGGAGCAGATATTGCTAGAAAGGCAAGAAATGTGGAAGAACCTATTGCTGGAAAGGCAGGAGAGGAGGGAACAGGTATGGCTGGAAAGGAGATATGGAAACACCCATTACTGCAAGGGCAGGAGGTGAAGGAACAGAGCAGGTATTGCTGGAAGACAAGAAATGTGGAAGCACCCATTGCTGGAAAGGCAGGAGACAGCAAAGCACCTGCTGCTGGAAAGGCAAGAAAGGAGGAAACAGGTATAGTGGGGAACAGGAGATGGGGGAACAGAACAGGTATTGCTGGGAACAGTAGAGGTATTGCTGCAAACAGGAGATGAGGGAACAGAACAGGTATTGCTGCAAACAGGAGTTGTGGAAGCACCTATAGCTGGCAGGGCTGCACACCTGGTACAGCCTGCTGAGCTCTGGGAGTCACTTTTTATATTCAAGTGCAAAACGTTCAGGCTTTTGGAGCAAAACAAGGCAGAGCTGACTAAGGCAGAGGGGGCTGAGGGAGGCGGTGAGACACGACTGAGGGGAGGGAGAGGTGGGAGGGAGGGCCGTGGGATCCACATAAACATTGGCACTTGTGTGGGGAGCAACAGGAGCTGTCCCTGCAGGGGCACACGGCCAAGAGCAGGGTGTTTGTGAGGCTGGGAGCAGAGAGGAGCTCTGGCTCCCGTGGGAGATATTGGCCCTGCAGCTCCCCCGTGAATGCCCGCTGAGGAATTCCCCTCCCTCTCCCCAGCACTGCTGCACTCTCAGCATTCCCAGTGCCCACAGATCCTCCCTGACTGCTCACAAGGGCACAGCTGGGCACCCACAGAGGGCTCAGGCTGCCAGGGCACAGATCTGACCCTACAGGCACAGAGGTTCCTGGCACCTTCTGAAATGTGAGAAACACTTCCCTTGGACACCCCCACTCCAGCCCAGACACACAGAGGGAGGAGGAGCAGGAACACAGCAGGAGCAGCTGGAGCAGTGCAAACCTCAGGTATTCCCAGGAGGGGAGAGGCAGGAAGGAGTGGGAGGTTCATGGCTGCTGCTCTCCCAGGGAAAACATCCTCCTCCTCCTCTTCCTCAAGCAGGGGTCCAAGAGTCGGACAGGGCAGAGCTCCTTTCCTCCTGATCCAGTTCTGCCTGTCTCCAACTTGGAACACTCAGCCTGCCCTTGCCTGCTGTGTCAGCTGATGATCTCTGCCCCAGCTCTCCTGAGCTGCTGTGCAGAACTCCTGGAGGAGCCAGGGCAGCTGCACAGGGGGTGGGGAGGCTCTGCTGTCCCTGGGTGACAACTAACTCCCTTTGCTTGGGTGAGAAGGAAAACAGAGGAGGAACCAGCCCCAGGCAGGTTGTGTGGGATGGAGAATTGGGTTGCAAAGCATTTTTGGGGTAGGAAACTGCTACTGGGGCAAAAGGCACCATTTTTCAAAGGCATAGTCTACACTGAAGCAAGTGAAGAGCAGGGAGGTTTTAAAAGAACACAGTGACTTTGGGAGGTAGAGAAGAGGGAGAAGATGCCTTTCATGTTGAAATCCCACTCTGGCTGCCTCTCTGCCTGCATGGGCACTTTCTACAGCCAAAATCCTGGCAGGATGAGGGAGGGAGCAACATCCTTCCTATCCCCTTCCTCAGTAGCTCCAGTCCAGCCAGGTAAATCAGGTGGGCAATCCTTTGAAACTTCCAGAGTTCACCCTGGCAATATCTACCACAGAGATTTCCCCAGCTAGGCAGAAAGAGAAGACTTCCCCATGGGGCCTCACAACACTGATCCTCCCAGCCTGCTTTCCCCATTTGTCCCAAATTCTCGTGGTTTCTCCTTTCCCTGTTTCATCACTGGCTATGGTACCCCTGGTGCCTGCCCTGTTTTCCCTGCAGGGCAGGACAAAGGGCACAGTGCCACCCCTGTGCCCTCAGCACTGCCTGCTGACCCATACCTGATTATGCAGAGCACATGGTCTCCTCTTTTGTCCCTGATTTCCCTTCAGCCTGCTGGAACAAACCTTGCTGGAATTTATCCTACAAAAGGCGCTTCTTGCCTCAGTGATCTGAGCTAGCCATGGTTAGTGAGGTGAGTGGACTTGACTGCTTTGCCTGAATTCCCACCCAGGCAGCTTTTCCACAGGAGATGTGTTTTAGGTTGAAAGATTTAGTTGTGTGTTCTGTTCCCATCTGTCAGAGGTGGGGCAGTTATCTTCTGTTAATTGAGCAGTTTCTCTTCCACAACCAATCCTCCCTCTGGGAAATATCCTCTGCTAATGGTCCATCAATTATTCATTATCTTCTCCCAATGGGCCATTGAGTCACACTGATAAAATTCCATCATCCCATTGGGTGATGGGGAGGAGCCAAGCATTCCTACCTGAATATAATCTGAGGATTTGAACACCACAGCAGCCTTTACCCACTGCATTCCCAGAAGGAGACTAGGCTCATCTACAGCATCCCTGGAGCTCCAGAGGAAAACTCCACCCTTGTCCAGAATCCCTGCTCCAGCAGAACCACCCCTGTTTACATTTTCCATTTCAGAGGAGGATCCTGCCTTCCTTATCAGACACCTGGCTTTTCACACCAAGGCAAGACCCTTCTTGGGAACCAGGCAGCAGTTTCCACCATCTGAACCCCAGGCTGCTCCAGAGTGGTGCCCAGTTTGGGGTGAGCAGTGCAGGGGCAGCTCTGGGGACCAGAAGCCGCGGCCATGTCGGAACGGAAAGTGCTGAACAAATATTACCCCCCAGACTTCGATCCTGCCAAGATCCCCAAGCTGAGGCTCCCAAAGAACCGGCAGTACGTGGTGAGGCTCATGGCCCCCTTCAACATGAGGTGCAGGACGTGTGGGGAGTACATCTACAAGGGCAAGAAGTTCAACGCCCGCAAGGAGACGGTGCAGAACGAGTCCTACCTGGGGCTGCCCATCTTCCGCTTCTACATCAAGTGCCCGCGCTGCCTGGCTGAGATCACCTTCAAGACAGACCCCCAGAACACGGATTACGCCATGGAGCACGGCGCCACCAGGAACTTCCAGGCACAGAAGCTCCTGGAGGAGGAGGAAAAGAGGATGCAGAAGGAGAGGGAAGAGGAGGAGCTCAACAATCCCATGAAGGTCCTGGAGAACCGAACCAAGGACTCCAAGCTGGAGATGGAGGTCCTGGAGAACCTGCAGGAGCTGAAGGAGCTCAACCAGTGCCAGGCCAACGTGGATTTTGAAGCCATGCTGAAGCAGCACAAGGAGGTGGAGGAGGCGCAGAAGCGCAAGGAGCAGGAGGAGGATGAGCAGGAGATGAAGGCCATGTTGGAACAGTCCCAGAGCCGCCGGCTCCTGGTGGATTCTGACTCTGATGATGAACCAACAAAACACTGTCCAAATCCCACAGCCCCAAAAAAACCCAGGGACATCCTGCAGGAGGACACCCAGAGCAAGAGACTGAGGATGGAGAGCTGGGAGTGCAGCTTTGGCAAGCTCAGCACCAGGGCCCAGCTGGCTGGGCTGGTGGCCCGCAGGAAGGAGAAGCCAGATCCCGCCCTGGATAAGGGGATGGAAACCCGAGGCACCACGGCCACCACCAGCTCACTTCCAGCAGCAGCCACGTCCTCGCTAGGTTTGCTGGGAGGCTACTGGGACAGCGAGGACAGCGACTGAGGGGCCAGCAGAGTGGGGACAGAGAAGGGACAGGGCTGTCCCCGCTCCCTGCTGCTCCTGGAGCCCCACACGGTGCAGATCCCACCTTTGCACAGACTGGGGGCTCCTCCAGTCCTTCACTGTGGGGACAGGGCTGTCCTGCCATCACCAGCCCCCTAGATGTTCCCAGGAGCTCAGGGACAAACCCCTCCCTGCTGTTCCGTGCTTGCTGGACTTCAGCAGCCACAACACTAGGACAAATGGGATCTGGCAAAAAAAAAAAAAAAAAAAAAACACAGAAAAAAAAAAAAAAACACAAAAAAACCCACAAAAAAAAACAAACAAAAAAAACCACCAAAAAAACCAACCAAACAAAAAAAACGAAACAAAAAAAAGGACTTGACTGCCCTGCTTGAATTCCTATCCAAGCAGCTTTTCCACAGGAGATGCTTCTTGGGAATTAGGTAGGAGCTTGCAGCTTCCAGCCTCTAAACCCCACGCTGCTACAAATTGGTGCCCTGACTGTGGGGCTTCTCATGAGCCAGTTGAAAGCCTCTCCACTGGCCAGCCACTGGATTTTGAGTTGCAGCCAAGTGCTCCAGGTTCCCCAAGGGAAAACACCCAATTTTCTGGGGAATTTCTCAGCGGTCAACTGACAGCCCTCAAGACCTCAAGGGCTGGTCAACTCAGCAAAACTCCTGCGAGATCTTTCTTTTGAGCAGTTTCATCCCTCTTTTCCCACAATCTCAGAGCATCCAGGCACAGAGAAACCATCTATGATGACACTCACTATGAGAAAGGGGCTGACTCTCCCAAGCCTACTAACATGTCCAGGCAGGGACACAGAGAGTGCTGATGAGAGCCCTTTCTGTTGAATTTGAGGATGAAGTGATCTGCTGAATCCAGCTGGTAAACCTGGACCTCCTGATGGGCCAGGGGATGTTTTAATCATAGGAGACAATGTTAATGAGTTACATGTGCTTCCAGAAGTCCAGACTGTGGCAATGCATGAGATCACTGTAATATGTACAGACCCACTCTGGGGTTTGACTAAGGGCACACCTATACCCAAGCTTTTCTTGTACCCACCTGGGCTGATGTTTTGCCAGAAAATCCTATGGTTTTTTGGGCAGAGATGCTAGGCCAAGACAGACCTCTTAATAGAGTGTGGCTTGTCTAACAAAGGTACCAAAGTTTCTCTTCCATGTGTGACTGACACCGGGTCAGATGTCATCATCATTGCTCACTCCAGGTGGCCACAGGGCTGGGAACTGGTGCCAGCCTATGGATCATCTCTGGGATTGGAGCAGCTGCCACTTCTATGTGGAGTAAAAGGTCAATCCTTACTGAAGGTCCTGAGGGTCACATTGCCACAGGAAGACCTTTTGTGGTAAATGCACCTGTCATTCTGTGGGGCAGAGACAATGGCGATTCAGACCAGAAATCCCTTCACACCCACAGGATTTCCAGCTGGGCCACTGCAGAGCACCCCATCTCACCACACACGTGGAAATCAGATGGTCCCATCTGGGTGGAACAGTGGCCCCTGGTAGAAGTCAAACCAAAGGCACTCAAATCCGTAGTGCAGGAGCAGCTATCTAAGGGCCACACGGTACCACCCACTAGCCCTTGGAACATCCCTGTCTTTGTCATTCATAAACAGGCAAAGACAAGTGGAGGCTCCTACAAGACCACAGGAAGGTGAATGAGGTCATTGTTACAGGCTGGCTTGCCCTCACCTTCAATGCTCCTGAGATTGGAAACTGGCAGTCATCGATATTAAGGTTTTTTTAATATTCCACTCCATCCTAAAGATGCCCCAAGATTTGCATTTTCATCAATAAATAGACAAGCCCTCTAAAAAGGCATCAAGGGGAAATTCTTTCTAAAGGGATGAAAAACTCATGAGTCATCTGCCAAATGTTTGTTGCCCACATTCTCACGTCCATTTGGGAAAAATTCCCTGATGCCGTAATTCATCACTTTATGGATGATATTTTCATATGCACAGAGACTGACTATTATTTGGAGACTCATCTCAGACTATCCAAGCCATTGAAGGATTTGAAATTGCTACAGAGAAGATTCAGTACACCTGCTTGTGGACCTACCTTGGGCTCCAGATTGGTGAGCAGACAATTGTGCCCCAGCAGCTCACCAGGACGACAACCCAAGACCCCTGAGGCCTCCACTAGCTCTGTGGGAGCATAAACTGGGTTTGTTCACTGCTGGGGATCGCAACCGAGGACTTGTCAACCCTTTTGAACCTCCTGAGAGGCCCTGATGACCTCAGCTCCCCAGGAACCATCACACTAGAGGCCCATGAAGTGATCCAGAAGGTATCAGAAGCATTGTCCATGAGACAAGCCCACCATGCTGATCCTACCCTGCCTTTCCAATTTGTCATCCTGGGTATGTCACCCAAGTTCCATGGGCTCATTTTCCAGTGGGACCTCACTCAGGGAGATCAGGTCCTAATCACAGAGTGGGTGTTTCAATCACACAAACCAAATAAGACACCACAACAGCTCAGGAGCTCAGGGCCCAGCTTATCAGAAAGGCCAGAGCTCACCTCAGGACCCTAGTGGGGTGTGAATTCACAGGCATTAAACAGTCTAGAACCTTTGTTCCAAACCAGTGAGCACCTCCAGTTCACTCTGGACAGCTACCCAGACCAAATCTCCATCCACCTACCAAAACATAAACTGTTTAATGTTTGCTTTAATTTGGTCCCAAATTCATTAAAAAGTAGAACTCGTCTAAAGGCATAGACTGTATTTACTGA
Source organism: Zonotrichia albicollis (assembly GCF_047830755.1). Taxonomy (NCBI): domain Eukaryota; kingdom Metazoa; phylum Chordata; class Aves; order Passeriformes; family Passerellidae; genus Zonotrichia; species Zonotrichia albicollis. Next base: position 7,748,457 of record NC_133823.1, read on the forward strand.
TAGTTCAGGGGGATCCCACAAGTCAGTAATGACGTGGAAGAATCCTGACACTCAAGAGTGGGAGTCTGATGTTCAGATTGTTCGAGGATCCCCACAAACTGCAGAATTAGCAGCCGTTGTCAGAGCCTTTGAGAAATTCAAACAACCCTTAAATTTAGTTACTGATTCGGCCTATGTTGCTGGAATAGCTGAGAGAGCAGAACATTCCTCGTTAAAGGAAGTGCCAAATTCAGATTTGTAAGGCTTGCTCTCAAATTTAACGCACCTCCTCTCCCACTGAGAGCAACCATATCACATTATGCATGTGAGGTCACACACTGACCTCCCAGAACCAGTCACAGAAGGCAACTGGAGGGCAGATATTTAGCCATGGCAGTGCAGACATTTTCAATCAGGCTAAATTGAGCCATCAGTTTTTTCATCAAAATGTGCCAGCCCTTGTCAGAATGTTTAAAACCACAAGGGAACAGGCAAGAGCAATCGTGGGCTCCTGCCCCAATTGCCAGGAGTTTGCTTTGCCCTCTCTGAGGGCCAGGGTTAACCCCTGAGGCCTTGAAAGTTTACAGCTTTGGCAAATAGATGTCACACATAATGCACCTTTTGGGAGACAAAAATAAATTCATTCACAAATACAACACCTGACTAATGTGGTAAATATTGAATATGTAGGCTTCCCCATGGGGGCTAGAGGAAAATGGCATAACAAGAACTCTCAGCTGCTTTTGGCCCTTAATGCCTTCATTCCATAGATACATTCTCTGGGGTAGTATTTGCATCAGCCCATGCAGGAGAAAACACAAGAGATGTCATCCAACATTTTCTCCTAGCATTCTCCACCCTAGGCATTCTCCAAACAGATAATGGTCCTGCTTACACCTCCAAAAATTTCAAACAGCTCCCAGATCAATGGGGGGTGAAACGCACCAATGGCATTCCCCAATCACCAACAGGGCAATCTGTTGTAGAGAGGGCTCACTGTGCACTCAAGAGAGTCCTTGATCAGCAGCATGGGGGAGTTGAAACACTGCTGAATGTACAAAGATTATGTAAGGCTCTTTATGTCATCAATTTTCTTAATTCATTCATGGAGCCAAACCCCCCACTGTCAGGCACTTCTCCAACATGCACAGAGCTCAGCTCACAGAGAAACCCCCTGTGCTGATCAAAGACCCCAAATCCAAACAAATATTGGGCCCATTTCCATTAATTACTTAGGGCAGAGGTTATGCTTGTGTATCTACAGGATCTGGCCCAAGGTGGATTCCAGGCAGGAATGTTAAGCTGTACATCAACCTGCCATCAAGCAGCACCCAGAGACACTCCCCCTGAAGCTCAGAGACAGCAAAGAGATCAAGCTTGGGTGGTGTGGAGGAGAGAAGAAAAAAGAGTGTAAACACAGATATTTATCACAGAAGATGACTCTGCACTGCTCCAGAAGATCATAAGACTCTGTGTTGAGTTTCATTTGCTCATTGTTTTGCACTGTTACCCCTCTTTGGTTGGTTTTACTGCTACCCCTCCTTAGTTTGTTGCATTGTTACTACTTGTTTTCCCTCCCCTTTTCTACTCAGTAAAAACAGAGGGGATCAGATGGGAAGATATGACGGGCTGGTAAAGCTATGAAACATTATTTTTTCAAACTCACAGATCAACTCATCACCCCCTGCCATGTCTCCAGTGGCAGGGAATCCCCAACTGCTCCAGACAGGATTTTGGATGCTCCTCACCTTTCCATCAGCTGGTGCATGGATTGTCCCTCAGCCCAGCCAGAATATCTGGGTCACACTGGCCAAGACTTCACAGCAGGACAATCTCTGCCTGTCCATGGGCAGTGTGGACAACCCTCTGTCAATATGCCTGGTAGGGTTCCTTAGCAGCAAATGAATACCCACACACAGATAAAAAACCCAGTCTGGTAGATGCTTTGACCCTGCCTCGAGCACCAGAGGAACCCCAGGAATTGGAGCTCTTGGGGTCCTCCAAAGCTCATTACTGCATCCAACTTCAATATCAACCTCCCAACCAACACTTGACCCACCTTGAGCTTGTTAGGTCTACCCATAGGAAAGATGGAACCCATTTAACAAAAATGACACCCCTCCAAATTGGTGCAATTACACCAGTCCTACAGCTTCTTCATCCTCACTCCATCCCAAAGTGCTGCCCTGGGAAGTGTTCTTTATCTGTGGAGACTGAGTATGGGCCAGGATCCCCTCAGGCCTTCAAGGGGGTCCCTGCAGCCTTAGCCAGCTTACTTTACATAACTTTACTTCAAACATAACTTTACTTCAAAACTGGAAACAAAAAGGGGAATTGGCACGCCAAAAGAGATGATATACTGCATTTGATGAAAATTGCAACAGACAAGTTTACAACTGGAACAAAGAACACAGTCGTGGTCTCATGCTGCTTCAGCTTTGGGTGGTCACTCAGGGGTCAGCAGGGGACAGAGCTGCCCTGAGGCTTGGCACTGCCCTGGAGAGCTGATCCCAGCCTGTGGATGTGATCAGCAGAGCAGGCTGGGCACTGCCCTGGAGAGCCCATCCCAGCCTGTGGATGTGATCAGGGGAGCAGGCTGGGCACTGCCCTGAGAGCTGATCCCAGCCTGTGGATGTGATCAGGGCAGCAGGCTGGGCACTGCCCTGCAGAACTGAACCCAGCCTGTGGATGTGATCAGGGCAGCAGGCTGGGCACTGCCCTGGAGAGCTGATCCCAGCCTGTGGATGTGATCAGCAGAGCAGGGCACTGCCCTGCCAGGATTTGGGAATTCTGGGCTGTGCCAAGAGGTTTTGGGGTGTCTGACCCTGCAGGGGCCCTGCAGGGGGGTCAGACCCCCCAGACCTTGCTCTGGGGGTGTTTTCTGGCTGTGCTGGACAGATGAGGCAGAACAGGGCAGGGCAGCTGTGAGCAGCCATTCCTGGGAATACTGAGTGGAAATTCAATGTGGATTCTGCACTCCTTGGTCCCTCCAGGGCACAGCAGCCCCTGCTGGGTGGGGGCATGCAAAGGATCTCCTGCAGCACTCCTGGGGCACCTTTGCCATATTCCCAGTCCAACCATGAGGGACCCAGGCAGTGTCACTGGTGCTATGACAGAGCCACCAGTGACACCACCTAGGCCTGGCACTGTCCCTTTGTGGAGCATCTCCCACAAGTGTGGTGAGAGAGTGGCACAAACTGGAGTTGGCTCTTCATCCTTCACTGGGGGTAACTGGGGGAGGAGGGGAAGGGGTGTCCCACAGTCTCTGCTCAGGAATGTACTGGGGGAGTCTCACTGGGTGTCAGTTTCCCCAGTGTCACCCAGCAGCTCCACACCAGCCAGGGGACACCACCCTCAAGGGAGAGAGGAGGAGGAGGAGGAGTGTGGGCAGAGGAGCAGCAGCAGGGTGAAGTCACAAGGAGATGGTTTCCAGCTCTCAGATGTCCAGGGGTAATTTAAAGCTCTGGCAGGAGGAGTGCCCGGGAGGTGGCACTCGGTCACAGCAACAGGAACCTGCAGAGGCAACCTGCCTGGTGGGGAGGGCTCTGCTCCTCCCCATAGGGTGCTGGCAGCCCACCACCCTACAGCTCCCTGGAACTGAGCTGGGCTAAGCTTGGGCTGGGAAGGAGCAGATAACCCTTCCTGCTAACTCTGGGAACAGAAGCCACTGCAGGCCTCGGGCGAGAAGAGGGGGTGCGGGGGTGTTGGCAGCGTGGTGGTTACTGGGGCACAGCTCTGCTGGGTACCCTGGGCAGGCTCAGGGGGCACAGCTCTGCTGGGTGCCCTGCGCAGGCTCAGGGGGCACAGCTCTGCTGGCTGCTGCTGCCCTGGGCAGGCTCAGGGGGCCTGGCCTCCCCCCAGAGGGATCTGCAGCAGCGTGGGGGACTGCTCCATGATGCGCACCAGCAGCTGGTCAATGTAGTTCTCCAGCTCCTGGATGTGCTCCTCCTTCTTGCTCAGCTCGCCCTCCTTCTGCAGCAGCAGCTGGATCAGCTCATCGTGGGTCAGGTGGTAATACTTGGCTGACTGGTCCAGCTGGCCAGGGTCCTGCTGGGAAGCAAGAGGGACATTCAGGGACTGGCATTAAAATCTCTGCTCCTGGTAATGTTTGCAGGATGCAGTAACAGACAGAGCACTCCCACTATCCATGTCTGCCTTTCCAAAGTGGAGAGGCAGGAGCAGCACAGGGGACCCACAGAGACCTCGTGTGCTGCTCATAAAGCACCAGCTGAACACCCTGCAGCACCCACACGGCTTCTGAGACCCTCAATCAGGGGAACCCAGCAGCATTTTCCATGTGACACTGGGGAGGCAAACGGAGTGGGAGTGGACAAAGGGATGGAAGGGTCACCTTCACAACACCCTCTGCGTCCTCAGAGGTGCCACAGGTGCTTTGCTGGCCCCAGCACAGCAGTGTTTGGAGTACATCCAGGTCAGCAAAGCTCCAGGAAGGACCTTCCACCTTCTATGCCTTGTGGAGACCAGGTTGGACATTGGGGCTTGAAGCAGCCTGGGACAGTGGGACATGTCTCTGCCCATGGTAGGGGTGGCACTGGATGGGATTTAAGGCCCCTCCCAACCCATTCCATGTTTCTACAAGCAGAGATTCACTCACACACTGCACAACACCACCCCAAAAGCAAAGCAGGTGATGGGAGAACAAGGGGGTGAGGAGGTGCAGAGCCCAGGGAAGAAGGGAGGCAGAGCAGCCCAAGGGGCTGGACCCTCAACCCTCTCATGGCAGGCCCTGGAGCAGCACACCTGGAGCAGGGGTGGCACAGCCTACTACCTTTACCTTGGGGTCAGTTTTGTCCTGCTGGGAGGTCAGGGCCAGGGGCTGGACGCTGCTCGTGGTCACTGTCTTCAGCCTCTCCAGGCCATTGCTCAGTGCTGAGCCCAGGCTGGCCTTGTGCTGCTGCTTCCTCTCGCTGGAGCCCTCCTGCACTGCACTCAGGGGCTTCACGGGGTGGGGGCTGTGGGCAACAAGGGTGGGACAGTCAGCACCCCCAGGGTTCCTGTCCCTGGAACTGTACAGGGATGGCACCACCCAGGAGACTGAGGAACTGCTGAACCCTGGTGTCTCTGCCACCCAGAGCTCTCTTGCTCTGAGGAGAGCCAGCAGGGCAGGGCAGAGCCCCTGGAGCTGCTCCCACCCACACAGGAGATAAGGAGCCCCAGCACACGTGTTAGGCTGAGATCCTGGAGCCCACATCTGCACTGCCCATCCTCACTGGGAATGCTGTGGGTCACAACTCCCAGCTGCCAGGGGCTCAAACGCAGCTCCAGTGTGATCAGAGCCTGCTGCACCCACTGCCCAGAGCAGCTTTTTGCTGCCCAGGGACCCCTAGACTACTCTGGGGTCACCACTGATGCTCCAGCCCAAGAGTTGAATGTCACCTGCCTGAAAGCCACCACAGAATTTGGCCCCCTCCACAAGGCCAAAGGGAGGGTGAGGAGCCTGTTATGGGGGAATTCGATTTTCATTTATTTTTGCCCCACTTTTCACCCAAAAGGTTCTTTCTGGGCTTAAACAAAGTCCAGTTTCTTCTCAGTGTGATGGAAAGAGAAGTGACCTGATGCTCCCTCCCTGCAAGGAGCAGGCACAGCTGTGCACCATCCTTGAGATGGAAACATCCAAATATCTGTCCATCAGGATGGAAACATCCAAACATCCATCCATTGGGATAGAAACATCTAAATATCCATCCATTGGGATGGAAACATCCAAAAAATCTATCCATGGCGATGGAAACATCCAGATATCCATCCACTGGGATAGAAACATCCAAACATCAGTCCTTGGGATGGAAACATCCAAATATCTGTCCATCAGGATGGAAACATCCAAACGTCCATCCTTGAGATGGAAACATCCAAACATCCATCCACAGGGATGGAAACATCCAAAAATCCATCCACGGGGATGGAAACACCCAAACTTCCATCCACTGGGATGGAAACATCCAAACATCCATCCACTGGGATGGAATCATCCAAACTTCCATCCACTGGGATGGAAACATGAAACCTCCACCTGGAGCTCTGCAAAACCTCTCACAGGTGACAGCCCCACCAGCTGTGTGTCCCAGTGGTGCCATGTCCTCGTGCCTCAGCCATGGTGATGGGATCAGGACATACCAAGGATGTGGAAATCCTCTTCAACCACCACGATGCCTCCTGCTGTCCCCTGTGCTGGGAAGGGACAGCACTGCAGCCACCAACCTGCTCCAATAAGCCAAAGGACCAGCTCCTCCCAAGGGACAGCACAGGGCAGCTCTGATCTCCTCCCTCTGGTGACCAAGGACAGGAAATGCTGCAGTTGTTCCAGGGCAGGTCAGGCTGGAGCTCAGGAAAGGTTCTTTCCCAGAGGGTTCTGACACTGCCCAGGCTCCCCAAGGAATGGGCACAGCCCCAAGGCTGCCAGAGCTCCAGGAGCGTTGGGACAGCACTCCAGGGATGTCCAGGTGGGATTTGGGGTGTGTGAGCAGGGCCAGGGGTGGATGGATGACTCTGGTGGGTCTCTCCCAGCTCAGCAGACTCTGTGATTCTCTGATCCCCTGGCAGAGCTGTCCAGGCACAAGGACAGAGCCCAGTACTCCAGGGCAGCTGGAAAGGATGGAGGGATCCCACAGCCGTGAGGGGGAGCCACTGACAGCGCCAGGGGCTGCAGGAGCTGCTGTTCGGCACAAGAGGCTCAGCACTGCCCACTGGCACTAAACCCCGACCAGGAGCTACAACCACCAGGACACTGCAGGACAGGGGTGAGGAGAGGACTGGGGGAGCCACCAGGGCTGCTCATCCAGCCAGGCCTGAGCCCCAAATGTCACAGTCACCTTATGCATCCCCACAGCCAGCACACAGGCTACAACCACAGTGTGGCTGGGAACCTCCCTGGGACCGAGCTGCCCTGGGAAGCCAGTGGGAATGCCTGGATGTGTTTGGAACAGGGAGATGTTCCCACTCAGGGGTGGTGACAGGCAGCCCCATGGCCAGTGGGAACAGTCACTGCTGCAGGGCTGGAGAAGGGGCTTTTGAAAAGAATTCTTTATCCTGTTGCTCCCCACTGAGGGTGGTGCATGCAAGGCTCTGCCTGTTCCGTGTGTCTCTGGGAGGATCTAAGAGCTGGAGACATTCCTTGAGCTGGGTTTGTCTTGGGATGGTGGCACCAGGTCCTCCAGGGGAGCTTCACACCTCACATCAGATCTGAAGGTCTGGTGGACCTGTCAAGAAGCTGGACCAGTTTCCTCTTCTGGTCCATGAACATCTACTGGAGCATGGAATCAGCTGCTCACCAGCTCCTAATCCAGAACTGCATCCCAAGTGGATCTGAGTTATGATGGAGCTTAAGGCCAAGGTGGAACATCTCAGGGTGACACTGGCCCAGCCCTGTCCCCCTCTCTGAGCCAGCCTTGCCCTGTCCCAGCTTTCACTGGTGCTCCCAAGGTCACTGCAGAGCACAGGGAAAAACTGGGTGCATTTCCCTCAGCAGCTCCCAAAGGGAGCCTTTAAATGCTCATCAAAATGCTCCTCACTCCCAGACAAGGAATCCAAGGGAATCCCTCTCCCATGGAGGAGAATCCCTCTCCCAGCTGCTGTGCCTGGAGTACCACTCAGCACCCAAGGGCCAGCTCTCCATGGAGCAAGGGTCCAGAGGAGGAGGGGGAATGACTGGGCCTGGGATCAGCTTTCCAGGTCTGCCCTGGGTGGGCCAAGCCACACTCCCAGCTCCAGGGGCTCCACGAGGATCACCAAGATGGAGTGACCTAACCTGACACCTCATTTTCAGAATGCAGCATCCTCAGCACTCTCGACATGAGGGAGGCACAGCCTGTGCCACCACCTTGGTACCTGTGACACCCCCAGTCCTGTCACCTGCATGGGCCACAGGATGCTGGGCCA